>NW_008238321.1:12331079-12347687 GCF_000691975.1 Corvus brachyrhynchos | reverse complement strand
TGAAGCTTTCTGGCTCTGTAAAATAACTATTAAATTGGAGCACAGACCTGGCATAGCTGTTCTACACCCAAAATAAGAGACCCTAGAACTTGAACAAGGGGACCACATCTTGTCTGCACACATCCTACTCCCTTCTCAGATCTATCCACAATTCATGTTAAGAGACTGTAAATAGGAGGCAGCACAAAACAACAAAAAGGTTGGGTTTTGTGTACCATTCCACTTCAGTTCTCTTTTTGGTCTCAACAAGATTCTTCTTGGATCTGCCATAAATACTAGAAAGTTGCATCAAAATATGTATTAGCCTCCAAAGACTTGTCATTCTTTTCTAGTGTAACCACAATCAAAGAACCTCATTCAGTCAGAAAGTCATAATCCAGTTGTAATGGTATTTACTTATTATGTCAATATAGCATCACTTTTTTGATCATTCCATTTTAAAAAGTTCATTCAAGCATTGCACTGAGAAAATCATTAATAATCCTGTTTTAACTTGTAGTCTTACCTGCATTAAAGATGAAAATGCTTTCTTTTCTCCTACAGTCTCCAGTGCTTTGTAGGTTGCACACAAATAAAGAAGTTTAACTTCATCTTTTGTGGATGAACTGAATTTGCTAAAAATCCATTTAAAGATCTTCTCAGCCTCGTAGCTCAGAGAAGCACAAAGAAGGCCAAGACAGCAAGCTCCTTCCTGTCTCAATTCTTGAAGCAATTTGCTACTGCAATTTTCGGAGAGAAAAAAAACCAACTTGGTATCTCAAGCCATGACAGCAGAACAGAAGCATGAACAAAATACTGCATTTTCTAAAGCAAAAGAAAATATATGCAGAAATGAAGCTGCTTCTCTCCTACTTAATGGCAGCAGTGGCAAAGCTAAAATAAAGTTCTAAGAAGTATTATTTCTTTGGAGTAAGTCAGCTTGAATAAAAGTACGGAACAAACGCGCTGCTCTACTTGCAACACACTATCCAATAGGAATGGTTCTTAATATGCAGCTGACTCTGGGTAATAACACTGACTTAAGCACCTAAAAGCCCAGATAAACCTGAGCATCCTCTACATACACTCCTAATTGGATGTAAATGAATCAGCATGTAAAAAACCTTCATTTCGGAAGCTACACCACCACAGCAGCGCACAGCTACACCAGCTGACTGAATGCACCAGAGACAGACTCCACACCACCTACATCAAAGCCACACTGGTGCCTTCACATTCTCTCCAAGGAAACTGTACTCTGGACAGTCCAACAGTATTGTTGATATGCCTAAAAATCTTTATTCTCCCCTAATTTCATTCTGTTCCTGAAATGGGACATCCATGCAAAATTAGTAAATTAACTTCTTTCAACCTTTCCCCCCTCTGTTTCAAACCTAATGCTGTCACTATTTTTCCCCTTTACAGCATTCTTCCCACTTACCTTTCATTGAGTACATCATGAATGGCAGTCAGGATATTATCCAGTTGTTTAACTAGTACCTGTAATATATGATACATAAAAGGCAAAAGCATAATAATTGCCCAATACTGTTACCACAATAGGTCCTGTTTACACCCACAATAAATACAACACTGCCAGTTCCCCTTGCCAAGAGAATGTCATTATGCTTTCCATGGCCACTGAAGACTAGCATGAACTATATTAAGCAATACTGCAATATTATCCTAGATGTTATATTTGATATTTATTTACAGTTTATTTATATTTTATTTATTTACAGCCACGAAAATACTGGCAGCCTGCTATCAAGGTCTGTTCTAAGTTTAGCTCTTGCTGATAACATTACATCACGATGGAAGACTCATCATACAGCTCACGAGTAGCATCTACTGAAGGCCAAATCTTAATACTAAAAAATTAATTGTATCACCAGAAAATTTAACGGAACACATAATCTGAAGAATTAAAGCTTCTACCTAGGCAAGCCTGCATTTCTCAGTGAAATGGAACACAATTTTGGGGATGAAGCATTACTGATGAAGCAGTGCTTCTCAGTAAACATAACCAGAAAGACTTGTTTTCCTAATATGCACCAACCCCCACCACGTTAGTGAGTTGTCTGAAAAATCATACATTAGCTGCAACTGTATAATACATTAACAGGAAGTTTTCTTGACAAGTTAATAAAAAGGTTTGTTCTCTTTTCTTCAGAAAGACATTCATCTTTACAGTGTATGATACTCGGTTTTTGTTGTAAGTTTTGAGCAATGTGATGCTTTTGAGGGTGAGGGGACAGAGATCCACAGGCTTGACCCCTCAGAACTCATAAGGGCATTTTAAAAATGTGTCTGGTATCGGTGAAAGAGGCTAAAAAGGAAAAGGCATCTATATATTTTAGAAGCTAAAGCAGGACACCACTAGATGACAAATGACTACTGACTTCTACTACTTTACTTTGAACTCATATTTCAACCCTGAAGATGAAAAGAACTCAGTTAAACTACACTTAGTAGTGTCACCAACTGCAGGAACTACTGCTAGGTTAAACACTGTCCACTATAAAGTTTTGGCCTTAGTATCACTTGACATCTGATCTTATTCTCATTAGTGAGCTCAGAGAAGCTTAACCAAAAGTTTCTCAGTGACAGACTTAATATTCTGACCACTAACAAAGCTTGTCACCACTGAGTTAGACATTAGAATGGAAATTTCAGTATGTTCTGAGATGCCAATAAACTTAAATAAAATGCAGTTACAAAATAAAATTTAAAAATGGGGAAAACCTCATGGAGAATAATGGAAGTAACTGAAAAAAATAACCACAGCATAACTGTGGGAAGCATTTACTTCCTAAACCCTCATAGTAAGAGGAGGAAAGCTGAAGAATTAAGTAGGCTTGCACAGGGGCTGCTTACACCTGGGTGCACAGACTGGAATACCCCCCATATTCAAGTCTCATGTCCTTTGCAAAAGAGCACAATTATCCCTGGTTAATTAAAATACAATGAGAAAATGGACCAATTTCTTATAAATAAGGACTGACACCGATTCCAAAGCTAAAGTATCAGAGCACTGCTTGCAAATGAGTAGCAGGATATTAAACCATCACTTCCTGCTTTTTAGTACTTGGAGAACTCTTAAGCTCTCCAAAACAGTGGGGCAGATGTGTCAGAGAAAATGCTCTACAATATTTTATTTCAAAATATGTAATATTAAAAACGTATACCCACAGTGGGATACTTCCCATCCCCAAATCGTTAAAAAACACTTGAGGACATTAGACACTTCAACAAATCATCAAAAATCCTAAAGATGTCATGAAAACAAAGTCTTACTTAGTTCCCTTCCCATGAAAGGAAATCCACATACAGAGATGTTTAGTTAGAAAGCTGAGTAGCTCTAAGGTGAGCTGTTCACAAGACTAAATACCTGCATATTTTTAATTTAAAATACAGAAACAGTTCCTGAACAAGGCAACTCCACTTTACTTCCTTTTCCCTCTGCTTCCTTGCTGAGGGATCCAAAGGCTATTCCTAAGACCAGTCAAAGAAAGCCACACACATGCCATGTTAATTCCTACAGTTCAGGGATTCAGTAGCTTGGTCTAAGGCAATACACCATAATAAAATATTTCCTGAAGTACAGAAACAAGACAGACAACCCAGGAATACACTCTCCTTTCTTGTGGAATGAAATTCCTCGAACACAAGATAATCCTTGCAGACATATCCCAACACTCAGATTTGAAAAAGACAGTTTTATAAAACAAGAAATACCCCAATGCTATGGAAAAGAAAGAATTACTGACCAGTTTGTTTTCTGGTTGTTGAATGAATTCTTTCAGTTGCTTTACAGTAGCCAGTCTTCGGTCTCTGTCGTCTTCCCGAGTAATCCTCCGAAGAAGATTTGACAGTCGAGACTCGTCAGAATAAGACAACGGTCGCTCTGAAAAATGTAATTATTTTTTTCCTACAGCATTGATCAACAGTACCTGTATTGTCCAATATGTGTACGTGTGAAATCAATAAGTCATAATAGTAACTTGAGAAAAAAAATAAAGATAAATCCTGACTGGCTTTAAACTTTCATTAAAAGAAAGTTATATGCAAAAATCTGATTTAGCTACCAAAATATTTCATTTCTTCCCATGGACAGCCCAGTTCCTGTGTAGAACTCATTCAGAACTAAGCAGAACTGTTCTACCTCTACACAAAACCCTGGACTTAGTTCTCTTCCACATAAACGGAACTAAAAAAAAAGGGTGTGAGGTAAGGTTAAATCAGACTTCCGATTGAATAAACAAAAATAATTCAACAAATAATATTTCAAGAAAACCTTGTGGAAAAAACAAGCTGCTTCCTGAAGCAAAGAGCCAGATTTAAGTTCAAGCAACTACAAAGAAACAAGATTTTCTCTCTGATAGGTAGTAGGGCTGTGCTTTGAAAAGGAAAGTAGATCTGCTCTTCCTTTATTGAGGAACATAAGCCCCCAGCGTGAAGATGGACTTGGCTGTTCACTTAAGCAGACCATAATGGGGGAGAATCAACATCTTCCTAAGAAAACACCTCATTAAACTTGGCCAACAGCACTCGGTACCAGAGAAGGTCACAATGCAGTTTACCTGATTTAGGGACCAGTTACCTATTCATTCATACAAATAATTAATTTCCCTCATTTCGAAAAAGGAAACAAAATTTCTTTCAATAAATTTAACATTAGATGCTTCATGGTGGTTCAAATTAGAGGATTCATGGAACATGATGAGGTTTTCTTAGTCAACATGACTTTAATGAGAAAATCCGAGACAGCTACAGATAGCTTTTTGCTCTGCTCAACATCAGTCATCTGATGTGACTAAAGCAGCTTTGTCTTTATTCAGTTAATAGCTAATCTGCACTGGCATTACTCCCCAAGAGTGTCAGCTAATTGTCAAGTCACAATCACAACCTTAAAAAAAAAAAACAGAACCAAAAAACACTAACCAAGAACACGACTGAAGCTACACTAACCAAAGCACTAGTTAACAAATATCTGTGACATCATCCACTTTGTGAAAATTCAGCAAGGTCTCAGCCACGTGCTAACGCACTCACAGAAGACAATCTTTGAAATTGTTTAATGAATATACTAACAAACAAAATCAAAGAATTTAAAACCAAAATCTTGTTGCAACACAATCCCACTGTATTTTAAAGAAGATATGAAAAACCAAAATGACTTGCTGAAACCTACAACAATCAAAGACAGCCAAGTTCAAAAGGAGAAACCCTTGAAATCTGGTATCTCAAGGAGAGAGAACATACAAGTCATAGGCAGTAACTTCAGTCATCCAAAATTATATATCCCAACCTTTTAAGGATTAAAGAGATGCTCACATACCCAGGAGAACAGTCTGAATTTACTGTCATTTAGTACTGGCAGAAAGTTTTTTTTATTTAAAGAGTTTTCTATTTCCTCTACACAGACATAAAAAGACACTAAAAGGACTACATAGTTTTTATATCAAGACACCAGAATGGGGTTATAAAGTCTGTGTTTAATCCATTCCTAAAACCACATTTTCAAAACAGTCATGTCACCACTTACACCTCAATTCTTCCACCTGCAAAGCACACTGAACACTCTCAAGTCTCCTTTGAAATATTAATCCTTGAGAAGAAACAGCATGTCCTCATGTTTATAATGTGCCTGCCATAAAGCAGGCAGTTTTTACCAGTGGCTCAACTACTACTTATCCTAAGTGATGCAATAAGTGACAGTGCTTAGTCATGAAGTTTCTATTTTCATTCAAAAATGCTTGGAATTACTCTTTTTTGTTTTTTTTAAACTATGACTCAAACCTGAACTAGTGGGAAGAGTGAAGCCTTCTTCCTCAAAAACACAAGTCCAGCATTCCTGCACCTTTTTGAAATTCCAAATTTGTTCTTGCTTCATCTCCCAAGACCTCGCCCAAATTCTTAGGATGCTTCCAGTTCCTCCCTGGCCTCTATCTCTCAGCTGAGCAAGAGGGAGCACGAGTAGTGGCAGGCTCAGGAGGACAGCAGTGGCTGAGTAATCAGCTGGCAGGATGTGACACTGCCTGACCTGCAGCCCAGGGAGAACAGGTAACGGCTGAGCTGCTCTTCCCACACTGGGGCTCGTTAACGAACAACTTTTTACTCAGGCATCAATTTGCAACAAATCTAAAGCAAATTCTCCTTCTTAGAGATGTCTTTGTCGAATCTGGCTAACCTAAGTAAGGGTTCAAAATCCATTTAAAGGAAATTGAAAAGACTGACAGCCTAAGCCAGATAGATAGTTGAGAGATCTGCCAAACTATGGAGGAAGCCTCAACACAAGGAACAGTAAAGGTGACAGTTTCCATCAACACCGTCTAATCACATATCACAGAAAATAAAATCCATATAGATTGCCTAATCATAGTGAACTTCTTTTCATATTCTGAACACAAGAAAGGTTGCCAAAAGAGATACCCGCTTCCTGAAAATCAGCAGTGTCCTTACCCTGTGATTTCCTCATGTCTTTTGTGGCTAAAGCACGATTCCCATGCGGAACACTGGTAAAATCAGGATTGGTCACATTGTTAACTCTCAGCTCTTGCCCCAACGACTTCCGACCATAAGTATTTTCCCCAGATCCTCCATTGACACTGTAGCCACCTGTGGACAAACCAACGTGACATTAAAACAGGCTCTCAGACCATACATTTAGCAGGGTGGTGAGCTGTGAGTTATTCAATTCATATGCAAATTAGCAGCCCTATACTCTACCAGCTCCTTTAGCTTCCTGTTTCACTTCCACATGCAGCAATGTTTTGTTATACCCTGTAAGTTTCCAGGTCACAGATTTAGAATTTCATCCATCTTACTTTTGGAGGACATGAAGAAAACACTACTGCCATGAAGTTTAATGTCAATTTTGTTGCATTTAATGTTTTCTTATTATTACTTTGACATGAAAGGCTTTGCAAAATACAAGGTCAAACTGCTAGTACACATGGCTAGATACATTCACTTACTTGCTCCTTTATGCACATGAAATCTCCATTCTGTTTTTGCTATAAATCCACCACAGACTGAGTAAAATGGCAAAAAAGAAAAAGGGAAAATTTTTGAAAAAATAAATATGTTATGCACAGATTGAACAGCCCTCCCTAAATATACAAAGGTCAATATTTCCACGCACTAATACTGGTATCATCCTTAATTAAACTCAATCCTACATTCTTCCACTTGAGATACATCTTTGGTAACAATATAAAATGAAAATAAAACCATCATTTTGAGTAATTAAATTGATCTTCCCCCTAGATGCACAAGAACAAGCATACTCAAATTCTGAGACTAGAAATTTTTCCAGTCTGACACACCACTTTGAGAGGCAGGTTGTTCCCCTCAATACTGTAGAGAAGTGAAACTGTCTCCTGAGCCTGCCCAATACTTCACTCAATGTATTAGAGCTCACTTCCAAGGCAGATTTCTGAAGTGCCTTCCCTAACCAAGACAGGGAAGAATCAACTAATAAAATTAAACCCAGAACAACAAAAAATATGCAAGATTTCTTGCAGAAAAGATACTTCCACAAGTCCACCTGCTGCAATGTATAACAGAAAGTCCGGGGAAAAGGAGAGGTGGCTCCCCATAAGAGGCTGCCTACTGAGGCTAAAGGATTGATAAAAAATTAAGTTCAAACCTTGAGGTGAACCTGGACCTTAGTAGATGTGAAGAATGCTTCTTTAAGGTGAAACTTTTGATCAAAAGCAGATGTGAACTACTGGTATACATCTGTGCATTTCTGTACAGATGGGGCTACCCCACCATTGCAGAAAACTCTGTGCAAAGTCTCACTTGTAATTAGTTAACAACAATTACAGTAAATATAGTTTGTGCCCATTTAGATTTACAACATTATTTTTTACAGCTCAGTTTTTAAACAAACTAGCAGGCATGCCACCTTGACATTACTTTGTCAGAACAAACCAACATTATCCTATAAAGGAAGCAACTTCTAATAGCAATTAGTGCATTTGAGCCTGAACATAAGAGTCACATCCTTGGAGGTTTTCAAACCTGAAAAACTTCCAGAAATTATCAATTTGGAAGTAATTTTTATTATCAGCACCAGAAACTGGGGGGAGGTGAGTAGGGGGTATATGGGAGCCAGGACAGAAAACCTCAAATGAAAATTCCCTGCTGGCAGACTCCAACAGATGAATTGAAAAATCTTAGTAAACAAAGAAACTATTCTGCATCCATAAGCTTACAAATTTCTCCAGTAATAAAAATGAACTAGAGATACCTGGAACTTGGTTTTATAGTCAGAATATACTAATCACCTCTTTTCAAGTCACACCTGAACAAAGTAGCACAGAGTGCTGAGCTAGCAGAGACATGCCCTGCAAGATACACTACTGGAGGGAGAGCCAGGTACATTTTTCTTCTCAAATGGAAGCAACTTCACAAACTACCTTTCTGAATTTGTCCAAAACTTACTATTTCACTAGGCTGCCAGTATATTAAATACTAGCATGCTTCAAGTTTTAAGAACAACCTACTATACAGTACACATTCCATGCTGGCATACAAATACACTCAACTTCCTAAGCAGTTTCTCTACTGAAGTTAAACAAATCTTAAGGTTCTCAGACTATGCAGATAAACATGCTTCATGCTTCTGCCACCTACTAACACTACCTTCTACTTATAAAAAAATTAATTTGCACGCAGCTGTAACTTCCCCCAAGATACAGCAATTATTTACAGTCACTTACAGGGCAGAGAAGTAGGGGGGAGTTCAAATACTTTTTAGGTTCCTGAACAAAAACTCCCACACTACTATTTCTGTGTGATTTTTTTTTTGAGTCTGGCCTGCCTGAAGATTTACAGAGTCTAAAAAGTGACTCTGCAAGTAAGAAATCCTTGTATTTGACATCTGTATTTGGCAATTAAAGAAAGAAAGAAGTCAGAATATAGATTTGTCATAAATACAAAAAATACATGATTCTGAATGTTTAGCTGTTTTCTAGAGATAGTATTTCCATCCTAAAAATTAAAAAAAACCAAAACCAGTAAAAATGTATGAAACACACATCACATGATTTATATGAAGTAAGACTGAGGTACATGAAAGTAGAAACTGCCATTAATGATAAAAATATGGATCTGATTACTAAACAAAGATTCCAGTTTGGTGCAGTAAAGCTACAATAGGCAATAGATCAGCATAGTAGCCTGTTTCATCCAATACCAGAAGTACTGGAGACTATTCTGGAAGAAACTGCAGCCTGAAGACCAGACACATCCAGAATGTTGTTCTTCAGAAAAGCGTGCTTAATTCTGTTAACCCATCAAGTCTTCTCTTGCATTCTTCTCCCAATGCAACTGCATATTTTTCTCAGTATTCACATCAACCACAACATTTCTCTGCGCCCTGACAAATCTCCCAAAACAGTGATGCTGTGGCAATGAGACAGTTCTCTGCCTTGTTTTGGGGGAAAGAAGAGAAAAACCAAAACAAAAATTTCTCCACCATTTGCAGTTTACTGCCTTTCCCTCAATGTCCCCTCACAATTCATACATGAAACAGCAATCTGTGTACCTTTTTCTTCATTCTGTATGTCAGTGTGGACTCTGATATCATCGTGTCTTTGCCGAGACACCACAGCTGAATTTGAGGGTTGTAATCCATAGGAGGCAGAACTGCCCCGATCTCTGGATGAAGAGTATTTTAAATTGTCCTGGTCAGCTGATGCACTGTCAGTTCTACAAAGAGAAAAATATTTTTTTTTATGTAGGGGTATAACAGGAGTGGGATTCACATTCATTTATAAATACAACATATTTAAATGACAATCCCAAATGTATTTCCCTGTGTCAAAAAAGTTGTATGTCTAATCTGCTGCTTAAAAAGTGACCTTAAATTCACACTGGGATGGGAACTGACTAATTACCAGAGCAACATGCAAAGGAAACGCATTCTAATGTGCCAGCGCCTTTTCTTAGGATGCTCTCAAGCCTCTTTTCAGTTGGATGTCTATACCAGGAAAAAATTACTTCCCAGGGTAACAAATAAAATACAACTAGGTCTAGGTATGCACCACACTGTATGATACAGTGCCTGCCATTTGTGAAAGTCATCACTAATCCACATTTACATAATATGCCACGGGTCTTACTGAGCAACATAAACCCTCTTCTTAGATGGAAGCATGTAACTGATCATCAGCACAAAAATCACATATTATGTTTTTACAAAATAAAAACTGCAAAGCAAGGAAACAGGTTTGACCATGAAAAAACTGAAGGTAAATTAAGAGCTGTGATCCTTTAGAATAAATGTCTGCATATAAAACACAAGTTTAAAAAAAAAAACCTGCATTAGGTTTAAACCACTCTCATATCAGAAAACTGATATAGCCCAGAATAAAATCTTAAGGAAAAAGATTAGAAGTATGAAACCAGCTCTTCTCCCTGGACATACTAAGTGGTACAATTTTTTAAAACACAGGACTTCAGAATGTAAACTCAACCAATCACTTTAAATGCATTCTTACAAGCAATGATGGGGGGTTGATATTAAAACAAAGCAATACCCAAATATCCAAAAATATCCAAAGGGAGAATCAGCAGAATTTTGCTCAAGTGTATTTGGAATTAGACTATTCACATTATTTACAGCAAGCTTTCCCTGAGCAAACTCTAAAGATCAACTATTTTTACTTAAAGCTTTGGGTAGCTCATTTGATTCTTTAACAAAAAAGCAGGACAGATCATTCCTGTAAATTAACTACAATTTGTGTAAGGATAAACACCACATGTTCTTGAGAAAAAGTCTTTCATTCTTCCTTTTCAAGAGAACACTGCGATTAGAAATGGTAGACAAATTCAGGGAAAAGAGAGTCAGATACATCTCAAGGCCAAAAGGGAAAAACACAGGTAAACTTTTTGATAAGCAGTTGTTACTTAAGCAGTTCTAAAGGCTTGCTACTGTCCAACACAGCTTGGCCTCAGTACAACTGGAAGAGGAATACCATGAGCACTGATACTTGCACAACCAACTGGAATTAAAAGACACGCATTTTGTTCTCCTGAGAATGTTAAAAGACATTATATTATCAATTTGGAACAAGAAGAAAATTGTACTTTTGCCCTGTTCTCACAGTGCAAGTTGATACCAGATTTGCTTGGCAGGTATTATTCCCTTTTGCACTGTAAGCAAGTTCAATTTTAGACATACACAGTAAGACACTTTTCCTCATTCAGTACTCACTGTGCCACCACATCTACTGCTTTGTTGGGCACTTGCTTGGACTATTTATAAAATAGGCTATGCTAGTCTAGAGGCAAAGCCTTAGTAAAAGTCTTTATTAATGACAGTTAACTAGGATTGTAAAAGTCTTTGTACAATTGGGCCATCATCATTCACCTAAGCTATGCTGAACAAGAAGTTCTGCACTGTATCTTCACACAGTATGAAATTTAAATGTGCCCAAACCATGTGCAAATTTCCAGACAGATACAGAGACCCCAGATCTTCTCTCTGCCCTAAAACCTCCCAGTTCACTTTGAGCAGTTACTTTAGCCTTTCAATGACACAGGCTGACAAATTTTCAGTTGGTAAATTTAAGTACTGATGGCTTCTTACGTTTACCTTCCCAAAGGGCATTGCTTTTTTTACAGCAATGCACTGTAAACTGAATCATTTCCAATTGTCAACCATTAAGGCTGAAATTCCTACGTCTGAAGAAAAGCTGATTAAATGTAAAATTTTTAACACTGCTCTGCACATCCCAATCAACTGAAGGGCTACACTTTATCACCAAATAAAAGGTGAGTCCAATTTTAGTAAAAAATACGTAATTGTTCTCCTGTATATCAATTTAGGAGACAATGATGTCCACTGAAAACATTGTTCCCGCTATAATAAACGTGTAGCTTAGATAGGATAGAAACTCCTGGCTATCTTTATGAGGCAGAGAAAAAAAACATCCCAGAAAGATGCTGATATTCTGTGACCCAACTGACTGCTATGATCCTTATTGCTTGGAAAGAGCATTTCAAACGGGAAGGAGCTTGCAAGGAGATTCACAGCAGAGGAAGAGCCCAGGACCTGATGGACCTGTGCATTTCCAGCTGCCCAGTGACACACAGCACTTCTCAGGTGAGAAGGGAACTCCAGAGCTGTACTGTAGGCTCCTGCAACACAGCTCTGGGAACTTGTGGCATGGGCTCCTCAAGCTCCTCCTGGGGCTGTGACCCCAGTACCTGTCACCTGCCCCTGTGCTCCCTGACCCAGGAACCCAGACACCAGGGTGACACAGGGCACTGCTGTGCACACTGCATGCACAGGCAGAGACACTGAATTTCCAAATCCATTTCTGAAAGATACCATTTTTCATGTCGGGAATGTGGTTATGATTTTGAAAGACAGCCCCTCAGGTCTCAAAGGCAGGCACTCCGTGTTCAGATACTTGCCAAAGTAGTTACTCTTCCCACCTCACTCCAGCCATTCCACCAGGCAATGGGCAGAACAGTACTGCTGGCTACCTCAGCTCACGCCTGCATTTCAGGAGGGCACTGTTCCTGCTCACATATGGGTATTTCCACTTAAATTGCACTGCACCAAGCAGATGCAAATTACACAACAGACCTCAGCATTATCCTATGTAACAACAAATCTAAGTTACATACACTGACATTGCCACAGACCTAACAAACATCATATATTAATAGAGTCTCAGTGTACACTGTTAGCAACAGATAAGCAAAAATAAAAATACAAATGTTATATTAAACAAAGTTGAAATGGAAAATTGCAAGGATGAACATGACTGCGATTACCTTATACTGTAGCTTCCAAAGCTTATCTGGCACTTCATGAGAGACTATACTGTTTTACTTCCACCTGAAAAGTTCACTGATGGAGACTAAGCAAAGTACTTTAAGAGCTCACGTGAGTGTTTTCATCTGTGTCTGGTTCTGGTGGAAGATCACCCATCACCACCAGCTGGCTGCAGACACTATTTTAGCAGTATCATTTAAACAGAAGAGACTCCATTCAGTTTTCTGCAGGGTGATTTTAAACCTGCCTTTGTCCATCAGAAAAAGAAAATAGTTCACCCACCTAAATAAGCAGAAATGGCCACTAGTGTGCCCTCCCTCTGCAAAAAGGCTGCTTATTTTTTTTCCATTGGCACAGAAAAGGAAACTTAAGACTTCTCAAAAATAAGTCTATTATCTCGTTCCATCAAAAGTAGCAGTATGATTTGACTTGCCAATTTGTCTCACTGAAGAGAGCATGGCTGAGAGCAACTAGTTTAAAAAAGAAAATCTTTACCAAGGAAAAAAAGGAAAACAGATCAATCAAAAATATATTGTTCCTACAGTTATACGGAAACCTTAAGAATTTTTATCCAAGAAACTTGCTACAATCTGGTATACACTGTTATGTGTAGCTTTTTCAGAACAACCCTGACGTATGGACATTATTTGGAGACAAAAATGACTTAATTGTTCTATTTGGTTTTATTTCCAAGTAGGGGACCTACGTGAAAGATTTAGTCTGAGACAACTCTACTGTGTGAACTCTATTATTGTTCAAGTCAGTTGATTTTACTTGCTTATTTGCTCTATTTGACAAGTTTATTTGCTGTAATGCAGATAAATTCTTCATTACTTAAATTCTTTATCAGTAAAATATTTAAAACTTAGAAGAGTCACTGTATCCACTCAACAGCTTCCCACCAAGTTTCTGACTGCTCTGCCACTGGCATGCAGAGCCTCCTTTTGCCATGGACTTTTCATCACTTTGGTCCACCCTGCCAAGCCAGAGCCTGGCTGAGCCCACCCCAAAGCCTACTTCTGCTTCTACTCCTGTGTTGAGAGAATACAACTGGCCATATTTTCTACTCATGAAATAACTAATTAACCATTTTCCTACTGCAATTCTGCAATTTCCACTGCTGGACATCAACCTGCCATCACAGTCGCATTTCAAATCACCTCTTGATTCTGCATCACTCCCTTCTTAGACAGTAGCTCACCAACTTCATTCTGTTACACAATGGGCATCAGAAGGGAATGTCAGGGAAAGGTACCACATACACACATCCTCTTCCTTTTCCATAGGTATATTCCAGTAGACATTTTGGGGTACAGGATATTATGCTAGTTAAATCCTTGGTCTGATTTAGTATGGCTGTTCTTGCATGGAAAACTATCTGCACTCCAAGTTTCTTCTCCTTCCCACTGACACACTTTCATCTTCTTTCATCTTTCTCACATCTCATTCTCCTGTCTTCACATTAAAAACAAAGGTTTTTACATTACAAATTTCAGCTCCTCCATTTTACCAAAAACCAGAAAACCTCTTTGATCTCACACCTTCCCAACTGTATCAGCATATTTAACACAGATGTGAAAGGAATTATGGCTGCAAGTCCAGAACTGAACCCATTCCTGTTCAGCATCCCCCACATGCTGAATCTCCATTGAATCTCTTCTCAAGGTTTCCATTGATGTTTTCACAATGGCACCTCACAACTGATCCTGCATCTCATTCTTTAAGCTGCCTTCAACATCACTACTTTTCTCTCTCCCTCCCTATCTCAGTCTTTGCTCTCTCCTCTCTCTCAACTACCCCTGAAGAGACAGTCTTACCCCCTTTCATCCTACATGACTCTACACCCATTCTTAGATAATCACAGCAACATCCTCAAACACCTGTGTTCCCAACTTTCTGATCCCTCACCTGTGCAAACTAAGGTTTCAGCCTATTTCTAACAAACGTTTTACAGGTACCTTGTTGTACATGCAAGCACAGAAGAAACAGAGTCTCTGGCTCAACTTTCCTCCTACACAGCACCCACTACTATCACCTGTTTGTCACTCACTGCGTGGACCCAGAATTATGATCAGACAATTTCCACAGTGAGTGCTTGCTTTTTGTAAAAGACATGCCTCTGCCCTTCACAGCCACGTGAAAACACTGTTCTGAACAGCACTTTCCTGGGCCATTTGGTCTATGGGTTTCTTTTCTCCCTGCCAATATCTCCGAACCTGTCTGTAATTAAAGACAGGGTACTTGTCCTCGGTTACAAACTTCCAGCCAGGATGTTCTCCTGCTTAGGCCGCAAGCTACCTGGAAGGAGACCATATTTTACTGTCTTTTCTCATCAAGTCTAGACCCAGAAGGACCAGGGAGTAACTTGGTTTGGCAAGCACCATGCTAACAGAAATTAGGAACTCGTAACACTGATTTACATTGTAGAAGCACACACACCATTTTCATGATTTCAGTTCTAAAACCTAATAGGACACTTCTGGAAATTTGCTCAGATGTGAAAGATCTTGTTTTACACTTTTTCACATCCTCCCCTGCTAACCTACATTTACGATAGGAGAGACAGAGAGGTCCTGTTAATTAAAATCTTATCTTCCTTTTCACGCTTTCACCTAAGAATGTCATGGTGCACCCTGCACTTGCTAACCTGCTACCCTGCACTCACACTCCTGCATTTCCTCCCAAAGGGCAGTACTGCTTGTCTCAGTACACAATTAGCCCTTAGGACTCTAACAAATTAACTCTGCTCACACACAAGGCCTGCACACTGAAATGATTTTATTTTTTGCCCCAAAAGCTGTAACAGGGAAAATGCAGTGAGATCTGTTAAACAACAAGAAAAGAAAAGAAAGAAGCAAGTGTCTAGACAGATGCAAAGGTTAGGAGGGGGAACAAGATCTTATCAAGCCTTCTCAAAAAACCCTTCGCTGTTCTCTGTCACACACATCCAACATCTATCTACAAAGTTTTTGTGTTGCTATTGAGTCTGGTACACAGCAGAGCACAAACTAATACGCCCCTATATATCAGGACAACTTCTTCCTCTGTAACACACAGACAGCTCTATCTGTACATACATTGTTGGAAAACCAGTCCACGTGCACCTGATGTATGACTGCATTCACACACACAAAAAATTTCTAATTTCAATTAAAAACTACTTTTCCCTAAAAAAAACAATCTGTGCTCCAACTTTCAGTTTCACACTGTTTTTACAACAGGCCCCAATGCTGATTAGCATTACTAAAAACTGAGAGGAATCTGGACCTACTAATGCAAATGAATCTAGTCATTTTTACACACACAAAAATGTGCGTTTAAAAACACAATCCATCTGATGATACACCCATGTATGAGCAGTTCCTTTTTTTGCCTTTAGGAACTTGAAACAACTACAATTACTACAGCTTTCACTACTTTGGTCACGTCCTTCACCTCTTCCACGCCCTGCAAGACAGCATTTACCAGCAACATCACCTGAAGTAAACGAAACAAACAGTCAGCAGAAAAGGGAAGGAAAGAATATGTGGGTATGTTTGTGTTGTGGGGTTTGTCCAAGATCATATTTCAAATTATGAAAGAAACACAGACTGTCAGTTTTACATAACAGATCTTTCAACCATGCATGTGAATCACTTTTAAAAATTAGTTAACACCAAATCAACGAAGACTGATTTAATCTCTGCACTGTCCTTAAATTTGTTGTGTAGACTCAGGTTTCGCATCACCAGTCTTTTTGAGATGTAAAAAATTGAGTATTGCACATAGATGAAAATGTGCTATGTTTGGGACTGTGTGAACACTTCTGATTCCTGGTATCCCCTCCC
>NW_008238321.1:12329534-12331010 GCF_000691975.1 Corvus brachyrhynchos | reverse complement strand
TTAAAAAAAGTAGTATTTAAAAAAAAGGATAAAGTTAAATTCTGAAAAGTGACAGAATAGGTGTAGAGGTCCTGGCTCTCTTTTAGCAGAAGCTCTTGATGACACAGTGTGATGGAAACAGAACAAGTCCCTGTGCATGCTGAGGCTCCGTTAGGCTGCCACACTTTCTCTGATGCTCTCAGAGCTTTGGTTCTGCTGGGGCTTTATGGATAATTATTTTAGCAGCCCAGATTACAGCAGCTGCACTTGAGAGCTAAGGAGGCACCAGACTACAGCACAGGGAACACATGTGGAGGTAACTTCTTAAACCAGCCTCATCACCAGGGAAAGCATTTCTGCAGCTACACTCTTACTGTCACCCCTAACACTACAGAGACTATTGCAGGCAATACTACATGGGATAAAATCAGCTTCCTAACCCTCATAAGATATATTTATACTGTACAGAACTCAGGAGAAATTCATATATCCAACCAGAATGCATTTATAGAAATCATTCACTGCAAAGACAAATCCAATTTCTTCCAGGTGAAAAGGTCAAGAGTTGGGGCCCAGAATTACAGACTGCAGCCCAAAAATCTGAAGCAAAGTAGTCAGTAAGGAGTAAGAGACCAGTCTTCTTAATGCTCTCCCGAAGAAATCTAGATGCTCTAAGAAAATGTCACCAATGAAGTTCATAAGCTCTTGAGGAAAAGACAGTAAATTGACCAAGTATTTCAACTGCAGAAGAAATTAGAATTTAAATAACCATGCCCCACACACCATTAAGAATTGAACAGCCTCTAGCACTGGCCCTAGAGGCTGTGTTGCTAGCTGTTCAAGCAAAAGGAAAACTTCTTTCACAGTAAATGCTGAACAGACATTTGTGTTTCTTAGGGTCTACCTTCACATCCACCCAATTTTTCTAGTCCAAACTGCATGAGACTAGAACCATCATCTGTCACATGCCACTCTGTTCTCTACTGGAAACTCTGTAAGTAGAATCCCATGTTGTGTTAAACTTTCAAAAACACTTAAAAAACCCCTCAAATCCACATGTTTAAAAAATATAAGAAACACCAAATTTACTCAGTATTTCTACATTACAATTTTGACTCTTAAAACAGCAAGGCTGAGCAGTAGAGCAAATACATTGGCACGACATACATTAGAAATAATTAAGCCCTGAAATACGCTCTATATCTAACTAAAGAAGCAAACAGGCTTTGAATTTTACTTAAAAGTGCCAGGTGTAAACACACCTAAAGCCTTACAACACATTTTAAGTAGGCTGGGGCGAGAGCTTATACAGATCACCTATTCTCCCCAGATTAAAAAAACAAAACAAAATAAACCCATGTAGTACGTTGCCAACCCTCAAAAAAAAAGTAGTCAAAAGACTACGAGTACTCCTGCAGCCTCAGTGCTTTCCTGGCTGCGTTCCAGCCCAAAAACAGGCTGAAAATACGGGACCCGAGCCCACCCCCGCTCCCCCGC
>NW_008238321.1:12320723-12328820 GCF_000691975.1 Corvus brachyrhynchos | reverse complement strand
GTGAGAGGGGGTTTCAGGCCCTGCGGTGCGTCGGTGACAGCCTCTCAGCTGCGAGGGAGGGCAGCCGGGGCATCCCAACGCCACCAGCGTGAAGGGATCACGGAATCACTGAGGTTGGAAAAGACCTCTGAGATCATCGAGTCCAACCTCTGTCCGAACATCACCACGTCAACTGTACCATGGCACCGAGTGCCACGTCCAGTCTGTCCTTAAACATCTCCGGGGACGGTGACTCCACCGCGTCCCTGAGCTGCCCATTTCAATGCCTAATCCTTCCTGTGAACGTCTTCCTAACACCCAATCTAAACATTCCCTGGGCAGAGCTTAAGACTCTGTCGCCCCATCCTGAGGATAAGGGTGTCTCGGGCCCCGAGGGCACCCTGAGGAGCCCCGGCGTGCCCGGGACGTGGCGGGAGGCGGCGGCTCCCAGTCCCCAGCGGTGAGGGGAGCAGAGGATCCCAGACCCCGCGGCCTGAGGGGAGCCTGAGGCCCTTGAGCCCCGCGAGGAGCCGGGGCTGACAGGACCTGAGCGGGGCTGGAGGGGGGAGCTCTGCCCTGCTGCCAGGTCCCTCTGCACGGGTCTGTGCTGCCCCACGCCTCGCTGGAGCTTGCAGGGAGCTGTGTCCCTCCGAATGGATCAGACCCCATCCCCACCCTTCTCCCCACTAGGACACGTCGCCCGTGTATGAGCGACGGGGGGTCTGATGTTCAGCAGCCGTCAGCAGAAAGCGGACCAGGCTCACATTAAGCACTAACTGAACCCCTAAGGCTTCTCTGTCTTCCTCACAGGAAGCTTCTAAAACGCATTTCAAAAACAAAATAGTGTCTTTCTACGCCTGGATACGTTTCCATGTAAAGCTGTCTCTGCAGCTGCTGGAAGGGCATTTGGTGCCCAGTGTGGGTAAAGCCTGGCTGTTACCAGGAAGGCAGACAAATCTGAGAGGAAAAAAGTCTCCTCCATTTGGTAGATATTCTAAGGACATTTCCCCAAAACAGGTGTGTACACTGTCTCTGGCATATTTTTGTTTCTCCTGCAAGACCTCAAAACTTACATTATCTGATTTGATAAGTCCAATTCCTGACAGCAGAATATTCCTTAGTTATGAAAAACCGTAACACTTTGGTCAGATATTCAGCAAAGAGAAGTGAGGAGGTCAAAATCTTTTTTTAACTGCGATGTGCGACTCTTGAGACCACTGCAAGACCTGAGGAGTCTTCTGAAATTCTCCTGTGCCTATTTCCATATTAGAAATCCTCCTAATATGCCACGGTTCTGTTGGAGACTTCACTCAGACAGATGGCATACTGCCGCCTCCCTTGGACTCCGCTGGGCAGCCCTCATCCTGCTGATACAGTCCTATTGGCTTGCAGTCAGTAAGCAATGCCTGCAAGACATGGAGATTTTAAAATCAATTTCAGGACAAAAAGAAAAGAAAAAAGTATATCACAAGGCTTCATCACAATAAAATGCCACTTTCATGGAATGACCCCGTGCCCATCAGTCTTGAGTTTCAACTGAGGTACATTTGTGTATCTTAAGTGAATTAGTTTTGCAAAACCAATCAATTCCATGAGCCATGACAGATTTTTTTTTCCATCCTTTACAATTGAGATGGACATCCAGAATTATACAATATGCCACAAAATTATTTTCTGTAAGTATAGCAACAATACCTGCTGCGAATTTGCTGACCCTTCCCAATTAAGCCAAGCAGATCCTGTGCCCCAGTGGTGGGGCAGATGCAGCAGGTGATTCTCTTTGTTTCATTACTGAGTAGCATGCCAGTGGTAACAGCATGAATCACTCCAAGCACAAGGCAATAGTAGCAATGTATTTTCAACTACACTTCAGATTAATTTAGCAAGGGGAGGCAAGAAAGCAACCTGGATATTATGACCAACAGCTGCCTGCATACACCAAGAGTTTAAGAACCACTGATTCAGTGGAGTAAATTTTGTATCAGAAATCCTGTATTCTAGTGGTGAATTTGCTGCAGTCTGTGTGGTCTACTGCAGATCCCTCTTCAGAGTGCAGTTGTCTCCATTTGTAAAGTGGATCAGTGATGCTCAGCTTTCTAAACTGTTGTTGTGCACAGCCTTAAAACTGTAAAATCTTATATAGCTGCCAAAATAAAAGATATTCTAGATTTGTTTCTACAAGGATGATTACATTGTGAAATTTGAATGGTATTACAGATATGAGTTAAAGCTCATCAAGATTTGTGAGATAGAGTATTAATTATTCCTATAGCATTTTCTCAGTAGCAGATTTCAATCAGCCAAAGATGGATAAGGCTATTCAGATATCACACTAGCCATTAAGAAGCCCAGGGAAGCTGAGGCCAGGATTTTCAAAACTGCCTTCTAAATTTCAGTCCTCAAGTTTGGAACTTGGGTACTGGGTAGCCAGCACAGACATCAGTTGGAGCTGTACATTCTTAAGTCTTGCTAAAAAATAAAGCGTTTAAATCTGGACCCTCTCAAAATAGAAATACATGTACTTAAAAGATCTGCCTTAAATTTCAGAAAGAGTCAATGACACTTGTGGAGATACGTGCCCTGTCTCATTCCTGGGTGTATGCTCAGTCCACTCCATCAAACTTCCCACATCCGTCCTAATACACAACTCCGGAGTGACAGACACTATGAACCATACTTTTCCTGCTTTGTAATTCATGCTAATGATTTCTCAATTTAATATATCAAAGAAAGCTGCATTAATCTGAATGTTATTTTTAGTGGAATGGAGTGCAGATTGTATATATTTAATGTGCTGAAATAGGGTGGTAAGCACCATATTGCGTCTTTTACCCCTCGCTAATTTATTTCCTTACTAAGCAGTATGTCTGGGGAAACCAGCATGTGCTGAGGACTGCAAGTCACTCCTGGCCCTTGGCTCCCTCTGATCCATAACAAAGCTACAGATTGAGAGAAAAACAATCACCAACCATGAGAGGGAAATAGATGCTATTTCCTCTTGTGGAAATAGGACAGAAGCCAAGGAGCAAAACATTATTTAACTAGAGCAGAGAAGTACCAGTCACCAAGATCCTGTAGTCTATTTCAGATGAATGCCTCTTAAAAATCATAAAGGATTCTTAGAAGAGTTACTCCTTGTACCTGCCAATTCTACTGTTTTGATGGCAGAATCCAGTTTCTATCAATAACCAACCAAATTTTCAGTCAAATGGCCCCAGAGACTAATTTCTGGGCATAGCAGCCTCAAAGCACATGTGACGTGTGGCCCATCTGTGCGGGCGTTGGGAGCGCGGGGTGTCCGGAACACGCTGTACTGGCGGCGCAGGCACAGCCGCCGGCGCGCAGGAGATCCCCGGGACTCCCACCGTGCTCTTCATCAAAAACGTGGGCAGCTACAAGGACCTGGGGAGGCCAGACTGCCCAGCAGTCTATCCTACTGCACCGTACCTGTCCATCATCTCTCTGATACTGTCTATCAAATGCTGCAGCCCCTGTTGATGCCTACCTTGTCTCATCCCAAACTGGAATTTTTCCTTATCCTATGAGGAGTATTAATACAGAAATCCAACGTACAAATAATCCTAATAACTGCATATTGAATCATTAGTTCACCACCAGTTTTGTGTTGAAAATGATTTTAGCGTAAAAAGGTTTTGGAATTCCAATTTGAATGTTACCAGAAATCATCTTTTACCTTCTTTTCTTTGCATAAAAGACTAAGGAAAACATTATTTATTTTTTCTGGGTATTTATATAGCCACTTTGAATTTAAGTGGGATAGCACATGCCACCATCTGCTCCATTTCCTCAAGGTCTTTTAGAGGATATCTTTTCCTGAAGAGTATTCCTCTACAACAGTGCAACAAATAAAAGACATTAAATTTCTTAGAACTTGCATCTTTGCTCTCCTGAATTTCCTTATGACTATTACATCTTTTCAGGCATTTTACATCTCCTAGGTAAGTAGCATTATGTACAGTATTTGAGTAAATATCTGAGTTCCTGTCACAGACATCATCCTGTCATAGATTTATTGCATCGTGGGCTACATTAGTCCTTGTTTGTGTGTACAAGCTGTTTCTTCACATTCTGTTTATTAACAGTGTGTTTTTCTGTTTATTAAGAGCATGCTTCCTTAAATGTCCTAGACATCATTTACATATTACCAGCAACAGTCATACATAACGTACAAACCAAGCACTTCCATTTAAGTGACAGGTTTCTAAACAAGTAGTTGTTGCAGTAACTTCGACCTGACAAATACATAACCCAAACCAAAGTTTCAGGCCTTTAAATATTTTGGCCCTGAAAGTCCAAGGCAAAATAGTAGGAGAGTATTTTTTTTTTTTTTTGTCAATACAAGCAGTCATATTATATCTGTTCAATTTCAGCCAAGGTAAAAATGGTGAGATAGCCCAAAGCAGTAGTTTCCACACTGGTTTCAGGAGAGTGGGAGCTGCAGCAATCCTTTTCTGAGTCTTGGAATCCACACAGAACTCCTTAGAGGAAAGTCATAGTCTGCCTGCAGTGTGTTACATAGTTAAATTGACAGCATGGTAACAACTCAGTTACAAAAAATCGTCTCCAAAAGTCAAACTTCATGGAACAGCTGAATGTCTGATGTGTAGACAGCGCTGGCTGGGAATCAAGTGTGCTTTTACTCACGCTGACTGAAAGGTGCTCCATGAGCAGCAGCTCCCTCTCCTCTGCCCAGTGAGACAGTGCCGTGCCCCACGTCCTGCCCGAGATGTTCTGTCACCTGCAAGCCGGGCAGCGTGGCTGCACATCAGTTCATGTTGCTGCAAGAGCTGGCTGTTCAGGCAGCTGTGAGGAGATTTGTGCTGCTTGCATTATTCCCGAGAGCCTGGGCAGAAGCCTGAGAAGCACTGCATCCTGCAAGAGGGAAAAGCTGAATCGGGACTCAGGAGCAATTGCACATTATGAAATGCTGCACAGAGCTGGAGCAGAGCTGGCGTGCGCTGTACTGCACTGCAGAGAAAGGCAGAGTTGCAGCAAGAAGCAGTTATCTCTCACCGTGGATGCCGACAGTACAAGACTATTATACTCTGAAGCCCTTTTAAAAAATTAATGATGTATTTGATGCTTCATCTTTCTGGTGAATCTGAGAATTTCCACCTGTTAAAATAACTGCTCTCACACATAAATTTTCATGCTCTGCAGACCCAAGTTTATGTCATGTTTGATGAAAGGGTAATTTGAAAGAGGCTTCCAGGAAAGTATCAAGCCTTTAAGGCATAATAAGCCCAGGGAAATTTGTTTGAATGGTGTAATGAATCCAACGTGTTAATTTAGCTCAGTTTGGTGCTTATGCTGATAGTGGAGTGCTATGAAAATGAAAAGAAAAATTGGTCTAAGAGGTACGGTACAAATACAAGTGAAACATACAGTAAACTCCCCCAAGGTATTTATCCTTTAATCTTCTCTAATTTTAATTGCTTTTTCTAGGCTTATTTTCCTACCTGTTTTTTAATGTGTTCCAGATCTCAACATTACCAAGTCCTTATCTCTCCATCTTTCCTTGAAGCCTCTGGAAAAGACTTTGATGAGATCAGTAGAGATGTCACTTGAGTCATACTTCGTGAGATAGCTCAATAACCACCCTTTATGAGAAAAAACATAGTATCAGAGCACGAAAGAGAGGAGCCATGAGTCCAGAAAGAATGATTTAAGCAGCAGGTCCATATCTCTGAGAGTTTAGTGCTCTGCCCCAGACAGTGTTCCATGGGACTAATATTAAGTGTGATGTACAACCAGATTATCTGTCGGTTCTGCACACATTTCTCAAGTGCCACTCAGGTTTTCTCACAGCCCTTCTGAAGGTCATTTTTGTGGAAACTCACAAGTTGGGGTGTCCAACCACAAAGCTGGCAATGGGACCAAAAGTAATTCCTAGAGGACTCATGACTCATCTGCTGACCAAGGGACCATGTCATCTCTGCTTTCATAAGAGACCAGCTAAAAACACAAAATCTTTCACATCTCTGGATGTTCGTGTGATAATGTGCTAACAGGAGGGGAAAACACTCATCAGCAGAAAATAAATCGAGTTGAATAGACTTGTGGCATGTGGATAAAGCTGGAGTAAACACAGGGAGAAACAGCAGTTTCTCTGGTTCTTCTGCAACCAGGGCGCTGCAGAGGATGGGCATCCCTGTGACAGCGGTCACTGGCACTATCTAGAGCAAACCCAGGAGGCTTCAAAGTCTCCACAGGGGGGATCGAGGCCCCAGGCACTACTTGGTTGAAATCTCACCTGCATAGTTGTTATTGCATGTTTTTTTTGTGAGAAAGGCCGTGTCCATGTCTGAATAATGACACAATTCAGTCTGAATCAAAGGGGGATAGATTGCCTTTTACTGCCAGATACATTGAGTGCAAGGACTCAGTATTCATTTGAGCCTATGAAAAGCTTGGTGTGGGAGATCTGTCTAGCATCATGTAAAAGAGAATCTGATTTCCCAAATAACACACATGCATTGTAACCACGAAATCATCTTCCCGTAGTGCCCTGTATAAAGCACTACAATTTACAGCTTCTCTAACGACAGCCTTACAAACCACAGCTTCCTTCAAAAGCAGCTTTGAGTCATCTCCAGGCCAGGGTGAAAAAATAGCATATGGCTTTGTGTATGAAGAGCCCACATTACTCCCAGTCAACCTCATTTCTGACTTTTTCTCCAATCTTCAAGTTTTGCTTCTTTCAGCCCTCATAAAGTTCTCTTAATTCAATTTTTGCATGTTTACAGAGAAAACTCCAAAGCTTTACTGAGAAATAAACAAAAGAAAGACAGCAGATCTCATCAAGCCCTATTGACATGTTCTTTCAATTTTTTGTCATACTCCATAGTCCCCTGTACTTGTGATTTCTCACACAAAAACATGTTATTGTATAAACTGCTGTATATCTTAAAGCTTTCTAGGCAGAAATTACATTTTTCCTTATGTTTAGAATAGTCAGACCTTGATCAGGTTGGCATCCTGAAGCATAACATAGCATAATGTTGTCTAATAATTCTGCTATAGAAGAGAGCTTCATCATCTGAAGCACAATCAGGCTTTAAACAGAGCACATCTCTCTCCTTCTCTTTCTCATTGTTTTCCTAGACCACATTTATGCTACACTTTTTCCCAGTTCCCTGTAGCACCACCGCCCTCCTTACCCACAGCTTGTGCAGCCAGCGCACACAGAGCATTACAGCCTTGTTAACAAACATGATCAGCCTTTCCTTCAGCTAGAAATGTTACATAAACTTGCTGTTTTCTTTCACATAAATTCCTTTAAATTCTTATTTGAGATATTAATTAGGTTGTTTTCAACATATGGTTTGCAATTATTTGGTTCTTTCAGTTCCTTGAACTTACTGTTCTGCAGTCTTAGAGATATGGCGATCATTCAGAATGAATAAAATTAACCTTGCAATAATCACTAATGCACAAAGATAGTGCTTCATCATGGTGCTTTTTCTTGTTATTTCTGTTCACTGAATATAAAAACAGTCGATGTTTTGTTCTCTCAGCTCATTCATTCAGATGTTTTTGTAAAACACTGACACTAGAAGCTGCCCTGCATTTATTCCATGTCTGATGTGCCATTAGTTAAACACCTACTCTCCAGATAAATGGAATTTAGCTCCAAGCATGCAGACCCAGTCCACCAACCCCTTAATGACATGTTCGCAAAATCCATAAATCCTGGCCGTAAGCTTGCACCAACACACAGCTGAAGAACAAGCCAAGCCTTTAAACACCCAGAAGAAAACCCATGATGGGACAAAAAAGTGACTCTGAGAAATGTAGCCACATGAACCAGAGCTGCACATGGAACTGTTTGGGCATAGCTACCCCTATGGAATGCAATCCCATGTGTGGTGTGTACATACATGCATTTCTATGGATACTACCTGGATCAACATAATCAACTTCCTTCAAATCTGGGATCCAAGTTGAAAACAAAAGTCTGAGTGAAATGTATCCTATACCTTTTGAACTTCACAAGATTAAAAATGGCACTGAAGCAAATTCCAAAGCAGCCCATCACTGCTGAGACACTGAAATGAACTGCTCAGGGTAGATTTCTAATGCATTTCCCTCCTCTTT
>NW_008238321.1:12307033-12320467 GCF_000691975.1 Corvus brachyrhynchos | reverse complement strand
CCTCCTCTTCCCCTTCCCCGCTGCCTGTGAGTGTGTTGGCTGCGGCGTGCTGGCTCCGTAATGCAGAGGGGGATTTTGGGCTGCACATCCTACACCAGCCCAGCTCTGGGCTGTGCTGAGCCAGCCACAGTGCAGCACATGGAAACAGCCCAATACATGTCAGGGAGATGCACATCAGCACTTTAAAGCAATTTCATGTGCAGCCAATTGATTTTATAAATCAGTGAATAGAGAGTGATTTGCATAAGTAACAGGGTATGTGTGAATCTTTTGGGTTTCCCAAACCCTACTTCATTAGAAATCACATGCCTTAGTAAAATATGTAAATTCGTACATTTTTGTAAAATGACTGAATTGATTAATTACTTCATTTTATTTATATATTTATATTCTATTAGCTGGGTTCACCTGTTCCTAGTACCTGTTGAATATTTATGGCTCTGTGTAGCACTAACAGGGAGATTTGGAGAGTGTCTGGCTACTTACAGATTTCTGGGTACAGATGGACTCTGCCTTACACAGGGAAGGTAACAGAGTCACTGTCACCGTCTCAGAGCCCTGCTGTGGCCTTCTGCCCCAGTAACCAAATGACAGTACATGTGCTCCTGAGGTACTGCAGGGCATAGGCTGACTTATTAATGCAAACTGGAATTGAGGATTATGCTAATATGTCAGATTGTGCACCGGAGTGGGGAAACAGGGCAGGGAGCTGGGAACTGCAGCCTCAGCTGCCATCTCAGCATGACCCACAGAGCTATAATTCCCACCTTGAACATGGGACTTGATTATTTTATAGGCTGCCCTATTTATTTTTGCCTGCTTACTTGCATGTAGTTTAGAAAGGGTCTTCCCATGGTATTAAGCCCCTGTTGGACCATTTTGCAAGGATTCTTCTCCCTTGTGTCTCAGAAGGAAGATGCTCTGGTGTGCTCAAACCCACTGCTGCAGGCCCTTCAGCCCAGCAGTGCCTGCTTTCCTGTGCAGCAGCTGTTGTAAATCCCAAGAGATAACTGCTCTTATGTCTTGGTTTTCTCAGTAAAGCCTGCACTTCTGTGCTGGCCAAAGTGGTTTGAGTGCACACACCTGCGTTCCTCCAGGCTGCTGCTGCCACTTCTACTGCTGGGCTGCTGCTGTCTCCAGTGCAGCTTCCCCACAGCTCTCTGGGAGCCAGAGTGCCACGGCTTCACTGACACAAACTCGGGTGCTGCCCTGGGGGGTGCAGCCCATCTGCAGCTTCAGGAGGCTGACAGCCCTTGCAGCTGATGAAACCAAGCTGCGGATCCTCCCTGTCACTGCTTCCCTGCACCCTGCTAGCCCTGCTGCACTGTTCCCTCTCTCCTGCCCTGCAACAGAGGCCAGCAGAGTGGTTCTGTTTCCCTCTCCTATGCACAACTGGAGTTAGGCATTTTTTTCTTGGTTCCACCTGGGTTAAGAACTCAGCAGAATGCCAGCTGAAGACCCGGAGAATAAGAGAGGTTTGGACGTGGAGAGCCATGTCAAGTAGCCAGGGCATGTACTTGGCTACCACCCACACACAATGCTTGTCTCAGCTGCCAAACCATCCCCATTGGAGACACCTTTGTGTAGCCCTGCCCTTAGAGCCATGCTGAGTCAGCTCATGAGGGCTCAGCACAGACAGTCCCTGGCATTCCCAGGCTGGACTTGAAGGTGGGACGCCAAAAATTAAACAGCACTCCTTGTTCTGAGGAGTGAGTTATGAAATACATATTCCTCGTGGGGCACTGGGAGTTGCTAAATGAGTTTGTGATAGTCTCCATAGCAATGGAAAAGCATACTAAGAGGAGAAACCACAGAGAAGATGTGTGCCAGAGATATGTCTCCTTGACAACAACCCAGGCATGGGACTGAGAGCTGCCTGGAGGAGCTAAAGCTGGATCCTCATGTCCTTCTCTCTGAAGTGACTCGGGACATCAGAAGGGGCTGCTCTTAATAAAAGCAACAAGCACCAAGACAAGAAAAAATTAAACCACTAACACTGATTTACGTGAGTTAGAAATATATGTCTGGGTGTATCAGTTCCTTTACCTGCCTATATGAATCACGTATGAATTTTATATATTCATATGCTGTGAAGTCAGGTATTCAAAAATTATCTGTCTTACTCTAGGCCATGCAGCTGTCTCCAGTCCTCCTGTCTCTTTGCCTTTCAGGATATTCTTTAATAACTTGATCAAGGAGATTTTTCTTATAGAACCCATGCCTTGCTCAGCACAGTGGGCAGATGATGCTCACTGAATTGTTGAGTCAATATTTTGTCTTTTCCTTGTTCTTCAATAGCTTGCCTCAGGCCTTCTTTATTTCATGCAGTGCAACATACTCACAAAGACAGAATAAATTCTCTCATGACGATTTCTGCAGCAGTTATTATAGCAACAAAATTAAATGCTACCAAACTGGAAAAATGCTAAAAATACCAGCAAAAAAACCCCAAATCAAAAAAACTGCAACTAAAAAGGCCAAAAACCAGGAGACAGCAAGCCAAAACTTCTCCAGCTGTGCCGCTCACCAGCAGTCATCAAATCCAGCTGTTACTTTTGCTCTCATGTCTCTTTCTCTTTGCCCAGATTTTATGTTACTCCAGCCTGGGACTACTGGAAGATTCCCCTCACATCTTGCTGAGTGCTCAGCCCCTTCAGGGCTGAGAGCCTGAGATAGCTGTGTGCTCTGTAGAGGAACTACAGTACTTGGAGGCATCTAAAAAAATATTCTTACCAAGTAATACCCAAACAAGCAGGTCATCATTCAGTTTAGTGCCAGCTTCTCCCAGTGAACTTTGGCACTCATAACAGATACTGCTGCACAGACTTGGGACTGTAATTTTAAAAGAAAGTGTAGGGCCCTGTTTTCTTTTTCAGTCAGGTGCTGAATATTAAGCAAAGTCCATACCATGGTTTATTGACTCAGTGCTGAAGGTAAAGCATGGTATTTTCAGGCATAGTATTGCAATGCAGGAAGTTCTGTCACTTTAAATTAAATTAAAATCATAGCTGAGTTGGTAGAAGTATTATTGAAATGAAATCCTATTGTTTTCCTCATCTTGCTTATAATTAAATGAAGTAATTGCTCTTTGATTGTTTAGGTGATTTAAAATTAATTCCATTGTTATCCTACTGCATTTATTAGCTGATGGTTGCAAATCTCCCAGGACCGTAGAATAGCTCTGGCCGTGTTCCTCCTCCCTCCCTCCTTGCTGACTCTTCCCTGCCTTGGAGTTTGCAATATTCCCTGGAAACCAGGAAAAGCCTGTGAATTCTCCTGCAGCAATGTCAGCACAGAGGCCTTCACAGTTTGCTGTCAGCAGTCAGCTTAAAAAAAAGTAAAGAAAGAAAAAGAAGGAAAAGGGAAACTACAGTCAGTTCCTGGGGTTCGGCAGGCTCTAGTCCTGAAGTGACAGGTTCTCCAGACAGGAGGCTTGCTGAGGAGCCCTCCCTTCCTTTGGGTCAGCTGCCTCTCAATCCTGGCAGGTCCTTCTGGACCACAGTTTGCCCTTGTGAGAGGGAAAGGGCCACCAAGGCACAAGGATGAATTTGCTGAGAGCTGGGCTCATCCTACACATGTAATTGCTGGGACAGAATGAAGTACGGCCACGTTGACTTTGGGCTCACCCAGCACATTCTCTGCTAGCAGCCAGTGTTATTACTCCCCGTGATCTTTCTGAACATATTTTTTGTTTTCTGCACAAAACAGTGGGGTTTTATTGTACTTAGCCCAAAGCTGCACACACTGCCCCTGCTCCCTGAGGAAGTTTTTCTTCCAGAGACCATGATGTCATCAGTGACTTGGACCTGGCTACTCTGGACACTGTGTGCAGACACTTGAGTGCCAAGTGAAAAAGAACAATGGCAAAATATCTTCAAGGCTGCCCACAAGACAGACCATGGTGCGAGGTGTCTGCCTGGGAAGCCAATTAAATCCACAGCGCCTGAGGAGGGCTCAGAGCACATTCAGTGTGAGAGCACAGCCCGCACACGGGTCAGGCCAAGAAAAGACAACACATCAGAAAAACAAGGGAGATTTCCTTAATGCCTTTTATCCATGTGGGCAATGCTGACAGTCTTCAGAAGTCCAGGCATAGATCTTGCTCACATTGTGTGAGTAATACCACAGAGATATTCCACTTGTGTCTTGCAGCAAGAAATGACTCTGTGTCTGCTTTGGTGCAGCCTTGCAGCTCACTGTCCTGGGGTATCTTTTGCTGTTGCTGCAACACAGCCAGTTCTGGAGCAGGGAATAACAGCCCGAAATACAGCTCAGCAATTCCCCAAGGCAAACACACGGAGTGCACCTCTACCATCCTCAGGCCCCTTAGAGGTCAAATATTCTCCTTTAAGTTAGGGGATTCCATGCATAAAGGGAAAAATGGCCCAGCCTGACACAGGGGCAGGGGCTCTATATCTCAATTGGCTTCAGCTGAGCTACAGGTAAGCAGGGCAAGAGGGTGTACATCAAGAACACTAATGTGAAACTGCCTTTTCTCCTGCCTTTGCTTCTCAGAGCTTTTTTTTATCTTTAATGGAAACAGATCTGAAAGAGGAACCCTAAACATATCAACAACAAACTCAGCATATAAGAAACCGTTCATGAATATCCAGCTTTGTACAGGATCTATATTCATTCTGTACCAGATGTGGCAAGAGTAACAGTAGCATTAAGTGCTATTCAGGGTATTATTAAACTATCAAACAAGAGCGGAAATTGGAATACAATTGCTATTGTAGGCCACAGACAGATCTCAGCCATGTGTGGAAAGATTTTCACTTACAATTAAGGACTGTGGTAAGAGAGAGAGAGCACAAAGCTTTTCACTTAGCAGGGTGAAGGAATTGCACAGGATTTTTGGTCAAAGGAGGGCTCTCCCCTGTAGGGCCCTGTAACAAGGAGTTTGCCCCCATACCTCTAACATAAGTACCTTGCTCTTCTCTAGGACATCTCCACCAATTCCTGCAGTATATGGCAGGTTTATTTTTCACTCTAAACTGAAACAAAAACATAGTGCTGCAAGAAAACAGCAACAACACTGTGCTCGAGCTCTACAATACAGTCTGGGCTGCATTTGTTTGAAACAGCAGTTGGACCCAAATTTTGCAAATTGTTTAGGTCTTTATAAAATGCCGAGCTGTAAGCTTTGTGGCAGATATCTCTTGTCCAAAATGTATCCAAAACTGTCGAGTGTGAGGATGCTCCCTGTCACAGAGAGAGCACAAACTTGAATGGTTTCTGGTGAGACATTGAGAAATGTGAAATTAAAAACTGAGCTGGAAAGCAAATGAGCAGAAGTGAAGCAATACATTGCCTGTCACATATAGAAGTGATTTTCAAAGTGATGACAGGTGAAGATAAAAAATATACATGTTTTTTACCGATGCAGTCAGAGTCCCCACCTGACACAAATCCATTGCAGCAGTAGAATGACCCAGGGCTGAAGCAGGGACTGAGGGGTTCAGGTGATGACTTTTGACAGATGAGAATTTCCCCTTCTCCCCCAGGAAGACCAGAGCAGCAGCAAGCACACCCTGAGGACTGCTCTGCATGCTGGAGGCTCTCAGCACTGGCCAGCCTGGGCACCCCACTGCTATTGAACTACATTGATTCAGCCTCCCTGCAATGCATTTGTCACCTCCTACCCAATTCTAACTCTAACTGTGGGACGTGTCCTCCCAGCTCACAACCCACACTGGAGACTCAGGATTGATACAGGTGGATACTGATCAACAACTCTGCTGCTTCTGCTGAGGATGGGCTTGCTGGGCAGAACTCTGGCTGTGCTGAGAAAATTCAGGGTGAATTGAGCAGGAAGAGATGTAATGAACATGTTTAGGAAAGATTGAAAGAAAATGGCTGTGCTATTTTTTTATCTCTCTTCTAGAAACCTTCCCTGACTCACTATGTTTGTGTGCATTTAAAAGCCATGTCCTCTATTTTCATCACCTAAAACACCACCTCAGTACCTGCTGTGGGGTTCCAGGGATGAGCTTCTGAGAGCTCCCTGTGATGGGAGGAGCATCAGACACTAAGATATTGTCAGAGCTCACCTGAGTGCCTTCCTTTGGGCAGGCTGCAAAATCACATCCCCTTACAGAACTGTTTTTGTAAAGCACAATACCAGCTTTACCACCTCCTTTTAACTTAGACCTTTTCCACACTGTGGTTTTGTTCATCTCCCCTTCTTTCGCCTCACACCTCTCCTTTTCTTCTCTCACCCAGATATTGTACCCTGGCTTTGTTCCCGGGTGCGGTCCATGACCCTGCAGGTCACACACATCAGGCAAATGCATTCCTACAAACAACTCCAGCCACTGAAAGACACAAACTTTCCCAGCAGCCTGGGAGAGCTTGCCACGGGCCAGCAGGATCAGCTGCTGGTTGCCACCCACAGATACTATTACAGACCAAGATGGTGAGCTCCAACCTGGAATAGGTTTCTTTAGATGTCAGGAAGTCCAGATGAGGCTGTCAGGCCCCTCCCACCATGTGGAGCAGATCCCAGAACCTCTCTGGGTGTTGGGATCCCCCGGGTCCCCCTCCTGGCTACAGCTTCTGCAGGAGCCAGTGTGAAGGGGCTCCCTCCTGCCATGCCTGTGCAATTTTTACTGTCAGCAGCAGATGGCCAAATATTACCACACATACATAACATTTACATCCAAAAGGGCACATAATTGGGTAGAAATCGCCTTTCCTTGCCAGCATTTATTTATAAAATGGCATATGTACACTTGGCATTTACCTTTCTATATGCAACATTACTAAATGTGTGACAAATGGTGACACTCGTTTCCTTTCCCACTCCTGACATGCTTGCCAAAGTAAAGAGCCTTAAGCAAACAAGTAATAGGATAAAGCCGTGTCCTAAATAATGTAAACCTTATTTCAAATTGCTTTTACAATATAGGAGAAGCCCCCAAGGCCTGGACCCAGCTGCAGCAAAGCCCAGGTCAGCAGCAGCTGGCGGCAGCTGGCAGAGCGAGAGGCATCTGGAATTTGAAAGTCTTTCGTTAAACACATCAAAAGGCCCAGCAAGGGTTGGGTTGGAAATGTGCAGGTTCACGGTTTGAGCAGTATTGAAGGAGAGCACACAAAGCTGTTCTCTCACTGTCTCACAAGGGTGGAGGGAGGGCTTCACCTGCACGATTTAGCACTGCACAATCCATGACTGAAAAGAATGGAATCGGGCACAAGTGCTAATGTGACAAACAGGAGAAAAAAGGCAAGGAATTACCTTTCCAGCATCACCTCGGGGCATGCCTGTGCAGACAGTTGGGTGCATGCTGGGTTGATTCAGCCAGGACACGTGCCAGACACTGAAAACAAGGCTGGAATTGCCGAGGATTGGGGGCACAGACATCACAGCACTGCATTCTCCATCATCTTTTGGGGACCATGGCAGAAACATGGACCTGCATTCCGCTGCTTTGGACAGGACTCTCCAGTCATTGGTGCTGCTGTCTGCCACATCATCTTTCCCAGGGCTGTTTGGGAAAACAGCTCAGCAAGTGGCTCCACGTCCTTTACTGTACATCAGGTAAAGAGGACAAAGTGAGAGGGGAAAGCTCCATCACTTGAGCATGCTTTAAGGGAATGGTTTTCCTGAAATGCTGAGCTTCCAGTAGCTCAGAAATTGCCATTTAATCTTAAAGTGATTAAAGATTACTCCAGGGTGCCAACCATAACCAAACCAAAACACCTCTGTGTACTACTTGTGTAGCACTGGATTTTACTTTTCCTCAGACTGTTTGAGCTCTGTGCTAGCTTGCCAGCAAGCTGGGTAGTAGCACGAGGTACTGGAAAGGTCCTTGGTGTCACCATCAACTGCAGGAAATGCATGACTGCCCCATTCTCACACTCTACTTAATTTTTGGCTGGCATTTACCAGTTATAGTGGCAGCCTATAACTCTGACTTACAGAAAGAATGTAGGATGGCTTTCTAAAAATGCATCATCTGAGACTAAGCTGGCAAATAAGGCTGAATTGTATTTGATTTCTGCCTTTTATGCTGAATCAATAAGACTACAGGTATGCACAAGGGCTTTCATGCTGGATGATAGTGCTCACACCTCTTATCCCTACCCACAGCCTAGGAGGGGTGTGAAGATGCTCCGTGTGGGATCCTGGGTGTAAAACACAGCAGCATAACCTACTCCAGACTAAATAGGGTGTGATATTCAGCGATCATTTCAGCAGCTATTCAGTGATATTTAGCAGAAATCCAGCCTCTGGTTTGGATGCTGCTGGACTCCTCCTGGCAGCTTCCAGCACACAGCAGAAAGCCTCTCCTGCCATCAGTGTTCCAGCCCTGGTGCCTGACAGAGACCTTCTGTCTCCCAAGCAGCATCCTCCTGAAATAGCATCTGTCCTTGCAATAGCCCATCCCTCCCTGATAAGCAGGCAGTGGGTTATCAAGGGCCTTCTAGACCTCCCTCAGCTGCCCAGATCAGTTTCCCAGTCCAACAGCCCCCCCTGCACACCCTTGCTGCCTTGCTCTTCCCAGCGCCTCCCTTGCCTGTGCCCAAAGCCCTGTGGCTCTGCATCACCACTCTCCAGCTTGGACACGCTCCCACACATGTGGTCACACCTGATGAGGGGATGCAAGGGCAGGAACAGGAGCTGCAGCGTGTCCCGGAGGGTCTTGGGCAGGCAGAAATAGGATGTGCCCCAAAATAGACAGACAGCCTCAGCCTAATTTTTCAGGTTTATCAGATTGTGGGACATGCTTACAACTGTGCATCAGCTTGGGCTCCTGCCGTCTTGGAAACCAGTTCCTAAAAGCCCTGTGTATTGTATTTGTACCTGCAGTAACTCGTTTCAGGATTTTCTTGCTTTAAAAGGAGCTTGTCAGGGCATGGAGACTTAAAAGAAATCTTTCTTCAGCTTAATGTATTTACAGACTTATCTGTAGCTCAGCAATCTGATTTAATCAACTTGAGCAGATACAGTTTAAGTACCAGAGTTTTGAATTAGAGAAAATAACTCCTTTTGTCTTCCGAGAGCCCTAATTCTAACTGAGGGTATCACTGACTTTACAACAAACACAATTCCCCTCTCCGACACCAGCTATCCTGGTAGGCAGCTTTAGACACATGCAACTCTACATTATGTCAGAGAAAACAGATCATCTGAAAGTAAAATGGTTCGCCAAAGAGTAAACAAAGCATCCTGCCAAGGTTTAGTGCCAAGGTTTAGTGCCAAGGTTTAGTGCCAAGGTTTAGTGCACCGCGTTTCCTTGGCTGCGGGTTGGGCACTTCCACAGGGGCGCGTTCTGAGCCCAAGCCCCTTTTGCGATGCCTGTGCCCACACAGAGCAAACCCAGAGGGAAGGGTCTGCTTGCCGGGGGCTGAGTGCAGGACGGGGGATGCAATGCCCCCGGGCATTGGTCACTGCTGCCCGCAGGACCATCGGGCAGAGCCCCCGCCCCGCACGCCCGGGAGCTGCGGGCTCGCAGCTGGGAGGAGCCCGCAAGGAAATCTCCGCACGCGTGCGATCACCGCGCCCGTTCCCATCCCCGGCACGCCAGCGCGGCGGCTGCCAGGCAACAGAACCGGCCCGGAGGAACTCTGGAGATAATGCTAAAAATAGTCCCCAGCAGGCGAGACAGCCGAGCAGCCGTGGCCGGTGACGTCGAGTTCCTCGCTGCTGCCCTCTGCCACTGCCCACAAACGCCTCTGGTGGCCAAGGGCTCCTCCGGGCGTCCCCAGAGGGCGGCACCGGGGCACGGAGCAGCGCTGCCGGCGGTCCCTGGCGCACGGCTGCCCTGCGCCCAGCCCGGGCCCGGAGCCCGGCTCTTCCCGGCCCACGCTGGATCCGTGACTAACGGAGGAAGGGATGGAAAGAAGCCCCTGGGCGAATCTAGTGTTAAAAGGAGCAATTTGATTAAACTGACAAAATCACGCACACCATTGGAAATGACAAATGACATCTACAAACACAGTACAAACGCGAGGCAGAGCAGACACCTCCCTCTGTCTCTTCAGTCTGTTGTTCCCAGCAGCTGAAATCACTTTTGTACCTCATCTGTACCAAACCCAGTTTGCCTCCCTCCTCATGCAGGGATGGCAGAGAACACAAACCGAAACACAGGACCATATAAAAACCAAAACAGTGTCCACATACTTTATGCAGCAGTGTTTGAAGTTCTAGGTCTGGAAGAAGGAGAAATGGCAGGAAGGAGCCCTGTGTTTTATCGCTTTGGCCCCAGCACATTGCCCCCATCTCAAGGGGAGCGGCTTCTCTCCACCAGCTCAGTCCTGCCCAAATTGGGCCACTACACCTTTTTTGGAGAGGCACTGTGCAAAACCACTCCAGTGAACTGATCCAGTGCAAGAATCGTCCCACTTTGTCCACCTTTCCTCTCTTTTGGCAGCAAGGTATTTCTTGGGCACACCCTTCCTCCATGACTGCAGCCCCTCTCCAGCTCTCTTAACCGTATCAGGGAAATTATCAGGGTGAAAAAGAACCCCCCAGCTCCATTTCCTGGGTATTTTGGCCCAGGTCTGCTCACTCAGAGCGCTATGCTGGGCACCCTGGCTTCCAGCAGGGCTGAAGTGGGATGGAGGGAGTGTTCTCCTGTCAAGAGCTGTGGGCAGGAAGGGTAGGTTAGTCACAGGCATTGAGCAACAGCCTCTTTCACCTCCTTGCAACACCAGCTGCAGGAACAGGAAAGTCCAGGCAGGTGCTACCCCACATTTAAGGATTACTTTGTATAATGCATCCAAGAGATGTGTTTAACTCCTTGAAATACCACTTTCTTTTAAAGCAGTGGCCCAAGATCCTGGGGAAGTTATATCCAAAGCTGCTTGAATACAAAACCAGCAGCAAGAGCCCCCTGCTTCAAACCAGCAAAGGAGCACACCAGCAATAAGCAGGGCCTGGTGACACCCACACAGGGATGCCCCTGGGAACTGGGACATGCTTAAATCAGTGCTCCTGGTAACCCAGGCATGTACCTTTACCACACATTCTCCTGCCTCATGTCTTTTTCTAAAAGAGCAGCACAAAGCCCTAGGCACCAGCCTCGCAAAGCGATCCCACATCGCTTCCCTCAGAGGCACCTTCTCCTTCTTCTCCCCTTGAGTTGCTGTTAATGACCCCAGGGTGCAGCTCTCATGGCAGGTGATTTCCCCTGCAGCCAGTACACATGACGTGGATCAGCTCCTTTGGTCACCCAAAAGAAGCCCCAGGAGAAGGGAGCAAGGTCTGATGAGCAGCAGGTGGCTCCCAGCTGGCACTGACCTGTTTGCTCTTTCCAGGACCTTCCTCCCTGTGCACAAAAACACACTCAAATGGAGAAAGAGCAGAGCTAGAAACCAAATTCTGATGTTCATTGCAGAGAAAATGGCCTCTCTGCAGCTGGCCATAAATTTCCCAGTGAGTGTAAGGGGGACGTGGGTGCACATGTCTTCCAAATGCCAATGTCATTTTCAGTGGGAGTAAAACCCAACTGATCTTTAACATGCAGCACTTAATTTCAACGCCTTTTGTGCATCAACACTACTAGTGAAACAAACACCAGATTTTACAAAAATGAGTATGTGTCAACATATTGGTGACTCACACACACCCAGTTGCAGACTCTGAATTATCCAGAAGCTTTCTGCTTCAGCACTTTTTGTCCAGTAATGATAGAAATATCCCAGCTGGAAATCCTGGTGCATCCCAGGTCTTTCTTGTTGCTGCCCTGAAGCTGAAGTTTCAGCATGTTTGGGAAGAGATTTCCAAGTGGGAAATACCATACGTGTCAGCCACACATATGCAGAACTGGAAACCTCAAGGCAGCAGCTGCCACTAACCCTTTCTACAAACCTGACTGGAGAGGGTTCAGCCAAAATAGGAGCTCTGCAAACATTTTTCAGCAGGCTCATTGTGCCCCTTCCTGAGCCATCCCTGCCACTCAAACACACTGAGCCCTTCCTGGGAAAGTGGACCTGCCTGGACCCTCAGATGCCCAGCCTGGGGTTGCAGACTGCCACAGCTCCAAATATATTTGCTGCTGCTCTTTACAGCTTACTTTGAATGAATCACCACAAAAAAGCTGAGGGTTTGGTACCTCACAGCTGTGAAGCATAAAGAAAGACCTGTAGAGATACCTTGCACCATAAATGTATTTGTCTGTGCTGGTCTATATCTAGGTGATAAATGCAGACACTTGAGCAAGCTTCTTAATCTTTGAAAAGCAAACCAAAGCCAATAATCCTTTCTAGTTTTATTATACCATTCATCCAATTTCTTTTGCTCTGCTTCCAAAAGCATTGGTGGCAGATGGGCAGCCTACAACTTCCAGCCTGGTTGGGTTTGCTGGTGGGGTTCATTGCCGGGTGAAGGCACTGGAACTGCTGAGAAATTATCCCCACTGTGCTGGCCTCAGACTTCACCAGGTCTGCAAGCCTTCTTCCTCAAGGCCAACTGCTGACAAAATCTCGTATCAAACCAGAAAATCCAGACTGACCTTTAACTTAATGTATATAAATCTCAAAGGCAGGTACCCAGAGGATGGTGCCAAATTCTTCAGTGGTGCCCGGCGACAGGACGAGGAGCAGTGGCCATAAACTACAACACAAGAAGTTTCACCTCAACATGAAGAAGAACTGCTTTACACTAAGGATGGCAGAGCACCAGAACAGGCTGCCCAGGGAGGTTGTGGAGTCTCCCTCTATGGAGGCATCCAAAACCCATCTGGGTGCATTCCTATGTGACCTGCTCCAGGTGACCCTGCCTTGACAGAGGGATTAGACTGGGTGATCTCCAGAGGTCCTTTCCAACCCTAACTATTCTGTGATTCTACTAGATACAGCTCTACAAGCCACCCCTCATCTCCTGGGAAGTCTTCTTGCTGAGCTCTGGTGATTCTCACAAGTCCCAGGCATCCACCCCAGCCTACAGCCACCCACAACTCTCTGAGGACCCAAACCCAGCCGACAAAGAAGACCTACCACCATCACAACCCCACAGTGAGGCGGGAGGATGCTACAGAATCAAGAGCCTGTTGCTCTGCTTCATTTTCCCTCTGGGCTCCACCATGAAGCCTCTTCAATAATGGCTTTATGGCTCCATCAATCTTATTTAAACTTCAGTACAAATAAATTGCAGCACATTCAGAGTCCCATCACAGCGCTCTGACTCACCCAGTCCCAGCAGACATCGTATATTAAATTAGTTTTGGAATATATTCAAAAGCAGTCATTTCAGCTTCTTCAGCCGAGACCTCCCCACGTTGTATGTTAGGGGAAAGCAGAGCAGGATGTCCCTTTGGGCCAGGTTATGGGTTTGACATGGCACTGAACTCCTCCCCTTGTTCCCAGCCTGGCTGCAGCAAGGGGTTCCTGCTGCAGTCCTGCCTGGGGCAGTTTCCACCGTGGGTCCCTGTGGGTTGCAGGGACACAGCCTGTCTCACCGTGGCCCACAGCACGTGGAGGAGCCTCTGC
>NW_008238321.1:12302694-12306953 GCF_000691975.1 Corvus brachyrhynchos | reverse complement strand
CCCTCCCACAGGAGAGAGTTACCGTGAACTTCTTCAGTGTGAATCCTTCCCATGGCTGCAGTTCTCCAGGAACTGCTACAGCGTGAGTCCCCCACGGGGTGCAGCCCTTCAGGACCTGCCTGCTCCTGTGTGCGTTCTTGCAAGGTCACAAGTCCTGCCAATAACCCTGCTCCAGCCTGGGCTCCTGTCTCCACAGGTCCTGCCAGGGCTTCCCATGGGGTCACAGCCTCCTTTGGGCATCCCGCTGCCAGACCTAAAGAGACACACTGGGAGCTGTGGTCTTAATCTATCACAGTTTCCCCTTCAGAAAACCAAAGATGTATTATTAAATGAATTCAATATTATCCAAAACATGTGGTCCTCTATGACTGAAAGCAGTTAAAGACTGAATTCCTTTCTAAAGGGCCCCATTCTTGAGATGTAATTCAGGGGCTTGTTGGATGCAAAAAACAACAAAAACCCACCAAAAAACCACCACAACTACAACAACCAAAAACCAAACCAAAATAAAAAAAAACCAAAACAAACAAAAAAACCCAAACAAACAAAAAACCCCAAACATCCCCCCCCCCCCCCAAAAAAAACCCAAACCACAAAAAACCCAACCAACCAACTAAAAAACCCCAACCCCTGATGTTTTCTCCGCCTTTGCTTTCCTGCAGCAGCAAGAGGCAAGGCTGCATGCAATGTCACCCCAGGGACTTGGGGGTGGTTGTGTCCCTGTGTCCCACAGAGCTGGGGACATCCACGACCTGCAACCTGGGCAGCATCACAACAGCACATGGAGATGCTGAAGTGCCAAATATGCTTCCAGGTAGCAAAAAAAAAAAAAAAGAAAGCGTGCTTAAACTGAGTTACTTTTTCACTCACTGGCTGGCAAGATAATGATCTGACACAGCTAATTAGCAAATTCCTGAGGCTGTTGTACCCCTCAGACCAGAAGCATACCAAACTCCTTGTTAATTCTGCTTAGTTTCCTCTGCCTCCTCTTATTGCCTTATCAATCTTATACCCTTATCTCCTTTGAGAAACGAACGGGAAACACCTTCCTGTTTAACTGCCTGTGCTCTGGAGTGGTTTCCGATCAGTGGACATCAGCATCAGCTTTAGATATGATGATTTAGATCCAATTAATCTAATCTGCCTGCTGGCTGATTGATACCTGTGAGGTTGCTGCTCAAGGGAGAATGCCTCCGGAGAGTGGTCAGTCAGGCTGATGTGTGATGGCAATGATTATGCAGGCTCACGCTTTCCCCACCCCGAAGCTCTGTGTGTAGGAGCAGCCCAGGCTGGGCAGAAGCAGCTGCTTTCAGCTTTACTCCTTTCACTTCAACCGCATTTCCATTCCAAAGGAAGAGGCAGAGGATCTGTGGTGGCAAGGACTTCCAAGGCAAAAGGACATCTCTAGTGCCCTTGAAAAGCCACTGAAATATTTCCCTCCGTAGCAAACTGAACTCAGCCTTCCCAGGTCCTGCCAGCACATCTCATCATTTTCTGGTTTTGCTGGTGTTATGGGTCATTCCTGTACCTGCAGGTATGGGTCAGCTCCAGCCATGGACTGACCTTTGCCTAAGCTGTGCTGATCAAGCCTGGAAAATGACAAGTACTGAGGCTTTTCTGCTTCCTTTCTAAATCACATCAGGCTGCTCAGCAAAAGCTGCTCTGTGGTGTCTACATGCTGCAGCTTTCCTGGATAAATCCAGGTATTCCCCAGTCACTGGCCGTGTGTGTGTTCAGGCATGGAAGAGAGAGCCTGTACAGTGCCTGCAGCCCTGGCACTGCCCCAGGATGCCCACTCTGCCCTGCCAAGCACTGTGCTGGTCCTCCCACCGGGAGGTTTTGGGGTGGGCAGTGGTGGTACCTCCTACCTGCAGGGCCATGGTGAGCCCTGGGCACTCATCATGGAGTCATAGAAGAATTTAGGTTGGAAAAGACCTTTAAGACTATTTAATCCATCTGTTAGCCCAGCACTGCCAAGTCCACCACTGAACCCTGTCCCTAAGTGCCACATCTACGTGTCTTTACAATATCTCCATGGATGGGGACTCCACCTTCAGATGAGGAAGGGGCATGACCCCACTGACCCTGACCAGCTCTGTGCCAGTGGGTGCATGCAGGGTGTTCCAGTCATGGGTCTGGAGACATGCCAGGAGGTATCTTGAGCTCATATGGGCCTGGACACCACAGACTCCCCTTTCTCCACCCGATGTCCTGGTCTCTGTGGGACAGGCACTCAGCTGCACGGGCCAAAAGGGTGCTGGCACAGCTCAGCTGGGCCTGACCCTGCTCCCCTTGCATCCTCACTGGGCTGGGGTGGGGAGGTGGAACGCTGGCTCTGCATCCACAGGGATGCTCTGGCAGCGCTGTGGTGGCACTCAGAGTGCAGGTGGTGTGGGGCAGGCTCAAACCAGACTTTTGTTTTGCTTCCTCTCGAAGGAAGGGCTCTCTATCACCATCACAACAGTTCCACAACACTCAGGCCCTCAGGGGCTGCCTCCGGGATCGGCCAGGCAGGAGCACCGGGCCACCCGTCCCACGGCTCCTCTTCCACAGCGTCCCTCAGACGGGCTCTGCCCGATCTCGCAGTCTCCCATCCCAGCACAGGAGCAGGCCACTGCTTCTTTGGCATTGAGAATAAAACGTAGGGTGTCTGGCTTCTGAAACCGTGTTTCCATGGAGTGATCATTGTTTTGGTGCTGAGGATGGCTGGGATCAGTCCCGCTCCTGTCAGCAGCAGAGGAAAGCAGCAGGTTTGGGCAGCCTGCGCTCTGAAGCGCTGCGAGCACCGTGGCAGCTGATGCCGTCTGCCGTGATGAGTCACTGCTGTTGATTTGGGCAGAGGCAAGAAAAACAGCCTGAAATGCACCGATTTAACACTCTCATTCTCAGCGATGGGCTATTGGCTCAGAGCAGGTCCCCATCCCATGCATCCCCCATCTCCTTTCAGTGCGGCATCACTGAAATTAATTTTTCAATATTGGAAAAGTGATTTATTGAGAGCCTTATATTTGGGAAAGCAGCTCACATCACTGCCAGAGACGTCACTTACAAATGGATCACATCTGCATCAACAAAATACCCGGTCCCCTTTGCCTTGCTAATCTCCCCAGGCAACTCTTTTTTTTTCATGGCTGCTCAAACATTGGCTTTATCGCCATGGGAAGGACAGGAGCAACCTGCAGAGCACGTGTTCGTGATAGCTGCTCAGGATAGCTGTCCCTGGGCTGTTCTCCCAAAAGCATTCATCCCAAAAGAGAGCTTAACTCAGCGTGAGCCCCCGGGAGCTGTTTCAGCCCTGCTGCAGCTGCAGCCAAACCACTGGAGGAGCAGAACCAAGTGCCAGTGGTGGGTGCATCCCGACTGGAGAAGGGATCACACAGCACAAACCAGCCCCGGGGGGGTCAGAACATGCCACTGCAGTGTGGGTGGCAGCTCGGCTCCAGCCTGGTGTGGGAAGTGAGCTGTCAGGTTGTATTTCCTACATCCCGCCTCAGCAGCCACGAGTATTCCCTTATACTTTTCCAGTAATTTCCGTTTTCTCTTTTCCTTTTCAAAGAACCACAGATGAGCTATATGGTCTCACACAAATGAAAAAGAAGGGCTGTCATTCCAACAAATTACAGCTGCTGGTACCCTGGAGCTGTCAGAGCATAATCTGTTTTGAAAGAAATCACACTGGTAGATTTTGTGGGGATGGATGGATGGATGGATTGAGTCATGCTTAGCTCTGGATGGGGCTCACCAGAGAGGGATCAGATATTCTATTTTCTGAAGCTCATTTCTGAAACCTGTTGTGCCTTGGGATAGCAGTTACCATTCAATCCTGGGCCACACACACAAACACTATATAAAATAGAATCTCGCTTGTTTGCTGCTTTTAAGCTCCGTTTTTAAGCCCAGGAAAGGGCACATTACATGGCTCCAGATACTGCAGTGTGCCCCCGAAGCAAACAGGTGGGCCTGAGACTTTCCATTACTTTCAGTAAACAATTTTCAAACTTAAGAAAATCTTTATCTGTGCTGGGTTGAAACACTAAAAACAGCCCCTTGAGCGCGGTGTTTGGAAGAAAGGGCTGCCGGTGTCCCCCTGCACGGCGTGGTCCCTTGGATGCTCAGCTGGGGCTGCCAGCTGCCGCCACGGTGACACCTCAGGCGGTGCTGAGGGCTCTCCCCTCGCACCCAGGGGAAGGGAACAGCGGTGAAAGCACAGAACAGAAGAGCAGTGCCTGAGGGGCACTTCGCCCGGCCTGCCCCGGGAG
>NW_008238321.1:12288234-12302560 GCF_000691975.1 Corvus brachyrhynchos | reverse complement strand
GGGAATGGTTCGAGCACACCTGGTCATCCCCTCCGGCCTGAGCGGGTGATGGGCTGGCCATCCAGGCGTTTGCCGGGTGTCAGTGACCCGTTCTTCATCTTCTGAGTGTTGTTTGGGGGAGGGAAAAAAAAGCTTAACAGCATCCCTTGTCAAATTGTGCATCTGGAATGACTCCTCCTTCCCCTGTCCCCCGCACGGTGCAGCTGCCAGTGCCCCCAGTGCACACCAACTCCTTGCTGGAGTGCACCATCAGAGCTCGAGCAGAGAAACTCAGAGGAAAACCTCAGTCTTAGTGTTTGCCTTTCCCAAGAGAATAAATCCACCTCATGATTGCTGCCACTTTCTTTTTTTCCCCTACTCTGTCCCTATTTCTTGCCTGGCTTTGCTCTTTGGGGTGCATCCCCAGGAGCCTGCTGTGCACCAACGTGGCTCACTCCCCATGGGATCCCACCACTGCCTGAGATCGTGGCCTTCAACCCCAGCATTTTGTAAACAGAAGAACCTGAGGTTTGCTTCCAAATGCAAGGCTGTGCTTTATAATCCCTGTGAAAACAGAAGGAACTAAGCGGGGTGAAGAGCTGCAGGTAAATTCAGATGGCAGAGCAGCTCGCAGGAGGAAAGGCTCAGGGTGGCAGTGGTGCCCTGCCATGGGTGAGGTGGGTGCCTGCACCCAGAGGAAGCCACTCGTACAGAGAAGCCCATCAGGGACAGGGCACAGCAGCTCACCAGGAGCTGCCCTGCCCTGGGATAATCTCACCTGCGGTGCATTAAGGTCCAAGCCAGGGCTGAACATTTCCAGCAGCCCAGGGCCCCATCTGGCAGGTCTGGAAAGCCCCCAGTGGGGGAGGTACCCTGGCTCTGCAATCTTTTTGTGCCAGATGTTCTGAGCCCAAGCCAGCTCTTCGGGGTTACCTTCCCAGCCTGGTCACAGCCCCATGGCACCGGCCCACCCACCCCAAGCTCACCCTAAATAGCTGTGCATCATCAATAACAACAAGATCCCGGCAGGGGAGGCTTTCGGCGGTGGGAGCCGTGACTCATCCCCTAGGGCCTGTAGCTCACACAGCATATGGCAATGCATTTTCAGAAACTCGGCGTGCACAGAGGGAGACACAGCGTGTGCCAAACCAGGGAGCGTGGCAAGAGGCTCTCCTGGTAACAAAGGTGCCACAGATTGGCTCCTGCATTCCCCTGTGCCTGCAGGAGACACGTGAAGCCCAGGAAAGCGACCGTGGCTGTCCTACATCCCAGCATCTCCCCTCCCACTGCCTCACCTGTGAGAGCTGCTCTCCTCACACCCCGTCTGCTTGACTTTCTAACGGGGAATGCAAGCCAGAGGATACCCACAGCAAACCATGCATCCTTTGGTAAATTAAGAGAGATCAGATTCCACCTTGCCAAAAGTATTTGTGTGGCTCCTTCTCTTGTCCTGGATGCTCTCACTTCTCCTGAAACACCAAAGGCGATTTAGCCCAAACTACAGACTGTACTTTCAACCACTAGGACATAAATCTAGAAGCAATTCCACTGCCATTAATGGTGGTGTTCTGGGTTCATTCCAGCACACTAGAAATGAGAGCCTGCCGCAGGTCACAGGCAGGGATAGATGGATTATCAATATATCATTGTGTCTGCCTTCTCCTCCTCCTTTTTTTTTTTTCTTTTCCTTTTTTTAAGCAATTCTGGAATGATTTACCATTGCTACACATCTTAGTAACTTCTTTTGGGGCTGCATTTGCAACACTATGGGCTCCAGCTCAGCACTGCCACTGTGAGATTTACTGCAGCATCAACACAAGCTGGGGCAAACCCTGTTTAAATGGAACCACTCTGGATTCAGGACTAAATCATTTAAAGAAAATCACAGTAACTGTCCAGGAGCACAGGCATTCAGTAAGCCCTTGGTGATAGCTGAAACTAATTTAACCCTGTGGTTGTGCCATGTAATTAGCATTCCTACTGCTGAATCACACACTGATTGTTCAAAATCGTATTCCAAAAGAGGGCAGAGGAAATCACACTGATGCCAGAGATTGCCAGGGATGCAGTGGAGATGTGCTGCAGTGTCTGCATGATGATAGCTTGTGACAGAACCTGGAGCAGCAACAGCCTTTCCGAGAGTGAGGCTCAGGGCTGTGCAGCTGAGCCCCAGAGCCCTGACCCACACAGCTCCCCAGGGCCTGCGGAAGCTGCCGGAGCAGAGAGCAGCTGGATGGGACTCCTGCTTGAGCCATCCCTGAAACCTGCAGTGTGAAACTGCTGTCCAGCTCTGCTGGGCACTCCAGGAGGCACCAGAGATGCAAACTGCCAGCGCTGCCTTTCCCAGGGTGATGAATGCCAGAGAGGCTGATTTATTTCTCCCTCTCTATCCTACCTCTCAATCAAACCTGACATAATTTTCTCTTTGATGAAACTGCACGTTGGATTGCCTCTGCCTCACTTCCTAGGATAGCCAAGCTCTAGGCAGACCTTCAGCATGCTGGAGGGGGCAGAAGAGACCAGTGGCCAGCATGAGCTGCCCTCAGAAAGCTGGGGCTTGAGCTCCCCGAGCGATGAAGGGCTGAGCTGGGACATGGCCAGGATGGATCCTCAGCAGACTCCAGCATGCTCCCAAGCAGGTGCCAACTGCCCCACTCCTCAGAGCTCTGTGCCTGCTTCCCTTCCCACCTACTTCTTTAAAACCTCTTGCACATCTCAGTGTGCACATGCAGTGCCATCCCACAGCTCCCCCCAAATCAGAAAATGGTCTGTCTCCAAAATACACTTCATTTTGGGGAGCCCAAGGAAGCACCATCACTAAATCCACTAAATCAGCATTGGTCCACTAAATTAGGGGTGCTCTTGAGAACACTTGGAGAGCCTCGGGGCAGACAGGCACACTCATACCACCTCCATTTACAATTTTAAGAAGTGAGTGGCTCAGGTACAGGTTGAAATAATTTGAGTGGCCCCAGCTCTCATGTAAAACCCCCATACATCAAACCTCTGCACACCCAAATGCTCCCCTTGGAAGACAGGGAGGACTGAAACATGGCCAGGCTCTCCCCACTGCACAAGCCCAGCTCCAAAATCGACAAAGATCTGTTATTTTCAGCAGATCCACAACAAGCAACAGACTGGGGGGAAAAAAAGGCAAAGCTCAGTGTGCAAAACTAATGGAACAGGAGGATGCCTCAGTCTCCCAGCAGAGCTGAGCTGCACAAACAGCCACTGATCCACAGGGCCCTTTCCCAGCACCTGGCTAGCCCCAAAATCTCCAGCTGCCAAAAGCCTTAGTGACTACTGGGCTCTGTTTCTGTCAGCTCTTCTCAGCAGAGCGCGACGCACTCGTCCTTCAGCTCAGCCAGCTAATCAGGCTAACAGGGCAATATGCACCACATCTTCCTGTGGTACACAATCAGCCTGAAATTAGGTTCTAGTGTAAATCTTACCAGATATGTCTGTAGAACTTCAAAATCACGTAATTGGACTCAACTGCAGAAGAAATGTCCATGGGAGACCTCGATGCTGCTTAATCTGCGCAGGGTGGGAGAAAGAGAGAACAAGGTGGGGCTGGATGGGGCTCAGAGCAACCTGCTCTGGTGGAAGGTGTCCCTGCCCACGGCAGGGGGGTTGGAATGAGGTGATACTTAAGGTCCCTTCCAGCCCAAGTGTTTTCACTAGGCTTGCTGGAGACTAAGTGTTGGCAAGATGCTCCAGAGAGGTCAAGTTTTGAAAGTGCAGTTCAGGGAAAAACCAACAAACTGAAAATGTGAGGAATGTTATCCTCTGTCAACCTGCATTTGGTACCCTTGAGTTATCATACTACCTGCTAAACTAGGAAGGGGGTGTTTAAAGTCACACTTTGGGTGGTGTTTTGGAGGCAGGAGCTCCACAAGTATTAGGGAAAATATATCTCAGCTCAGAAATAAAGATACCATTTTTAAAAGCGTATTGCCTCCATCTGAGGTGGGGTTCAGACAGCCCAAATGGTTCATTTGGCCTCTTCCTAAAATACACTTGACTCTGTTCTCTGCCTGTTGGACTCTGCATTTCCCCTTATGGGGAAATCTGTCACAAGGGTTCATTTTGCCCACAGTTTAATGAGGTCTGTGCAAAAGGCAAAGAGCAGAGCTTTGGGATACAGCCCAGATGCAGCTGGGATGCTTGTTCTCCTGAGCTGCAACCCCCCTGTGTGACCATTCTGCATATCTAAAAATGCCTCCCTTCTCCTGTTCTGCTTCTCTTTTGTGAGCAGCACCATCTGGGCAGGGATCCCCTTCTCCTGCTTATGAGAAGACCTTCAACACATTTCTAATAGGGAAAAAGTGTTAAGCATGGAAGCAATATCCTTTAAAAGACACTAAATCTGTTGCATGAAGCCATTTGGCATATGCCATTCATTGTGAGGGTTCCTTGGTGAGCACAGACAAGGCTGCTGCCACTGCTGGAAAATTCAGACATATCCCCCAAATGGCATATTAATAATGAGACCTTTCAAAGGAAGATCTGTGACTCATCCAAGAAGAAAAATGGGTCATTCACTGCACTGAACTCTCCAAACAAAACAGCAGCTTTTTTTGGGCTTGCCCAGTTTAAACCAGAAAAATAGAGAAAGCAACGGGAGAGAAAAGATGGTGGCTGCAGCTGGCAGACAACATGAGCAGTGAGAGCCTGCACTGGCATTTTGGGGTTAAAAATCCCACCCTGACAGGCATTTTGTGTCTCATATAGCTCTCAGGAGTGCAAGATCTGCAGCATCCTTCATTACCACCTCACCCCACTCCACCCAAAGCCACAAACTCTCTAGTCCTTCCCCAAAAATTCACCAGTCCTCTCCCAAAAGTCACATCCTGGGGGTACCCAGGGTGAAAGGGACCCAAGCCACCAGCACCAGGATGCTTTGGGAACCTGGTGGCTTTTGCCTTGGCAGTCATCCTGCAAGGGACATCCCTGCAGCAGGGAGCACCCAAGGGGCCAGGGAAACATGCAGTGAAGGGTGAACTTGCTGTAGGTGCAGAATACACCCAAAACTGTCAAATCTGAGCAAGGATTTCCAGTGCCCAGACTGTGTTACTGCCAGGGCAGGAGCCACTCTGCCTCACCTGTGTGGATATGGGGCCCTAGCACTGAAATCCCTGTTGGGCAGGTGTACCTGGGGGATCAGAGGGATCATGTGCACAGGGACACGCAGCCCCCAGCCAGCTCCCGCTGATCCCTTGGTGGAGTCAACGCAGAAAAAAGGGCAGGTTGCAAAGCTGGCATTTAAGATTTCATTAGAGCTGTTAATCTTATTGCTATTACCATATTATAATCACTTTCACAACCCATCTAAGTCCAGGGCAGCTATCCATCCCGGATTATTACATCCATCATTTGCATTCAGCATTTATTTGGGACCATGACTTCATACAATGCTTTGGAGATTAATAAAGGCCACGGCCCTTTCCTGTAAGCAGTTGCCCTCCACACTGATGAAATACAAAATTTAATTGCTTTAACCCATACTTCTGCTGTTTCCTTCCTCTCCCCCTGCCTGGGATCCTCACGTTCAGTGGCTGCTGAGTGCAGCCCATGCTGGTGGTGGGAGGACAGGGGCAGCTGGCCATGATGGGGAGGAGATCCAGCAGCCCCCGTGCTCCACACGGGCACCTGTGCCAGGGCTGCCGAGCAGAGTGGGACCCCATGCACGTGTTACATCCTCATGTGGACAAGATGCACAGAACTTCTATCTACAGACCTGCCACAATGTTCTGCCTTGTAATTTAATTATCTCAACAAGACAAAAGAGGAGCTCATGGCAAGTGGCTTTTTGCTGCTAAGCAAATACTTGACAAGGAATGCTGAGCTCTTGAACAGCTGCTGGGTTGTGGGTCAATTGACTTTCAGGAACCCAGGGCCATAGAGTCTAAACAGCATCCAAAACAAAATAATTTTTTCTTCAGGATAAAAAGAGAAGCCTGCCCTATCCTCTCCTACAGCCACCCCTGAAAGCTCCAGCCAGCCCTGCAGCATCGTCCTTTCCCACTGCTCCACACTGAGTGCCAGTCTGCAATGCCAAAACCCAGTAAGCATTTAATCTGAGCTGGCATTTTTCCAAGCCTCAAAGTCTCCATGCACTCTGGAAACAGAGGATGGTGGTTATTCCTCTGTGAGCGGGATCACAGCCATCCCCTCTCAGCTGGTGGGTGCTGCTCCTGGGGCCCCTCCTGTCTTGTGGCTCTCACCTCCTCCCTTGAACACACAGGGACACAGCAATTCCTCAAAGTACCTTTGAGTTAAACCTCTTGCCTTCCTGCTGTGTGGCTGATTCTCAAGAACAGCCAGAGGAGGATATTTTGAGTCCTTTCCATGCAAGAAGACAGCTTCCTGTCAAGCCTTCCCCTGTCCCATCCTGAGCGTGGTCTCCCATGACAAGTCACTCAGATTTTATGTTAACCCAAGCAATGGCATGAAGACAAATGGATGTCAGAGGGGATGAGCAGAGCAAGCACCCTCTTCCTAGGCCAGGGGTATGTTCCTGGGTGTCTGTGGCAGGGATGCTGTCACAATGCACCCACACTCCAGCAGAGCTCCCATTCAGAAATCTGCTCGACAACGGCACCACTCGCTCCCTCACAGCCCTTGACAGACAGGGATTTGTTGGCGTCCTGACAAAGAGCTTCACAAACGAGGCAATCAGCAGCCCAGTATAATTTTCAAGAAATACAAATGAGCAAATATCTAGTTGCCATGGTAACCCTGAGAGCTGGACCCGGCTTTTTTGGTAGATTCCCAAATGCAGCAACATTTTGCCAGCACAGCAGGAGCGCGGTGCCCAGGACCCCGCCTGGGGACAGCAGCCAGGATTGCTGAGCAGCATCAGCTCTTTCAGTATCAGCCCAGAACAGCCCTGTCCTCTCTGACCAGCTCCAGGTGCCCACAGCTGTGGATCCCTTCTCTCTCACGTCAGCTGCGCTCCGGCTCCGTGTCCTTCAAGGCTGACCGGCTTTCCGAGCAGGACCGCAGTGGGAATTGCATTCCCATCAGGTCTGGGCTTTGCCTCTGATCAGCGGCAGCTCTGGCAATTTGCACCCAGGAATGAAAGTTTCCAGCCAAGTTACTGAGCCCCAGCAAAGCCAAACCGGTTAATGGCAAACATAACCACTCTTTTTGGGTGGCCGTGCTGCAGAGCCCTGTGCCAAACAGGGACAGGGCCCCCAGCCAGCTCTACCCACCAAGGCAATTTTCTCAGGAACCCTGGAAAGCCTTGGCCACAAAAGAGGAGACTTTTGGGGTACCGAAAGGGAACAGTCAAAAGCACACTGGGCCCTGGCATGAGCCAGCTCCTGTGCTGAGCCAGCCCCACCCCAGGGTCCCCCAGCCTGGAGGAGCCCCCAGCAGCCATGAGCCTCTCCGAGGGGCACTGGTGCTGCTGGAAGTTTCACTGAGCTTTTGCAATTAGTTCAGGTGCCATTACACACCCACAGCTTCCAGGGCCTATAAACCCAGCTTGATTCTGCCACAGCCGAGCCCTTTGGCTGCCCAGGAGGAGATGCACTTCCCAGCAGGTTTGTCCCCACTGGCTCCCACTGTCCCGCTCGTTCCCTGGCAGCAGCAGGGAGCAGATGGTCTGAGGCAGGATGGGAAAGCCCTCCTGCAGAATGGCAGGGGCTTCTCAGTGCAGCCAACATCCACTGGGACCCGCACAGCACGGGGCCACATCCAGCTCGCCTTCCCCGTGCCCCGCTGCTCTGTGTCTCCCTGCTGTGGGATTTAACACCCACCCCATTGCACAGGTGGGTAACGTCATCTGTCACAGGGGCTCGTGGCTTGGGGGTTTTTTTGGTGCCTCACTGCTGCAGCCAGTCTGTAATGTACTCTCTGAGCTGCTCAAAGCATGTTTTTTGGTCCCGAGATATTTTTGTTCTCTGTCAAAGGGAACCACTCTGAGGCATCCTGGCCTCGGGGCAGGAGCTGAGACACTGCTCAGGCAATTAAATCCAAGGGAAAAGCACAAGAAAAAGCTCATGATTCAGCTGTGCAGCCCTTATTCTCCCAGTCATTTATGGGGAAAAAAAAAATCTTAACCGAATTAATAGAGGAAAGGACAGCCCAGCCCAGCCCAGCCAGGCGTCGGAGCAGTCAAGACAATCACCGGGGAGGAAAACCCTGGCCAGGCCGTGCCAGGGCAGCCCCAGCGTGCCAATAAGCTGTGACATCCATCTCCTGTACGGCAACATCCAGCAGCACGTCTCAGGAAATAACCATAATAGGGATAAAAGGAATCAAAAGGTCAGAGGTGCCCATCTCTCCCCACTGCCATGCCAGGGCTGGGGGCAATATTGCCTCTACAGCTCACAAATAGGGTACAGGAGGGTAAAGACTATTTAGGTTCACTCCCAGGCTACATCACACACTGTTCTCACTTACCCCAGCTTTCATGCATTACAAAAGAAGGTGTTCAACTCCTAAGAAAATCAGTGTCACAAAAAGACCCCCAGGAATCAGTCACTTGCAAGTGATGTGCAGGAGAGGTGTCAGTCCTGCTGCTGCCAGGTTTCCCACTGCCTGCACCACAGAGCGAGTCAGAAGGGAGAAATTCAAGATAACAAGGGAGTGAGGGGTTATGGGACAAGGAGAACAAAAAAATAAAGAAGTTCAACCTGGAGAGCTGGAGCTGCTCCAGGCCATGCAGAGTCTGGAACTGTCCATGCCGAGAGAAAGGGCGTGGCCCATCTTTCATCAAGCCAGATCCACTAGAAGTTCATTAAGGAGGTGAAAACTCCTGTTGTTTTCTGAATTTTATTTGATTACTGTGAAACAGAAGACACTGGCAAGGACAGAGGGTTGATTTTTAAGTAAGGACCCTGGAGCCAAAGGAGAAAGACAGGGGGGTTGGGAAACAAAGCCCCTATTAACTTTGGTCCTGACTTTCAGGTCATGCATGTTCAGTTCTTTTTACCTGGAAATGAAGATGTTAATTGGAGGTGACAGCTTTCATTGGGCTCCCCATTAGCAATATTTTCAACCACAGTAGGGCCCGGGTCTTCAAACGCTTTCCCAAGGGAAGGTTTTAACCTTTCTTTTGAAACATCCCGTACCACTTGCAGGGAAAAAAGACAGTTGTTTGGCTCGAGGCATACCAATCCCCGGCCGTGGTGAACTCCCAGCTCCTCTGAACAGGAGACACGGGAGAAACAGGGAAAACAAAGTGGGGAGAGGCAGCCAGGAGCCGCGCTGGGCACCGTGCGGCAGCACCCTCGCATCTCGCATCTCGCATCTCGCATCTCGCATCTCGCATCTCGCATCTCGCATCTCGATGGGTGGCTGCCCATCCACACCCGATGCCGGGGGCACGGGCTCGGGCACGGCCAGCCCGGGGGCTCTGGGCTGGGCTGGCCCCACTGCCTGTGCTGGGACTGAGCTCTGCCACCGAGACGGGACCGCACCTCAGTGCATCACACACGTCCTGCACCACCCCTGGGGCCTCAAACCCTCTTCTGCCACAGACCACATCAACTTTTTCCAGCTCGTTGGATCCAAGAGCTTTCCTTTTAAGCAGCTGGTTTCTTTACATACTGTTATCATCCACATATAATTTATTAATTTCAGGTGAAACAAAAGCCTCTAGAAAACACATCCAGTGCTGAAATCCAGAACTGAAAACTACACAAATGGCTAACTTTTCATATAAATATATGAATGGTGTGTATATACATTTTTAAAATCCAATAAAAAATAGTTTCATTTATATGTATTACCCATTTATATAAATATTCTTATATATAAAAGTACATAATGAGGGATGACAGCACTTTCTTATTTTAGAGACTTCCTCCAGCACACACATTCCACTTACACCACCATTATTACCCCACCAAATTTTCCAGTTTCTCTCCAAGTGAAAACATACCTTAGCTGAAAGCTCCACTGCCATCTGAGGAAGCAGCTCCAAGCTCCCAGCAGAGCCTCAGCTGCTGACCTCAATTGCATCTAGTGTGACCACTCCGGAAAGTCTTAGTTTTGGAATGCTATGTTTCTAAGATGGTGGCATCAAGGGGGGGCCAGACAGTTTTATGACAATGCTTTACTCATCTTTGCAGGCAGCAGCTGAGGTGGAGCAGGCCCTGGGGCTTTGCCGGAGCAGGGACAAAAGGGACTCAGGGCTCCCAGGAGAGGGCAAGGAGCCCCTCTGCACAGGGCTCCTTGCAAAGCCACCTGGATGCTCCAGGGCTGTGAGGGATCAGAATTCACCCCAGGGCTCCCTGGGGAGCACTGGATTTACTGCGTCTGGCTGGGTCCAGCAGTGCCCTTGGAGCTGCATCCCCTGAAGGAGAAGCGCCTTTTTCCCTGGATGGTGCTGCCCTTCCCTTGGGCCCTGGCACCAGCACAGCCCCGCTTGCACCCAAACCCTGCAAACGAGCCCTCGTCCAAGGAGGAGTGTCCCCTCTCACTGAGCAGGTCAAACAAGGCACACAGCAGCTGCCACAGCCATGCACTCCTCCCCAGAATCATTTACCTGGAAGACCGAAGTGCTTCTGCGGTGCCAGTGCAGCAGAGCACGTCAGCGAGGGCTTAGGGAAGAAACATCATCTCCCTAGGAAACAGGGCTGCAGCAAACCCTGCGAGCTCTCCCCACCCAGGACAGGGGTGTGAGGGTGGGCTGGCCCCCAGCTGGGGTCTGTCAGCCCCTCACCTGCCCTCCAGCTGACCCAGTCCTCTGGAAGCAGCCAGGGCCAGACCCTGCTCACCTGCCAGGATGCTGCCGAGCTGTGGGGCACTGACTGGTCCCCCACACCCTCCACGGTCACTCTGTGTTTGCTGGGGGCCAGGCAAAGGGCAGGGTGACCACACAGGCTACCCCAAAAAACAGCCAGGGTCAATAAAATAAACTTTCCCAGGCAGCTGCTTCCCCTCAACACACCTCTGTAATACAGAGCAGGCTGGGGAAAAAATAACTTCTTCCACATGAAACCCCAAGTCCCCAGGGAGTCACTGCTACTCCAGTGCAAGAAAGAGAGCGGAGCCTCCACCTGCTGTTTGCCGTTTATTTTAGCAGAGAGGAAAATAACATGGACAAGAGGCATTTTGCATAACTTAACAGAAAACAACACTTTTCCTCCACTCTTTGCAGATCAACAGGCAAAAGCATTTCCTACACATGGCTATTTTTGGGTGCTAACAGTTTGGTGTATTGGTAAAATCATGGGCTTCCTCTAACACGCTGTGATAGTCGATCTGAAATCCAAAGCCAGACTCGGGCTTGGGGGCTCCTTTGCTGTTGAATGTAGCTCCTGTCAGTGCTGAGTGCCAGGTTCATCCCCACCACACTCCCAGGAGGGATTTTGCAGCCAGGGACTGGCTGGGGATCCAAGCACCTCCAAGGCTCTCCCGACCCATGCCATGCCCTGACTGCTCTTGCCTGGCACAGCTGGAGAGGTGACCCAAAATGAAGGGGAATGTGGGCAGCACCAGCAGCCTCAGTCCAGGGCCAGTGAGGGAATCTTGCAGACGAAGGGGAAGGCTCTGCCACAGGCGTTGTCATTCCAGGAGCGCAGTGCTACCCCCCAAAAAAACAAGGCATTAGCTGAAAAAAGGCAAAAGGAGGGAACCCTGCACTGCCCTTGGGACCAGGACCCCCTGCCATTGTGGGAGGCTTTCTCTGGATGTGCTCCCATTTGTGCCACTCACAGTCATGCTTCCTTCCAGCATCCCCCTCCCCATCTGGGGGATGTGGGAGGGGAGGCCGGGCCCCAGCTTGGACTCGGTAGTGGAGGGGCAGCTGCAAATGCAGTCCTGTACCCCCAAAATTATCAGCAGGCTGCCCGTGGACAGGACATTCAGGTACAGCTGGGGGGTCTGGACACACCTGGCTGGTGAAATGGGATTTTTGCACAGGCAGGGTCTTGTCCCACTTCAGGGAGATGCCCTGGCCCCAGCGTGGGAGAGAAAAGCTGGCAAACCAATGAGTGTTTCCATGGGTTTCCCGTGTGGGAGGGGAAATGGGAAAATATGACCTTCGACTAAATTTGGTAATTCTTCAAGGCAGCTGATGCTCCTGTCCTGCTGCTAATATGGGAGAGGGAGATGGGCTGGGAGCAGAGGGAAAATGAGTATGTGTGCATGTATGTACATGGTGAAAGGGAAAATACACCTTTTCACTGTAAAGAAAAAAGAAAATAATACTAAAAAATTAAAATGCAAATCCTCTGCCTGCCAGCAACCTCTTCAGAAAAGCAGGAGCCACGGTGGATTGAATTTATTGACATGCAAATAACACTGAGGGTGCCCTGGGCACTCACCGCTGCTGTGCCTGTACCAGATCTGCACGCAGTCCTCCTCCTCCGGGATGGAGTGGATCCCATCGTCAGGCTGGCTGCCATCCCAGTAGTGGTAGTCGTAGGAGGAGCCATCTGTCCACTCAAAGTGACCCTCCTGGCATGAGACCAGTGGAGAAAGGCCGTCTGCCGAGGGTGGGAGGCCTACTCCCATGTAGTCCCCACCCCATTCCCAGTGAAACACAGCCCAGGGACATGGGGAGAGACTGTCACCACTCAGCAAAGGCCAAACAGCTCCTTTGGGTTTTACAACTGGAAACTTGCCAAGAACAGCCCCAGATTTTGAAGTGCTCTCACCAGGGGAAGCCCAGAAATTAAATCTATGTATTTTTTAACACCCCCACCCAGTTCTGTGTTCCTTGTCCTCTTCATTTTCCATTCCTTTTCCAGTATCTACAAAAAATTTGCTGACAAGAGACTGTTCTCCTGATGGTCTCCATTTTTCTTTCTAACATATTAGACTATATTTTTCCAACATGTCAGCTTTCAAAAGTCACAGAGTATCACAAGAGGGCAATGGAACTTGGTGATTTTTGACACTGAAGACCTTTTCAGTTTATTTGCTCTTCTTAGACCAGCAGAACAATACTCTTTCTGTTAATCCAGTAATAAAACGTGGTATGAATAATTACTGATTAATCTACTAATTCTAGTAAGACTTCTCTTTTAAAAGCAGACTGGAATGGGTGAAATGACAACTTTCTCTCCGTGCTGCACCACAGACTCTGTGCCACCTCCTGATTAAAGAGGGTATAAGGGACAAAGAAGAAAACACAGAGAGGTGAATTTTTCAAAGCCATTTCCCACATGGCTACAGGGAGTTCCCACCTGCCGAAGGTCGTTGAGCCCCGTCCAGATGTCGGTGGGGATGCCGGGCACGCGGCTGTTCACCAGGTCGTACACAAAGACGTTTTCTTCCCAGCTGGCAAACAGAGCGATACGGGGCCATCAAGAGATGTGTCAGCAAATGGTCAGGCGTGTCCCTAAGCGTTCCCCCTACCACAGGACCCGGGGCCAAATGGGTCCCCCTCTTACTGCCGGCGATTACTTTCCTGGGTCTGTGCAAGAGGAGCGTAGTGTTGGTGAGAGCTGGGGGAGAGGGCATAGGGAAAAAGCCTGTGTAATTGTGTTGTACTTCTATCCCTTTTTCAAGAGTGAAAAACACAGTTTGGGGAAACTTAGGGAGTATTACGCCAGTTTTCCTGCCAGTCCAGGAATAGGCACTTATTTTCTATGTCGCCTTTGTGTGACCAGTGCACCAGACTTGACTGGGCCGCTGCTGCAGAGGGATTTGTAGGCTGGAACATGAGCCTGCAGCTCACACAGAGGTTGTGCTGAGGGAATGGGACTTTGCCCCCAATTTCCTCCCTCCCCAGGCTGTGTCAGTGTGGGATGACATGTTTCTGCACACCTCACCTGTGGATGGAGGCCAGCTTGGCTGATCTGATGCCAATGGAGAACTCGGCGCAGTAGAGGTCGGCTTCAGCCCAGGTTTTATTGACGGGGAAGTACCGGTAGCAGTGACCCTCGTACTCTGTCCAGAAGAGTGGGCAGGAGTAGGCGTGGACAGGCTCGGGCATGGCTGGGGGCAGAGCACAGGACATCCAGCAGCTGGTGGTGAGACAGCTTGGCCGGACAGCTGAGCAGGTGGTGGAGGCAGCAGTGCCCAGCCCTGCTCCCCCACCTCAGCCAGGCAAATAACCACCAAACGCATGCAGGGAAAACCCAACTGATGCAGGAGATGTGCAAAAGTTTGCAAAAGTCAAAACACATTTAGAACAAGTTGTGGGTTCCTCAATTCTAGCATTTGTCTAAACCAGGAAGGGCATTCCAAGCCAGTCTGACATCACTTTAGGTAGAGGATGCTTAAAATAAAGGCACTGACATTTGCTACTGGGAAAACCAAGATAAGGGTTCCTCTCTCCTCTATCAGCAGCAGCAGAGCCGCCGTGCTGGGATGGGGGCTGACAGCCAGGGCTGCAGGGCCATGGCCGGGTTCTGCCCTCCTGCAAGGAGAGCCCGCACCT
>NW_008238321.1:12284731-12288141 GCF_000691975.1 Corvus brachyrhynchos | reverse complement strand
CGGGGCCACGCAGCTGCTCCTCCTCCCCTGCCGCTTGTCAGCACAGTGGGGAAGTTGCCCCAAAAGAGGCCGTTGTGGGGGCAGCACGTCCTTCTGCAGCCTTTGCAGTTGCCGCTGTCGCAACACGGCAGCGGCATTAACACCTTGCTCCAACCTCCTCCATGTCCTGCTCCCCCTCCTGTGGGGAGGATGCAGCACTCGGGAGCCTCAAATCTTGGGGCACATAGACTTAACTCTCTCAGCTGCTGGTTTGTGAATGTGGGGGAACTGCCAGCTCCCCCTGAGCCAGCTCCCACATCCCCACGGAGTCGTGGTCCGGGGTCAGGGCTGCTGTCGAAGCGAGTGGGGCAGTGGGCAGGGTGGGTGTGCAGGGGGTGCTGGCAGACGTCAGATGCCATCAGACTATCCAAGCAGGTAACAGGCTCAAGCGCAGAGAGGTCAGGGTGGTGCCTCCGGTACTGAGGGGCCGGGGGAATGGCTTTCCCCAAGGGTGGGAAGAGCAAAACCCTGCCAACAGCAGCGAGGGATGTGGCTGTGGCAAGGGAAGCAACAGTGTGGAGAAAAAGAGAGGCAAGGTGAATCCAAAGCAGCTGTTGTGAGCATTCATAGAGCGAAATCCCTCTCTGTGCCAGTGCTGGCAGCTCTGGGTGGTAATTTCATCTTTCATCAGCTCTTTCCACATGGGGATCTCTGAGTGCTCTACAAACAGCCGCCAGCCAGCCCACAGGTCCCTGCTGTCACACCCCCCCAGGAGACAAACCGCAAATGCAAAGTCTTTTTTTCCTCCTGAGCAAGGCCAAGTCAACTGCCAAGCCCTGTGGGGGTGTCACCCCATCAACCTGCCTTGGGACCCCCAGCCATCCCTGCAGAGGAGCTGAGACTGGGGGCAGCTCTGCACCCTACAGCAACAAACCCCTGAGGGGCTCAAGGGGCTCTCCCATCCTCATCAGCACTAATTATGGGCTATGGGGGAAAAAGATAAGGCCTGCTGAGCTGGAAGAGCTTTTGGGGAGAGTGGGTAAGATGCAGCCAGCTCTGTGGTGGTGCAGAGTTCAGCTCTGTGAGTCACACCTGGCCATACTTGCACTGGGAAAAACCTTAGAACAGCCCTAGGAAATGCAAATTATTTTACTGTAGCAATAGAGCTGGACCAGGAACTCCGAGAGCTGATGTGATTCCTGGGAGCCAAGCCCCCCTCCCCCCATGATGCTGGCCAGGGTTCCCTGTCTCCCCCAAAACCAAAGCAGAACAAGGGAAGAGGGTCAAACCTACAGTATGAGGCTTCAGCTTTACAACCAGGTCACAGGTGAGGCATGTACCCCCCTTAAGGACAGGGCTGGGACCTGGTCCTGGCTTGCAGAAACTCCAGGTTACTGTTCCTTCCTGCCGAGGACAGCCTAGAGGTCTGTGCCAGACAGGCACCACCAGCTGCCCCAGCAACTGGGATTTTATTATAGTGCCTTGACAAAATCCTCACCTCTGTCAGCGTGGTGGCAAAATTCACAGGGCTTAACCCAGCAGCATCCCCAGCAAACGGAGCATTCACTCCTGAGTGCTAATTGCAGTGGGTGTCCCAGTGTCCTGGCTCAAAGCCAGCCCATGGGCACCCCAATTGCCAGGGAAAATCACCCTCATGTTTGTTCAGAGCAGCTGAAACCGAGTCAGAAACTGAGACAGTCCTTCTTTGTTATTCCATACTGGTTCCCATTAGGTAGCATTAATTTGACGAGCTTCAGTGAACCAGAGGTGCCTGAAGGAATTTAAGGTTAAATATACCAAAAAGGAAAATATGGGAGGTCAGCTTTTAATTAGCATCTTTTCTGTTAGGTCAGGATCAGAGGCTTTGGCTGTCTCTTTGGAGGAGAACTACTGGTCCCAGTTTTTCAGGCAGGAACAACCAGGGGAGCTGCTTTATTTGGAAGATTTGTAGCAGAAAGATCATAAGAAATCTGATGTAGGATTGTGAGTACAGGGGCTTACTCATGGCTCTCCAGGAAAGCCTCGCAACCCAAGCCAGCAGCTGTGTGTGGTATTTTCATCTAGAAGGGGACAGGGCAAGCATTTGGGGACTTTTTAGACCCGATCCTCACTTTTAAGCACACCAGCAAAACATCACCCTGGCAGCATCAGCTCCTCCACACTGGGCAGGAGCAGCACAGCCAGTGCCTGCAGGATGGCAGGTCAGTCCATCCCTTTGTCTCCAAATTCCTGGTGAAAAATGATGGCAAGAATCCTTTCTCCCTTTGCTTATTTACAGTGCAGCAGTTTTAAGGGCAGGACCATGTTTTAATGCAGCACCAGCAAAATAGATGTCCAGACTTGGCTGAGGATAAGATTCAGATCAAGCAGCTGTTACTAACTCAGAAAAGCTGGAAAACAAATATTTGGGGTCACAAATAAAGTTTTGTGCTCTCTGCATTTGTGTCAGTGCCAAATTGGAGCTTTTTTATTTATTTAGTGTAGAACCACCAGAAAAAACACTTATCAAAATCTTACAGAAGCTGGCACTGCTCTGCCAAAAAAGTTTCACTTCCCCAACTGGCCTATTTCCAACTAGAAATAATTAACTGAGAAAATCCTAGCCAGTTTCACAAGGGTTTCTTTTCGTTTCAGGATGCTACTGGGAAAAAACCTACCACCAGCTGCATGACTCCCCATGGACTCAGCTGGTGAAGAGCAGGTTTACCCCTGAAAACTTCATCCCAAGGAGCAATGCTGCCTCACTTCCAGGGATTTGTAGGTTTGAGATGCAAAATCTGGGGCTAGGACAAGGCTGGCAAGAGATGCCCAGGCAAGGAGGGCTCCTGAGGGGCTGCAGCTCTGTCAAAGAGTTTTGGACAGCAGACCAGCTCAGGTCAGTGCTGGCAGCAGATGCTCTTCTTGTTGCAGAGCATCAAAGAGCTCCATTTCATGAACAGCTGACAGCTTTCCTCAAACCTTAGAGGTGCTAGGAGACACCCCCCTTGGAACATCCATAAGCTAATGCTGCCATCTGACCTGAAAAGGCAAGTGAACCTCTTCAGCTCCTGGCAAGCAGCTGGGTTTGGAGAGTGTCCATCAACGCCCCACAGGCTCATCTGAAATTAATGTCAACAGAGAAGAGCTGAGGAGATCCCAGTCATGTGGAAGTCTGGGTCCTTCCCAGGGCAGAGCCCCTCCACCAGGATCTGAGGGCTGTGGTGGTGAGAGTGAGGGATGGGCAGTGCTCCCGGCTGGCAGAGCTGGGGCTCAGCACCAGGACCCTGGTGCTCACCAACACCGAGCCACCTCTCACCAGCTCAGGCCACAGGGAGAGCAAGCAGCAGGGCTTTACCCAGGGCTGGCACTGCTGGAGCTCTGGGGAGTGAGAGGGGATGGGTGAGACAACAGGGCTGGGACAGGGGACCCCCAGAACCCACCCCCAGGATGAT
>NW_008238321.1:12278461-12281770 GCF_000691975.1 Corvus brachyrhynchos | reverse complement strand
TTGAGTGGTGCTTTTTTCTTGGTTTGGTTTGGTTTCGGGGGGGTGGGGTTTGTTGGGTTTTTCCCTGTGTTTGGTTTGGGGTTTTTTTTCCCAGAGCAAAGCAATGCTCTGACACACTTCAACAGCCTGGAGCAGGGAACCCCCAGCTGTGCCCGGGGCTCCCAGGCTGCTTCAGGAATTCACTCCGTGCCCATCTGCCAGGTCCGTGCTGGGTCCACGCCGGGTCCACGCCGTCACGTAACAGCAGAAAACCTGACATGATACAGCACTCTGTACCAATCCAGCACGTCTCCTTCCTGTGGTCAGCATTTTGTTAGACATTAACTTCAGATTTTTAAAAATACTGTATAAAGTCCTCTTATATCTGTTGCACTCATAAGGGAAATAGTACAGGCACAAATACTATAGAATTTTGTGGTCCTGCTCCATTTCCAATTTATGCCTTAAATCAGGGCTGAAGGAACTGCTTAGGATCCTCTCAATGCTGTTCCCTTTTTATTCTTAGCTACAGATTAAAATTTTCAGCATTTTCAACCCATTTTTAGAGATTCAAGTATAAACAATTTGGGGTGACACCAAGCTTTCAGTACAGTAAAACATCCAGACTTACTCCAGAGACAGTAACTCAATCAACTTTTCTATATTAAGTTTTCTTTGTATTAAATAAAGCCTTCTAAGAACATGCCCCCGCCCCCTCCCATACATTGATCTGAAATTATTAGGCTCAAGGAAAAGCTGACTGCTACAAAAGACCACTAAAAATGAAGGAGCTGGGATTATTAGAAGTCAAGGCATGCCTCCTCCCTTCTTTCCTGTGTGCCATCCTGAGATAAAGCCAGCGTTATAAACAACTTTCAGCAAACTATGGAACAAAAATCTTTGAGCATATTAATCTACTCCCAAAGCACAAATACTCATGTTAAAGAGGGAGCAGAGATCCTGAATAATTTTTATCCTGGTTTCTAACAGCCAGACTCATGGCAGCAGCATCCCCCCCAGCACAGCTGAGCCCCCCGTGCTGCCCCTGAGCCCCAGCCCTGAGCCTGGCACAGCAGCTGGGCACCAGCTTTGCTCCCAGCACTGGGACAGCACAAGCACGTTGTACACGCAGTGCCAGCTGGAGCTGCAGCTGCACTTTGGGTTACCTTCCAACTCCACCAAACATGAGATGTGCTTCACCTGCTGGGTGCAGCCCCAGGAGCACGGCCACAGTCCATCCCTCCTGCTCCTCTCCCTCCCACGCTGTGTTCTGTTCGCTCTGCAGGCCAGCAGCTCCCCAGTATGCTTCTGTTCTGCTCTCACTGACCTTTCCTCTGGGCTCCATCACCAGTTTTTGGCATCCTGTGAACACAACTGTTCCTCCCTGTGGAACAGACACCTCATGACTTCAAGGACAGACTCAGGCAAGAGTGCCTTCTGTTCACATTTTGTCCCCAGTGTTGAGCAAAGCATGTGGCTGGGCTCAGGCCAGCTCTCACGGATGTCCTGAGCTCATTCTGCTGTCCACAGGCCCCACATGGAAGAATATTAATGTCAACCACAGAAATTGCTGAAACCACAGCCCCTTGCCTGAGCCTTCTTGAGTTACGGGAAGAGTTCAGCCTCCTACAGCACGTGTTTGCCCAGGACTCCCTGTGACTTTTTGATGACAAACCAGGAGGAAGCCAGAGAAGAGAGATTTGCCATCGACTTTGCTGCAGGACAGAGAGGAAATTGCACCTCGCAGAGAGGCAGGTTAGAATCGATAGCCAGCACACCCCAGTATGCTGGGAAAGAGAACGCCCAGCCCTGCAGGCACCACTGCCCCGCTGCTGTGTGCTGCTCACACAGAGCAGCTGTGCTGGAGAGCAGCAGGGAGCCAGGTGCCATGGGCAAAGTGCTGAAGGGATGCTGATACCGGAGCTACAACACACACCTTCCCTGGAGCAGGAGCACCTGGACAGCAGCAGGGATTATTGACCCACACACTGACACGTGCCAAAACAAGCACTGAGCTTTTTTGGTTTGTGTTTTTTTGGTGTGGTTGGGTTTTCTGTTTTGTTTTGCTTTTTAAGACTCACCTGTCCCTAACTGTAGCAGCTAAATAACAAATGGGTGAAATAGGCATATGTATTTTTTTCTTCCTTTTTAAAAATCAAAATATTAAAAGCACAGGAGGTAGTGGGGTTTCCTTTTGGGCTTCATTTAATAAAAAGAGGAGGGAGATGAGTGCTGCCCATCCTCCCACATGCCAGCTCTGGAGTTTCACAGGTCCAACCCACAGGGTGCTGGGTGGGCTTGGGCTGGGAACCACCATGGCCAGACCAAGGCATCCAGCTCGCTCTCCAGACCAACCTCCAGCAGCAGGTGCCCAGTTTCTCTCAAACTGCTCCCAGTTCACCTGCAGTGAGTAACAATGGGGTAACTGCCAACACTTTGGCTTTTTTTCTGCCATAAGCATAACTGAAGGAGCTCAACACAAAGGTGAATTCAACAAGTATCACCCCAATCTCTGTGGCACAATTAAATAGAATTTTATTTTCAATAAATATACAATCTGCATCATACCAGACAACACACTTTGGAAAAATAAAATGTGCAGAAGCAACCAACAGGACAGCTTGACTGTAGCTAAGTTCACTTGGTGACCTGAAGAACTACCTGGGTAAACACACACAACACAGAAAGAGCCACTGCAGTCTGTGAGAGAATTAAAATTGTGTTTTCTGGGTCTTCTTAACCGCCAAAGTCCCTGGAGCAGGTTTCTTTTGCACAGCACAGGTTTGAAAGGACACGAGCTGGTTTTCCCAGTACAAATGCTATTGGAAATGTCGATTTTGCTATATCATCACTGAATCTACTACGCACACAGACTGCTATCGAGACTGGCAGGTCACCGCTGCCGGGACACGGGATCCGTCCGACGCGGGGCCACACGCGTGTCCCGGCACACAAACGCACACACTAACAGCAGCTTAACTCTGTTAAAACTAGTACAAGGACAAAACTGGACTCAGAATCGATTTCACCACAGGTTCTACCATTTAAAAAAATATTCTAGCCTAATTACCACGTTCACCAATGAGAGCACACGGGTACTTTATATCTCCGAGAGGATGAGCCATGGATTTGGACTGGAAGGACAGCAGAGGCAGCTCCCAGCTCCTCCGCCCACTCCGTGCTCACCACGGCACGTCCACGCACAGCCCGTGCCGCCCGGCGCCGCGCTCCTCCCGCGGGGCGCAAACAGCTCAGCGGTGCCGGGGGCAAGCAGCCAGAGCTCCGGCCCCAGGGGAACAGCCAGGACCCAGCGGGACGTGGGTCACCGAG
>NW_008238321.1:12244996-12278421 GCF_000691975.1 Corvus brachyrhynchos | reverse complement strand
CTCTGGCTGCCGTCGGTTTCCCACCTCATGTCACCTCCGGGGAGGCGGGCGAGACGCGGTCGCACTCCTCGCGGGAGCGCAGGCTGTGCCACTGCTCCACGGCCGTGCGGTGCGCGTTCAGCATGCGGCGCCAGTGGTTGGACTCGGGCGCGCCTGTCGAGTACTGCCCGATCACAATTCTCCCAATGAAGTCGTTGCTGCTCTTCACGTTGTGCCCGTACACTGGGGAGAGCAGAAACAGAGAGGGGTCAAGGCAAAAGCACCGCTCGTCCACCCAGAGCCCTGCCCCGGGAACCCGAATGTCCTACAAACGTCCACCCACACCCGGTGCCAGATGCCAGCATTTTTGGTATGTAACTCGGCATCTGAAAAATGTTAAACAGGGACTTGGAAGGAATAAAATAAGCTGTACTACAGCCAAATACAATTCAAATAAATAAGACACAAATGCACAGTTACCACGGTATTTAGCATGAATAGGTAAAGTAGAATCATAAAATGATTTGGGTTGGAAGGGACCACAAACATCATCCTGTTCCAACCCCTCTGCCACAGGCAGGGACACCTTTCACTAGAGCAGGTTGCTCAAAGTCCTGTCCAGCCTGGCCTTGAAGGAGAATTGCATCATGTAAAGAAGTGCCAAAAGCTCTACCTGGGCATCATGAAATCACAAAAGCAGCCCAGCAGCCTGACGCTGGGGAAATGCAGATGATCTCAAACTGTCCTCCTCCACATGCACATCACACAAACCACTCCAGTGCTAATCAACAGCCTTCCCTGCTCAGAGACAGGAATTACACACGTCCAGGCTGTCAGGAGGATGTTTACACAGAAACTATTTGCCATAATTATCACTGCAGCTACTTGTTAAATGTCCAGAAAAGCAACTGAGGGAGAGACATCAACCCAACACCCTGTCCTTTGGATTAGCCCAGTCTCTTGGAACAAAAGGTCGCAGCCAGCAGCAAACCCTAATGAAGGGCCTGATCCCGGGAAAGGCTGAACGCTCCCACCAGACAGGAGCAGGAGCACTTTGTGTGTTGCAAACTGAAGCCCTGCCTCATTAGAAAGTTGAAACGAAGTCTTTGCAAGCTGAAGCCAGGATATCCACAGGCACTGCCCGGAATATTAAGGATTAAAAAATCTCCTCAGGAAAGAGAGGGATTTTTAAGGACAAATGTCTACAGGAGCTCCAAATCCAGCTGGGCTTGTGCAGCAAGAGCATGTTCAGCCTGGCATAGAGCCCCTGCCAGCAGCACCAGCTCTCCAGGGCTGCTGAAAACCAGCACTGGCAGCAAAACCACGTCTGAGATCCCCATGGCATCACCCCGATGCTGTGCACAGCCTCACAGGCAGGCAGGACACCGGGCACAACGTGCTCAGCCTCACTTTTGAGCACACACCTTTGTCAAGGCTGTGCATTTCCTATTATAACACACACCCCCCAGCTGATTAGCATTACTTTAACCTGTCCCTCTGCCATCTCCACACTCTGCAAAGGCTGGTTCCTCACCTCTGTACCAGTCTGGGATCTTGCTCTGGGTGACTCAGGCACCACCTGCCAGCGCAATCCTAAAATCAAGCAGTGCCAAGTTACATCTCACTTTATCCCTTCTGACAGCTCTGACACGCACAGTTTATGGGCAGAGATGCTTCTGCTCACCAAATTACCCGTGGGTATTTTAGGTGACAGCAAACCTTCAAATGCCCAAGTAATTTGTTCAAATAATTGCTCTGAAAACCTACCCTGCAGCTCAGAGCCCTGTAAGTCTATCTTCAAACAACACTCAGAAATGATTTGGGGTTCACCACCCCAGCAGGAAGACTGCACCTCTTCTGCCTGCCACCATCAGTTATCTAGGGCTGGTGCCATCAGGACGTGTTGTCAAGGGGCCAGGCTGGTGTTTTTTGGGAAGGCCACCTTCTGAGGAGGCAGTGAGGAATTCTAAGCCATCCGTCTCCAAGTAGTACACAGCTTGTCAGGGTTATTAACGAGTTCTCCTACAAGGCAATGGATCACGAGTGTAGCTAGCTATACTAAATGTTTTGCTATGATTTATTAGCCTACAGAAATCAAATACTGTGATGAAACCATGTAAAAATACCCCAAAACCAAAATTTTCAATAAGGTGTTTTTTCCCTTTTTTTTGTTTTGTTTTTTGGGGGGGGTTTTGTTTGTTTTTGGGGGTTTTTTTGTTTTCACTCTTTTTTTCCAGAATTAAAGAAGATGAAGCCTAATCCTGGGAGACAGTACCAAGTAAATTTAAACCAAGAAGTCTTGCAGGCCATCAATTAATCACAGGATAAATTAACAGTGGAGAAGTACCCCAGGCATACTGATTCTTCAAAAATACTCCATGCCAGGACTGTAAAACAAGCAGGTGTGCTATCTAAGGGCACCTGTTATTCTACTGTTGATCCAAGTATTTTGAATTCTTGTAATGCAATTTGCTAATCTCATTGTGTCAGGTAATTAGCATGCTGAGTCCTTTGGGGTATTAATGGGCTAATTATACAAGCATTGTTGCTTCTATCATTAACTACTGCAGATAGCACAGAGACTTACTGCTGAAGAACAGGGAAGACATTTTCCAAGGCCAAATGCTTACTCACACACAGACCATAAGAGGTAGCACTAGACTGACCTCAGGTCTACAAACTCACAGCTTCACCACAGCTCTCAAAAGCTGAGAGGTCTTTATGTACCAAAAATTCAGCTTTACCTGTCAGTTCAGAAGCCCTTTAAACTCAAGGACATGCCTCTCTGGGAGGCTAACTGCTGTGTTCCACTGCTAAACACCAGGATTTGCTGAGCAATCTGCTGGTGGCTGAGTTGCACCAAGCTCTGGAACGGGCCTTAGCCGAGAAGGGGCTGGAGCTGGCATTCTTTGCTCACACTCAGGAGCATTTTCCCTGTCGCTGCCACTAGTACTTCCAAGACCAGCTTGGAAAAGAGAACTGGAGGAGCCCACAGTCCCAGGTGAGCAGCTGGAAGAAGAGACTGGTGCTCGCCTCGCCCGGGGCTCCCGTGCTGACACAGAGAGGGGGAGCAGCTCCCCGGTCCTGCGGCTGCAGCGAGCGCTTCTCCAATAGGGGAGGAAGCCTTTCCTCGAGCACCACCAAGCACAGCCACTGCTGCACCGTTTGCACTCAGGTCTGACAGTCAGCCTGCTCCACAGCCCTGCAGAGCAGTACCAGCACTCCTCAGTACAGACCCAGACCCCTGGGGACCCTCACGGACCCACCGGGACTGCGGGTGCTCAGGCACCACCCCACAACCACAGCTGCCCAAGGCACTCCGCTGCGGCGCTGGCCCTGCCCTGGTGCAAGGTGACCTCCTGGTGCAGCAGTGCCCGTGGGGAGACCCGGGAGCCCCTCGGAGCAGGAAAGCCCCGCAGGAGAGCTGGGGCAGCAGGAGCAGACAGGAGCCTGCGCCAGAGCCCTCTGCTTCTGCACACAGACGCACACAGTGGCACACGTACCACGGCTGCATTCCCACCTGCACAGAGCCGGTTCCACACAAACCCACACCTTCAGCCGTGGGAGGGGGTTAAAAGCTCCTGCTCTTTCCTTCCAGCTCGTTCCACAACAGGCGAAGGTGGAGAAGCTCCATGGGCAGCAGTAGAGCACTGTGCCACACACTGAGTCCAGGTGTCTCTACAAGTGGACTGAGCTGTGTTCCCTGATGTATGAACATCTCCTGACAGAGTCTGAAAGGAGCTCATAGTAAATTTCAGATTGAATTTGCCCTTGGCCACAAAAACAGCGACTCCATGGAGCTGCTCCACAGCAGAAAATTAAGTAATTAACATTTGGGATTTCCAGACTGACCCAGACTCTGGTTATGAACAGGTAGATGCTGCTTTCCATTTAAGAAGCGTATTTTCCTGACAGAAACTACACCCCTGAGCTCATGAGCTCTTTTTCCACCGTTGCAGTAATTTACACAATAGCAACATCCATTTCTAGGCAAACACAGAGCAAAAAGCAATTAAAGGAGCAGAGGTCAAACCAATTCATTCTGCAGCTGCTCTTCACTGAGGGACACATTTGGAAACAGAAAGGCTTCTTAAAAAGACATTCTTTATAATAGAAATGCTGAAATACAGAAGAAAATTGTGTTCACTTATGTCCATTAAAAGGGTCAAATTCTTGAGGACAAGGTACATGAGGTAAATAAAACATTTTCATGTGATGGGCTTATTGATGCTGTGCTCCTAAATGATCCATATCCAACAGATGGGGGCCTGGGTGCCACATGAAATGTTTCTTTGGGGTAGGGTCCCCTGTACCCCACAGGGGTCCTGCACAGGGGGGAAGGCTGAGACCCCCAGGCTGGCTGCCTGTCCCTGCAGGGCTGGGGGCATGGCCATGCCAGGCACTGCACAGCCCAGAGCTGCTGCCCAGCAGGGCAGCACCTTCCAGGGGATGCAGTGGGCCTTGGAGCTCCAACACCTGGCTCTGGGGACAGCTCCAGCCTGAGCTCTCCCTGTCTCCTACCAACCTCAGTCACGTGGAATCACTTTTTGCCGGTCATCTCTTTTCCATGTCACTATGAAATTAAGCCATGGGGCTGCCTGGGTGGCATCAGCCCTGGCACCAGAGGCAGCCAAAATGCCTTTTACCTTTCCCTCTCCTTTGCCTCTACACTGAGGCTTGCACACTGAGTAGCTGTGCAGAGCACGACCGCACATCACTGTCATCCATGAGTTATGTGCAACAGTAAAATTGAAGCTGGGATTTCAGAGACTAACTCATCCTTTGATTGAACACACTAGCATCCTTGGAACGACCAGGGAGGAGCACTAACTCAGACAATTTCCTTAAGCCAGCTTGAAGGTTATCAGTATCATTTACGGGATAGGGACAAGCTTGAGCCTTGCAGCTGGGGCCACGAAACATCTGCATCTGCTGCAAACGCTGTGCCAGGTGTGCTGAGCAGTTACTCAGCAGTTCCTGAGCAGTTCAGGCTGCGCTGCACCTCCCCGCACGGCCACAGAGCGCCTCTGCTGCTGCCTCTCCGGGAGGAACAGCAGGGCAATCTCAGCGTTCTGCAACAGCAGAGAGCTCCACCACAAATCATTAACTCCTCTTCAGTCACCTACACCGTCACCTGCAACGCAGTTAGAACCATTTAACTCAGAGAAAAGAAAAATTTGCAAGAACATGCCCAAGGCTGTACACAGGCAAGTGAGGGGCAGAGGCCCCCTGAGGACACAGGTCTAATGGGACCGTGTGGTCAGCCTGGCAGAAGCACAACCCTGTTGGCACTGACCATCAACACTTCCTGCACTTCCCATTCAGCCTCAGCACTTGGCGAGGTCTCAGAAAGTGCTCCCTTCACATACCTGCCCGCTCAGGCAGGCAGTGCCTCACCCCAGCCTGGGCAGGCAGGAGCCAGTGGCCAGGAGCCAGTGGCCAGCACTGCCTCAGCCAGTGAGGCTGAGCTGCCAGGCTAAGTAGGACTGAAAACTGCCTCTGAACTGCTTGACATCAATATTAAAAGGCTGTTTAGCACAAAGAGGTGCTACGAGGAGCAGCAGCAGCCAGGCTAATGATGCACACTGAGAAGGTCACAGGCACGGCCCAAATCCTGCCCCTTGCTCCTCGAGCATGGCCGGTCATATTTAGTGGAGAGGAGAGAAAAGCACGGGAGAAGATGCCGTGGTTTCCCCTTTATCAGTTTAATCTCCATCAGGCTCTGATGTGCACACTGAACTCTCCTTCCTTCCAGCCTTTCCTCTGTGTGACTGCTCCCTGCAGCGGCTGCACCTGCCCAGCTCCAGAGGGAACTGGAACTGCTGGGGTACACGGCCACACACAGACCCAGCTCCAGCTGCTGCTCCATGGGAAGGTGCCACCACACCAGGAGACTCTCTGAAACCTCTACAAGGGCAGCCCCTGTGCTCTGCCTGGGGCAGCCAGGGAAGGGGACCCTGCACGTGCACCCCAAACCCGGCGTCTCCCGAGTCAGGGTCTGCTCTCAGACAGGGAGAGGAAAGTCCTGCAGCAGACAGCCGAGATCCAGGGTGCAGGGAAAGTGCCAATGAGCGAGTGTGCCTTGCAGAGATCTCGAGGGAATGCAGGGATGACACCTCATGAAATTACCTCATCAGGAGAAACTGGAATTATGGGCTGGATGCATCTATCACAACAGCCCAGAGGATACTGAAAAGGAGTATCTATGGCTGGCTTTTCCCACCTCCAATCCCTCTTTTTTGAAAATTGCATCTTAATTCTCTGCACTATGAGCCCCAGATCCAGCAAGGCACACAGATGACCTCGTGCACATTTACACACCTCACAGGGAGAGGCTCCTCCACACACATCAACAATCTAATAGATCAGCAAACACACAACAGAAGGAATTAAACCAGAAGGTAAGTGAAAGCTTTGATTTAACCCAGCGAGGATCTATTTAATTAACACAGCGATGTGAACGCACTTCATCCCTGTAGATGTACCAGTAATATCTGTACAACCCATACACACAGAGCATTACAGCCCAACAAACTCACCACTAAAATGGATTAGCCAGAGCACACTATCCTCATGCTTCCCCTCTACTACGATGATTAATTTAATGAAGAACTTTCAATGGTATTTTTTAGAAGAATAGTTGACCCAGAAAAGTCTTGAATTTCTTAGGTTTCCGTGGTGGCTCTGGCAGCACCACTTTTAACAGTGTCAGCTCCCCAACTGAGTGGGCAGCACCCTATGGCCCCATTTCCATGCCAGACCCACAGCCTTACCCCCACACTTCAAAGCTCTGCTTTGAGAGGAGCAGAGAGCCAAACCTCAGCTCATTTCCCACCCACAGCAGCCCCAGCTTCACGAGAGGGCTCATTAAGCAGCACAAGGGCACTGCTCTGTGGGCACAGAGCGAGACACACAGCTGCAAGGGCACAGCACCTGCACCCAGGGTCACACCGCTTTACAGCTGTATGTGACCTTGCAACGTTCCTGAGAAACTGAAGAAATAAAGTGTATGAGAGATTCTCCACGGTTATCTCCCCAAAATACTCGAGACATTTGCAGTATTCGTGAGTGCAGACCATGTGGAGGGGTTTCCTCAGAGGAACAGCCACGCAGGGGAGGCAGCCTCTGCCTGCACCATCATCCATCTCCTGGGACAGCCACGGGGCCAGGCACAGGCATTCCACTTCCAGACACTGCCCTGCCACCCACAGCAGCTCCCGCCACCGAGACTTTTCTTCATTTGATACACAGGCAGATTATGGCCCTGCAAGACGTTTGAACAATTCCTTTCACTACAGTGTGAGCCAAACAAGATGAAGGGCTGAGGGCAGGAGAGCCATGGCACTGCTTTAATCAAGGTGCTTGGCAAAAGGAGCAAGCACCCATCATCAGCCTGGAGAAAGGAGGGTTTGCTCCTTTCTTTAGGAGAGAAAGATTCCCAAAAAATTCCAGAGAACTCCAGGACAGGCAGTTTCTGCCACATATGCTGCAGTACATTTATTAACTAAGTCAGGCCACTTGATGAATTTAATTTTGCCTTCTAAGCAAGCAACAGATCGGATCAGGAAGCATCAGCATCTTGTTGCTCTCACCCTGATTAATGGCATCTCACTCCTCCTCGTTAAAGCAGTCAGTCTGCTGCAAAAAGCCAAATCCATCCCCAGAGCATCTTCCCTGAGTGACCCCAAAACAGGACCCCACTCAGCATCTCCACCTGCTCCGGGCTGACCAACAGCACCTGCCATGGGGACCAGGAGTCACAGAGGGGGACTGAGAATGGAGAGCAGTGGGGCCCTTCCTCCTCCCAGAGGGGATTTGCACATTGTACCCACTGTGAGGAGGCTCTGCCAGGCAGGCTGGGCTCCAGGGGTCGGCCCCGCCAGGACATCCCCCCCCGGCCCAGCAGTGGGGCCCTTCCTCCTCCCAGAGGGGATTTGCACATTGTACCCACTGTGAGGAGGCTCTGCCAGGCAGGCTGGGCTCCAGGGCTCGCCCCTGCCAGCACATCTCCCCGAGCCCCTCTCCCAGGGTCCTCACAGGACCTGCTGGGCCCCCTCGAGTGGCCACCGGCCCTGGAGCAAGGGCTGGCAGGGCAGGAGGCACCAGCCAGGAGCTCACTGCTCCCCCAGACCCAGGCATGGACCATATGGTGTCTGCTGCATAAATGAATGAAGAGTTTTATAATGCCAGACACAAAGGCCAAATTCTGATCCAAGTTAAACAGGTATAAATCCCCAGAAAACACTGTGCTGACATCAGTGGGTTTTTCCATTTTTTCTCATTTGGCTAAGATAGGATTACACAGGTTTAACCAGGGATTAGATTTTGCTTCTCAGCTCCAGATATGGGAAATACACAGACAGTCCAATACTTCCAAAAGACACAAGATGACAAGAAACAATTTTCTAGCAATGAGTTGCCTAATTATCTGTCCATCTAAGAGATGTTATGGTGCCCAACCTGATAGTATTTCAAAACAGAAACCACTTCCTCCTCTTTCATTCCAGCATGGGAAAAAAACAGTTTAATTTGACTCATATATTAGAGAAGATTTCTTCCCTATATCTGTCTGCAAAAGACAAAGTGCCTGAATGTTTGTTGGGTTTTCTTGTGGGAAAGCAAAAGCAATAGGAGAAAGGAGAGATGAGCAAGTCAAAATGTAGATGTGTGATGTCTCCAGACACAAGGTGGTTTCCAGCCCTGCAAACAGCATCTAGAGATGATGCTGGTATCTCAAGGTCACACTTCCACAAAGCCAGGGAGACCAAAATTCAGATATATTTCTGGAGAAGCCTCAGGAAAAAAAACTTTATCAACCTTCAACCTGCTCAGCTAATTGGGACATTTGGAAATCAGTCTGTTAATTAAAAAAATACCACTGAAAAGCCTCACTATCTCTGCATCCTGTTGAAACAGGCAGCATTGCTTCAAAAAGAAAACATTTCAGTAAAAGCAACCCAAACCCAGAACTACACCATTATCAATATTTTGATACCAACAATTACTTTTTTTTCCCCTTTAGAAATACAAACATCATTAAATGGTCCCCACACTTTCCTAAAGGCCAGGGGGAAATGAGCCAACAGAGGAACCAGGTATATTGCTACTGAACAGCAATCTGTTACTTTAATCAAGGACTGCCTATTAACTGGAAGTTAATTAGAGCTCCGGGATAAAGCATTAAAGTTATCCAGGGGTCTGAAGACACGTGCTGTTACAGCACTTGGGGCATGGAGGTGGCTGATGGCATTGCCACGGCCCCTCTGCTGTAGCCAGGTACAGGTCTGCAAAGTCTCAACACTCTCTCAGAACAAAAATATGCCAAAAAAAGAAATAAAATGGAAAAACTGGTTCTAAGTCTTTACAGAAGACAGAGACATTGTCCATTTTTAAAACACACTGAAAAGTGAAGAGTATCACAAAATCCTACCAGGAGACAGAGTGCCCCTGAGCTGCACCCTCAGCCAGGACTGACTGGGAAGTTCTCACCAGTGAAGGTCCCACACGAATCGAGGCCAATCTCCCCATCAGCAAGCACACCCTGGCCCAGCCTGCTTCCCTCTCCCAGGCAGAGCATCCTGCCCTGCAGAGCCATGGCCACCCTCCACACAGGAAGGGAGCAGTGGGATGAGCCCCAGCCCTGCTCTCCACCAGACACCACCAGCCCCAGCTCTGCCCCAGCTCCAGCTACTCTCTCAGCCAGGTCAGAAGGCAAAGCAGAGCTTCCCCTCTACAATTGCACAGACAGTACCCAGAGCATGAAGATGATTTCTCCCTCTTTGGGGACTCTGCTTGTGTCACAAGCCCTAAAGATCCTGCCATGCAAACATGTCTAAGAGCTCATTTAAATGGAGAAAGACACACAGTCACCACAAGGACCTTGGGGAGACAAATATCCCCCCACTGTGAGTACTGAAGGTTGTCTTTTTCATGGTAAGTGATGAAAAGATGCTAAGGAGTCCCCAAGACACAGTTTGCCCTGGAGTGCTGGTGGTTTTTATTGGGCCATCTGGGCTTTACTGCAGTGCAAACAGCATTACTGACTATTGTTATTAACAACGTTATAATCATTAACAAAATACTGCAGTGCTCAGGTTTCAGGTGTTGTCTGCCTTCCTGCTGCCCAGGCCCAGCTTTCTGATGGTTAGGCTGAGATTTGGAGGACAGCCCAAAATCCCTCAGTGGGGAGAGCCCAGCGTCTCCGGGTGCCCAGCATCTGGCCCTCCCAAGCACAGAACCTGCACTTGCATCTCAAATATTCTTTTTTCCTCTTGGAAACGACCTTGGGCAGCAGCTGCTGTCAGGGCAAACTCCACCTTCCCCCCTTGCCATCAGCCAGAGTAACACCTTTGTTCACAGGTGCACATGGTTAGGAGAACAGCCTGCCTTTCAGAGCCTGCCCCATTTCTCTGCAGGAGCTGAGCCCATGACTTGCCTGCACTCCAGCAGAATTTGGCACATGGGGCATTGTGTCAGGTTGCCAAAAAAAACCCAGAAAGTGGAAAAAAGAACCACCCAAACCAGTGCATTTCTTTTACATTATGTATATGGCTGCTCATTACCCAGACAACATGTTTGATGAAGTAAATGAAAATCAAACATCCTCTCCACCAGCTGTTGTCTCACTCGTCATCTTTTTTTTTTTGGTCAGGACATTAGACTTGTTATGAGTATCAATGGCTTTCCTGGTTTCAGCCTCTTTTGGGGAGAAGCTGTGAACAGACAACACTTGCAGCAGCAATCCTGACTCTGGGTGCCTTTTCCTGGAGAGGACATTTCAACCAGAGCTCATCCCACCTCATTTCAGGCACTGACTTGGGACACGGGACTCAGTGACAGCTCCAGTAAGCATCTGAGGAAGGAGCAGAGGGAAAGGCAGGAAGACAGCTTGTACAAGGTGTCCTGCACCAGGGTGGAAGGAGAAGCATTCTGGTCTGTAAATGCCAATAATTTACAGTATTGACTCCTTGTATGCCTAAGGAGGAGGAAAGACCAAAGAAGCAGCCCAATCACCCCCTCCTCCAATCCTGGCTAACACAGAGCTCTCCCTGTGCACATCCTCTTGGAGGCACCCAGGGCCCCTCTCCAAACCCAGCTGTGCTTCAGCCCTGAGTTTGTTCTGGAGTTCAGCTCTCCAGAGCACCACCAGGAAAGCAGGGATGGTGCTTTACCATGTCCTCAATGTTTGCACACACAACCCTTGCTAAATCACAGCAAAACAGTGGAGAAACCCGTACCAGAATGCACTAAACACAGCTTGATTCAAGATGCACAGGAGAAAAACACACAGGGGGGAAAACAAAATTAATCTTACTTTGTCTGGATAGGGCCTTACTTTGCAGTGTGGTACCAGCCCCACTGGGAGCCAGGAGCCCCAGCTGATGGGAACTGGCAGAGTTCCAGGGCTTTCCAGTGAAGCCAAGCCAATGTAAAGACAGCTGCAGACTGGGTCCAAAATATGAAGCCACAATAAAGGTTCCTTTAAATTATTGAAGACATACTCACTTCTGGCTCCCATGAATGCTTTCACAGCTCTCTCTCTCTCCATTCAAAGCATCATCACCCACCCTTCAAGCAGGATTATTTTGCTTTTCAATTGGACTTTGACTCAACAGCAAATTTAATTAACTGACCTAATGGACTAGAGCTGTGGATTAGAAGAGAAAAGAAATAAAAAACAATTCCAAAGGAAACACACAACAGAAAGAACCACCACTGCAGCAAAAAAGAACCCCAAAGCACCTAAGTTAAAAAACCAACAAAACAAAACTACACCCCTGCCATGGAGAGATGCAAAACAGAGATCCTCACAGTGCAAGATACCCAAACTGCCAAGCATTTGTTCTTGATTATCTTTTAACAGAAGATCCCAAAGCCCTTCATGAGTCCTTAAGCTGCGTAATGCTGTTAGGTGCCAAGGATCTCTGTGGGGAACACCACAACCCCCTTCCCAGAACTTCAGATACTCCTTTAAGCAGAACCCCACAGATGCACACAGGAATAAAACATGTCTCCACCAACCTCAGGAGCAGATCTGTCACTTGGACGAGCACTGAATGTGGCTCAGCATCCTCACCAGCAGCACCACGTCCCCTGAGCCAGAGTCCTCATGACAAACAGTGCAGGCACTGAGCCAGCAGAAGGCTGTGCACACATGACCAGCAGCCCTGGCTCCAGCTCTCTGTTGGCTACACAAACCACACATCTCACACCAGAGTGTCCCAGGCACAGCAGAAGCAGCAGCCCAGGGAGCCCAGGCTGCACCTCACCCTTCAGTCCAAGGGCAGCAGGGCAGCCTGGCCCCACTGCTCCTCCCAAAGCTCTGCACGTTCCTTCCCAGCTTTGGAGCTGCTGGGGACATTTCTGGCCTGGGATTATTCATTGCAACGTTCAAAGCAAGCAGTGTGTCACTCAGAAAATGCAGCCCTGCTTGCGAGGCTCAGCGCTGAGATCTGACTGGGTGATGGATCAGCCAACCTCCCATTGGCTCATTTGGGAATACATCCCTTGCACAGAAAAAAAAAATACTCAGAGACCCACTCATTAACCCTAAGCTCATTCACTGTGGTGAGGAGCAGCGTGCTCCCCTCACCCTCCCAACTGCACAGAGCTGCTTCTCTGTTTGCCTTCTCAGCTTCCAGCAGGAAGAGGGGAAAACAAGATCACCTGATGGAAGCTTCCAAGAACAAATTCATCACTGCACATGCAAGGTACAGTCAGGGTGACATGCATGCAAAGCAGTGATTAATTACAGGTGTTTTGCTGAGGAAATTTCTGAGCACGAAGGGCAAAATTTAAATTGCTGATCAGCATCACTTTTTGTTATAACATGTTTGAAAACAAACTGATGGGTTGGAATAAGCCTCCTTGAACCAGCTTTGACACCTGTATCTTCCATATAAAAAGTAAAATTAAAAAATCCTTCCATCATCCTTTCAGAAGCAGAACCCTTTCTCTTCATCAAAAAAAAAAAGGTGGGTAATGGGTGGAAAGTTGTCCAAAAAAGTGTTTGTGAAGCGTGAGAGCCCAAGGGGGCAGAAGAGTGTGGGTCCCAGCACCCAGCCCCTCTGAGCCTGCTCCTGATGGTGCCCGAGCTCCACAGCTCCACAGGGTGGGTGAAGTCATGGTGTGGGAGGGAACCCCACCCTTCCCGGGGTCCCTGCAGCCCTGCTCAAGACTTTTATGGTGGAAAACAGCAGAGAAAGCCACCAGCCTCAGCAGGTCCCTGGCCCAGGACTGTAGCCCAAGCAGGGAGCATCCCTGTGCTCTGCCACTCCTGCTCCCAGCAGCGAGGCTCTGCTGCCTGTCTTCATGCCTCAGGAACAAAAACAGGAGATTCAGAAACTGCTTGTAAATAAAAATTCCTGTCCCAGCCAAGCATCTCCAGAGGTGAGCTCTGGGACTGCTCGTGGCCCCCAGGCTCTGTGGTCTGTATCTGGGTCCATGCAGGGCTTGGCACTGAGTCCCAGCCCTTTAGAAACAAAGGCATGAGCAAACCCTGCTCACAGAACGGGTGAGGTCAACATGGAACACCTCTAGCTGCATCCTCTCACCAGCAAACCACGTCAAGTACCACAAGTGCCTGGGCTCAGGGATCATTCACTGCTGTCCTCTCATTCCTCTCAGGTTTGACTTTATGCCCAGGCTGGTTGCCACTGAGAAGGGCAATCACTGCTCCACCTCTTCCTCTGCACAGAAGCACTTCAAAGGGGACCAGCTAAGCACAGGACCGACTCCCAGCCAATTCAGCTGTTGGGTGGCAGTGCTGGGGACAGCTTCTGCAGAGGACAGAGTGCTGATAAAGCTTCTCTGGAGACCCCAGTGACGGCCACCCCGTGTAGGGTGGGACAAGCAGTGTCCTGCACAGGCTCACCTGCACACCCACAGCTGCTGCTTTGTTCACCTCAGAGCCAACCACGACCGTGCCAGGCCAGTACCACCACCACAGTTACCTGTGAACACCAGGCTGGCATTCTCCAGCTCTTCCTGGGGAACCTTGAAGCTGAAGGACTCATTGTAGAAGGGATCTATCGTGCCCCGCATGCAGGAGGTCTTCTTGGTTTTTGTTAATTTTAATCCGTGAACAAGCTGAATTTTCACAAAGGGATCTGGCAAAAAGCACAAAGCACAGGCTCTGTGTTACGGGGATCGTGATGCAGCACCCCTGCTCATGAGGGCTGGGCACCACAGGGATGGACTGTGCTGGGGAGTAGCCTTTGGAAATGCCTGGGACTTGTACCCCCCTCTGCGCCCACAGATTTGCAGCGGGGACAAAAGTCAGGCAGCTGGGTTAAAAACAAAACCACAGTTAATGCCAGCCTTGACAGAGACCAAGCATGCTGTTCTTTTTGGAAAATGCCAATGTTCTGGCAGCAGCAGAGGCTGGGGCAGGGAGCATGGGAAAACCCCCTGAGGACATGGGCACGAAGCAGTTCCCAGCCAGAGTGCCTGGAGCCAGCAGGGAGCAATGCCCACGGGCTGCCTTACAGAACACAGCACAGGGAGATCAAAGCCCCTGGCTCCTCACCTCAGCCTGGCTCAGAGATTTTGACATTAAATTTGGCAAACCCTCCACTGTGTCTCAGGGTAAGTGTTCCAAATTAATTTATTGTTGGCTATACATACAAGATGGACATCCAGAGCCTTGTATTAATGGGAACTGAGCACCAAATCCCCCTGGGTCCCCCACAAATTGCAGCCTCACTGATCTGCTTTAAAGGCACATATTCTCTGTGCATGAGTAATGTGAGAAATGCACTGCCCTTTACCTGAACCTTGGCTCATGTCTGTCTGAAGAAGCTGTTTTGCTCTAATGATGTCCACGTTCAGTCTTCCTGCACTTGGTAGGTAGTTTAGTGACAATAGCAGCTCTCCCAGCTCCACTTCATTCTGCAGGGAAAAGAGAATGTGGAAATTTAGAACAGAGCTCGGAGGGGAAGAGAAGGGAGAGAAATTAAATAAATCCCATTTGTCTAAGTGCCTGAAAAATGAATTTTAGTCACGCTCTGAACTGCAACTAAGAACCATCTGGTGGTACCTCGTGCTAAGCAGAAACAGGAAAGAAACTATCCCCAAATGAAGATCTTTCTGTAATCACGGATCCCTCACCAGCTTCCCAGCAGCCATGCAAAGAGGACCTGTAAGGAGGCAGAGGTACAAGGTCAGTAGCTTCCAGCAGCTCCATTTTTAATGGTTCCAGGTAGTTCTGATCTTAGCAATATGCAGAACACAGACCCAGTGGAGAAGACATTCTCCTTCCTCCCCAGCCCCCATGGACCACAGCAGCCACTTGGGAAGTTCAGGCATGCAGGGGTTAATGCATCCCTGGGTCACAGCAAGGCAGTTCAGAGGAGACCATCCCTTGCCACCAGAGACTGTGGCACAGCATAACTGTGCCCTTGCTGCTCACCAGCCTGCACCATGGCCACAGCTCCACACCAACATAGCTGTTCAGCCGTGATTTCTGTTCCTTTTACTTAATCATGCTTAAAACTAGTAATTAAAGAGCTGGAGAGCTCACATCGCTGCTCCTCAGATGTGAGTGTTTAAAATAACCTCTCCCCCCTTGCATGACCTGGCTCTGAGAGGCTCTTACTGTCAGATGCAAAATACACACACTGAGCTACTCTGCAGGAGTGCAGAGCTAGAGCTTCATCCCAACAGTCAAACAGTCCAAAGCCAACCTAGATCAGGTGTCAGAGCCCATTCCCAAGAGGAAAAGGAGCTGCAGTGGTACTGCAATCCTAACAAAAGGCTGAAGTATCTTTACTGATGCTCCAAATACTAGATTACAGGAACCAGGACTAAAGCGCTGGGTAGACAGTGAAGGAAAAGGCTCTCAGAAGAGTCACAGCCTGAACTAACCCAAAGAACCAGGTTCATCAGCAGATGGGCCAGCACATGAGGCACAATCCCTGGCAAACACATCAGTGGCTCGGGGAAACTGAGGCTGGGGCTGCAGGGAAACCCAACCAGGAAAAGCATCTGATTTCTTACCCCGATTCCTTTTGTGACAGCATCTCGTGGGTCACACTGTGGGGCAGTATTGTGACTACACAGCGCCCACACTCACATCTACCACATGCATTTTTTCTTTTGTTGCTACAGTATTTTTGCTTCACTGAGAAGGCACCTCTCTTCCATCAACCTGGGCCAGCTCCCACATCACAGTGCTGTTCCACATATGATGTTTTAAGTTCTTTCCATCAGAAAGCCACTGCCCAACACAAGCCTGACCCAATATGCACACAATACTCACAATTCTGGCGAGGCCAACCCATACCTGCACACACTGTGCTGCCCTGTGGTTGCACAGCATAAGGATCTAAGAGACTCACATCTAAGGTGGTCTAAACACCATCTAATTAATTTAAGCTATCATCTTTCCTTTGATTTTGCCCAGAAATGCTCCTCTCAGGTCTGCAGCTGTAACAGCCTGCAGACACGTTTATCATCAGGAACAGTCAGTGACTTTTAATGCAGTTACCAGGACAGGATGGAAGCATCACAGTGCCCGCACCACCACCCTCAGCAGGAGCCACATGAGGTGGCCCCTCAACCACAGCTCATTTTTTTAACATATCAATGACATTTTTAACAGACCCAGTCCTACTTCCACTTGCATTCACTGCCAGTCAGGTTCCATTCAGGCTTAAACTCCTAGAAATTCAGGTGCATTTGGACAGTGCAAATTGGGAAACTGATCAGTGATTTTATTACCTGCTGGGGAGAGACAAACAGCTCCAGCTGCAAATACCAAACTTCCGACACAGCCAGGTGGCAGGCTGGCATGGGGCAGTGATGCAGGACCTTTCCAATCACTTCAGGCTTACAGTGGTGAAAATCCACATTAACATTTGGGATAATTACTTCTGGAGCTGTCCATTGATGGAAGCTGCTGACCTTATCCAAGAACTGCAGGCAATAAGGCATTTCCCTGGGCCAGAGAAGAGCCATGAAGCTCACCAAGGGAAGGCAGATCTCCATGCTTCCAGTTTATTTGCATTTACATTCCATTTAAAAGCAAAAAAAGCCCGCTGTTGTGCACTGAGTGTCAGGCTGGATCTGTAACACCCACTGAGGCACTGGCAGGAGAACCATGTCCCATCACCCCTGCAGAGATTATGGAAGGAGCCACTGTAGTGTAACCACCACACTGCTGCCTAACCCACCCAGCATGTCCCATCACCCCTGCAGAGAGGATGGAAGGAGCCACTGTAGTGTAACCACCACACTGCTGCCTAACCCACCCAGCCTTCCACAAGTAAAGGCAGGACCTAATTTTCTGCAGGGCCTAACCTAAAAGGGATATCGGCACCTCCAGAAAAATATTTCTGGCTATTTGAGTAAGGAGAGCTGTAAAATGCTATATTCTATAAGTGTGATCCACCAAAGGCAGCAGGCAGACTGTCAGCAGCTTTCATCAGTCTCAGATCAAGCCTGATCTCCCAAATCTCAAAGCACCTTCTGCCCCTTCATGCTTCTGAAGAGCGCCCACATTTGTGTTAATTATTTTGGGGGAAGGATCACACAGCCCCTGCCTCCAAGGCCACGGCAGGATGGGTGTGCTCAGAGGCAGCAGGGCAGGCAGGGCACGGGCAGCGCTCGCAGCAGCACCGGGAGGTGTCTGCAGGAGGAAGCCCGGATTCCCGGACAGCTCACCTCCCCGGACAAGCGACTCAGCCTTCTCAGGGCACTGAATGCCAGCAGCCAGCTGACTCTGGTACTACAAACGCATTCCCTCCAGCTTAGCCACGAGGTTCTGGGAAACGTGCTTCAAATGCTGCCCGGTGCCTCAGGAGATGTCAAACGCCCAGGAAAATGAATCGGTGGCTGACAGGCACCACACGTCAGGCTGGCACTGCCCCGCCGTGCCGTGCTGCACCACGCTCGCCAGCGTCCTCCTGGCCTTCAGTCACCTGCCATAATCAGCAAACAAGCAAAGAATTCACGGGCTGCTCCGAGAAGCAGGAGGTGCAAGGCAGGAGGCTTTAGCTCCCTGTGCTTTTGCCAACAAGCTCATGCCATGGCTCCCTTCGCTGATGTGACAGTGCTGCCCACCCACAGCTTGGAAACGCTCTGTGCTGCCAGAACCAGCGAGCCCCGAGCCCAGCCCCTCGCGCAGAGGCATCCTGTGCAGAGGCACCCTGTGCAGAGGCACCCTGTGCAGAGGCACCCTGTGCAGGCACAGCAGCATCGCCCTTGCTCTGTCTCACACCAGAGCATCCCCAGAGCTCAGGCTGAGAAGGGGGGATGCGAGTTCCTGCACGGGAGGTGCCATCGGCACCCTGCTCACCGGAGGGCAAGAAGTGCCTGCATTCTACACTTCCAGGTCTTTTCATCAGGAAACTACAGCGCTGTTGGGTTTGCCTCCAATGTTTGGCTCACGGCAGCAGCGTGCAGAGGTGCCCCTGCTAAGGCATCAGTGCAGCTGCCATTATTATGCTGATGACGCTTCGTGCCCAGATCCCAGATGACCCTGGAAAAGCAATTTCCTGTTTGATGAGATGCCGGAGTGACACCAAGTCTGGGATGTCTGAGACTCTCCTGAAGCTCTGATTAACATTTCACTCCTGGCTGTATTACACTGCCAGGTTGGATTTGCAGCCTTGGGCTTGTCTGCGATCCAGAACCTTCTCCAGTTACTGCCTGGGCTGAACCCAGAAATTTTGAACCAGAATTTTTTCTGCTCTTTTATGTCATCTCTGAAACACAAAGAGGCTCCCTCAAAGGAAGATGAGCTTTTAATTAGTACCATTTGCACATCTTGCTTGGACCAGGTAATTCCTTCCTCACAGCTTCCCCCCCCCGACTGTTCCTTGTGCATTGCTACACCACCAGCAAAATTCTGCTGAAACCCTTCCCAACAGGAACCAGAGCACATTACATCACCACAGACATCTATGCATCGCTCCTAATGAAGTTTCAGATTGATTTTCCTCCTCAAGGTTATCTGTGTTGGTACCTCCAGGCACATTAGAAAACTGATGGTTTAGAACAGTTTGCTCTAACAGGCTTTCTGCAGCATCCTGTGACACAGCCATTGTTTTGGGAGGGTTGAGCTATTAAGGACCAGAACCTGAGAAAAAATACCCTTACCAATGAATAGGAGCAGTGTTTCCTACATAACAGACACCAACTGGATGTATGATGGAGAGAGTCACAAAATCCCTTCTGAAGTCTCACTGTCTTTGCATCAGTTTGGATGGCCATGAGAAAACCTCTATTGTGCAAAAAGCCTTGGGAAGAGGATACCCTATGGAGAGGCCCTGAACACCACCAGCCTCTCCTCTGGGCTCCTCCTCAGCAAAATACACCCCACAGCATCCCAGTCCTCTGCAGGAAGGGCAAAGAGTAAACAGAACTGGGGGGAAGTGATGAGGTGACCAAGAACACAGATAAGGATAAAGAGAAAACAATCAAGAAGAAAAATTTTTCAGTGCTGCAGCTTTAAAGACAGGAAAGGGGGAAAAAAACCACTGAAATGGAACTGGGGAAAAATAAACATGCAGAGTGAAAGAAAAGAAGATAGTAGAACAACACAAGACAAAATATGAAAACAAACCACAGGTTAATTGCTAAAAATGTTGTTATCATGATGGACAAGCATCCATCACAGCATCCCAGCACAGTTCCAACTCCAGTGACCTGCAGGGTGGGTGTATCCTGCCCTCTGCCAGGCTTTCCCCAGGGCATCTCCTCCACTGGCCACAGGTAAATCCCTTCCAGGGTGGTTTTAACATCCTGCTGCTGAGCAAACACGGCCCCATGTAACCATCTCGTACCACCCTGAACATCACAACTGACAGGTCGTTCTAGTGCACTCATAGTATGAAGTTAAAAAAGCAAGTCCAATCCATACTCCCTCTACTATAAAAATGACTTAATTTGAGGGAAGAAGGAATTTCATGCTATTTACCCACCACAACTAGACAGGTTTTTTTCCTTTTGCAGAATGATCTCCAAGCTCTCATTACTGCTGGTCTAAAACATTTATTCCTGCCCACTCAAATCTGCCAAAAGAGAAATGAATCATATGTCAATAAAACTTGGGGTCCTGAACATGTGCTTCAGAATTAGTTTTAGTGGTGAAATATGTGAATCTGAGCCCAGCTACAGCAAGGCCTGCCAACTTCATTCATGGTAATTAAGCGAAGCCACACACATTTCAGGGGATATTTAAGGAGTGCAGAGTGTTCCTACGGGGACTGGACTCAAGAGCCTTTCCATGAGCAGCTACCACGCTTTAAAAAGGCATTAATTACCCTGCAAGAGAAAGCCTCCCAGAACTACCAAGGATGAAGGATTTGGCAATACCTGACATTTTCTATAAGGAATAAGTCCTTCTGCTTAGCTGCTGGCTCTGATGATGCATCGGGTGGCAGCTCCCTTGTGCCTCTGCTTTGGGCTCGATCCCCCTGAGCACTGAGTGCGTGATCCAAGCTCAGAAAGTGCTGATGGGCAGGTACAATCTTCTGCCTGAGGCTTGGCACCAAGGAGTTGGTTGCACTGGTTCCTCAGGCTGAGAGGACAGCCTGCTGCTCACCTGTACTCAGGTTCTCTGGCCACCCACTGCTGCTGGCAGCAGGACAGAGCTGCACGGCCGCCTCGTTACACCCAGGCAAAGTGCTCTGCTTGCTCACTCACGAGCAGCCCCGTGAGCTGGTAATGAAGATACTCCTCCAGTAAAGAGGAGCTCTACATCCCATCCACAGGCCTAAGGAGCTGATCTTGGTCCAGCTCGCAGTGGAGCCAACAGAGCTGTTGGCTGTAGAAGCTGGACCATGCCTCACCTGGGAGAAGCTCGCTGTCCCTGCTGACACTGCACACACCAAAAGATTCCTGGCTTTCCCCACCTTTTGCAGCTCACTGGGGCTGGCACAGCCCTGTACTAGGGCAGGGTTCCAGCTTTGGGATGAGGGAACTCAGTGTGATGGCAGGACAAGGACTCGGCCCCTGACTTTATCAGCACACTCTGTGGCTTCCAGGTGGAGCCAGCAAGTGCAAAACAGACGTTCATCTTAACTCTTGCCATTTGGCCACTTTCTCTGCTCTGCCACAAAGCCTCCCACTCCCACCAGTCTGAAGAGAAAACTTCTCCACAGCTCCTGCCATCTGGATTCACTTTCCTCCATCTCTCTCCAGCTCATGATGTTTCTGCCTATAAATTCCAGTCTGAAAAAAAAAAAAAAAATTCACGTATTTTGTGTCTTTCATCTTCACATATCACGTCTATGTCTGCCTGTGCTTCTCTCCCTCCTGTTACTGCTTATCCAAGCACCTGCTTCAGCCTTTTCTCCTGTGGCTGTGGGGTGCTGCCAGCTGCTGCTCCGTGTCACAGCCCCGGGGCAGCCAACCCAGACTGGCAAATTTTCCTCAACTAATGATCAGAACTGCACCACAGCACCACAGCAGTTTGTGCTGCTCACCAGGATCCAAGGACACCTTCTGCAAAATAAAATGCAACTGCACATAGGTATTTTTTTGCTCCCGTCTGTCACCATCTCTCAACACAAAGCACACTTCAGCAGGCTCAGGTTCAATCCAAGAAGAAACTGATAAAGGCTGTCTGTCCCTCAGCTAATCAAGCAAAAAAGTGAGAAGTATAAAAAAAATTGTCAACATGTCAAATCTATCATTCCACAGGCAGAAGGTTCCAACTAGTGATAAAAAAAACCTCAGAAATTTCCAGCACAAATATCACTGTTATCGAAAGACATTAAAATGTATTTTTTCAAAGCAATAAGCTCTATTGCTTTACTTCTTCCAGGATTTATCTTAACCCTTTGATCAATGAATTTAATCATCACTAGGATGAAACATGCCTTACTCAATGAACTTAAAAAATTTTATTATTGAGAAAATATGGGAAGATGATGCCAAGCATCATCCCTGGATGTCCTGTACAAGCATTGTTGCTCCCTTTACAGTTGCAGTCTGCCCATTGAGGTAAAAACAGCAAAATGGTATGAAAGGACCACTCTACTGATCAAAGTGTGGAGGACTTTTTGCTTAAGTTTTTCCATATGATAGCAAGGGGATAAATGCAAAAGGCTTCTAAGCCTGCCCATTCAAATGGAGTTTTGTCCTTCTCCTTCCTTTTATAAATATCAGAAATGCCAACTTCTGCATAAATAATTTATCTTGAATGCTAGTGAAGCAGACAGCACTGCTGAAAACAGCAGCAGCTTTCAATGAAACTTTGGAGAGGGGAAAAGGAAGAGCTGGCTCCGAGCTTGGCACACAAAGGCAGAGATGATCTTTTCTAATCAAGGTCTGTATTAGCTGTGGAATGAGTCCATGTAACTCATAAAGAGATGCAAAATACAGAGAAGTATTTATCATGCAGAAGTGGGGAGTGGGGAGAGAAGCAAAACTGCACGGTGGGAGTCACAGGAGGATAATGGGATGCAGAGAGGAGGGCTCTGCCCTCAGATACACAACACAGAGTCCATGATGAGCTGCTAATACCAAAAAGGAAAAGAAAAAAATATTGTTGCAGGCATTTGTAAATGAACATTTGGGGGAGAAGCTCTGACAGTGAGAGGGTGCCAGGGACACGCTTTAGTGGTGGCCTTGGCAGTGCTGGCTTAAGGGTTAGACTTGATGTTCTTAAGGTCTTTTCTGACCTAAACAATTCCTTGATTTTCCTTACAAATCACTTTGTAAGTAAGAACTGTCCCCTTGCCCCCCACTGCCTCTTCACTGAGCCAAGCAGATCCCACTGACACAAAGACATGTCCTACATAAACACATGTTCTGGGTCCCCATGATTTTGACTTGTGCACAACTTTCAAAACTTTCCCTTCTTGCCTGAACACTGTTCAAGCTAATCCCACAATGCTCCTACTCCTGTTACAGGAAATCCAGCTGGATAATCCTGCAGTTACCTGGAGCACTGATCTTCCTCCCCCTTAGGCAATGCAGCAGGTCTGAGCAAGAGAAAACAGTGCTCCCAGCCCCTCTGCACACCCAGAGGGGGCCAAGCAGAGTCAGAGCCCCAGCTGGCTTCACTTACAAACACTGCCTGGGGTATTTCCCTTCTGCAAGTGTCTGGTCACAGATTTCCACTCCAAACCAGACTCTTGGACCCACAATGTAAAACAGCAGTGAGGCCAATGATTTACTGCTCATTTCATCCAATATCTCTGGCTATGGCACCCTTTCGTGAACACCTAAAAATCAAAGAAAAAGTGAACCATCCAACAGGGTTTAATTCAGCAAAGACTCCTTGGAAATTGCAGTTGCAGAGCTGGAAAGGAACTGGGAGAGGCAAGCTAATTACACCAACCTCGTGTGACACTCCTGTCCTCAGTACAAACATTGGAAATGCTGCTCACACTATGTTCTTCTCTTGGTTCTCCACAGGGTTCTGTGCCTCCAGCTATGTGGGTGATACCACTAGTGGCAAATTTGGTAGGTAAGCACCATTCCTGGCTGCACAGCTCAGATCTTTCCACTGAACAGCCCTTTACCTGGCTGGCAAGGAGGTGGCCCTTCCCTGAGAACAGGGATGAAAGCACACAGAACCTCTGCATGTCCTCCTCCCATCCCATCGGATGGCTGGCATGCCCAAAATGCATGCAACATTCCACTTGCATTAGACAAATGTTTGTGGCAAATTTAGTTCCTTCAGGGATCTGATGAAAACAAACCTATCACTCCTGTGCAGGTTTTTGCTCATGCATTATGCCACAAGTCTGTTTAGATTTCATCTTCTACCTGTTTTGTTGAATCAAATCATTATTGAACCAGCACCAGTGGTTCCCCTCATGTCCTCCAAGCACAGGAATGACCTGGGCAGGACAGTCACTGCATTCCTGAGAATGGATGCAGGTCACTGCAGTGATGAGAAGCACCTTCCCAAAGGTGCAGACTTCCAGAGCAGTCGTGAGTTGTTCTCATTTAAGCTGCCATAGGATCTTTGGTCATGACTATTAAAGACAGCTCCTCTACCTCACACTGCTAGTTATGAAACCAGTCGTAGGCCCACATTATTCCAACCCAGCAGATGCTGTGTTAACAAGATGACAATTACTAATTAGAAACAGCATTACTTGCCAACAGGCAAAGGAACCACACACACACACAAAAACCCAAAACAGCAAGAAAAACTGTGGCAATAATCTGATAAATTCTGTTACCTGAGAACTAGGCACAAGAGCTTTCCACCAGTGTCCACCTTTCACAAGGTCTACATCGCTCAAGGGCATTGACACTTTGCCAATAACACAATGGCGTGAGAATTTGTCAAAATCCACTACAGTTAAAAGCAGAGTTCTTCTCTGGGCTTCTAAAAAGGGGATTTCAAATGTGTACCTCTCCTCAAACACCGGGTTCTGCGTTTTGCGTTTCACTCCGGTCTGCTTGGAGTTCTTCTGATCGGGAAGAAGGCAGATCTTCACGTAGGGGTTGGAGTGAGCCATGTCTTGCCTCGAGCCGTCGTAAGAAATTGGAGGAGGCAGATCTTTAGCCTCGATGACTCGCACTATTAGATAATTATGCAACAGATCATACTGAGTGCTAAAGTGCAGCATGCCCAGCTGGTACTTGGACAAGATCTCCTCGTCTGTCAAGGAGTCCATATCATCGCTATTTGAGTCAAGAGAGTACAGCCTTGGTTCAAATTTTCTAAAATAGTCATCTGGGGTGTAGGTTTTTCGCAGGATAGTTGGCTGAACTGTTTCTTTCTTAGCTCCTATTATTCCAAACTCGATGGGTTTGATGTCAACTAGCGGAGAACTTGGCCTCCTCGAGTCCAGACCTGAATGAGAGAAACACACAAATCTGATTGTTAGAAAGTCCACTAAAGCAATTACAGGCGTGCATCAGCTTTGGGTGCTTCTCTGGGTACAGCTGTTCTGTGTCTGTGCAATGCCAGCACAGTGGGGCTTTTCTCCCTTGCACTGCCAACAGTTAAAGCACCCTCAGCTACGCTGAAGCACAAGCTCACCTACACCTTTCCCTCCCTGTCCATTCTCACGTGCAATTACCACGCTTATGCTTCAGCAAGAAAAACAGGGCTGGCCCCTTCCACTGTGCTCCTGCAAAACAGGATGAGATCTTAATCAATGTACCTTCAACTTGACTCGGTTCCCTGTCTAAAAGATGAAAGAGCAAGCACTACAGTTTTTCTCCCCCACAAGAATTACATTAATGCTGGAAGGATGACCTTACTTGAAATCCGCCGCGTGAGGCTGTAAGTGGACCGTGATGTATCTGACGACGACCGCCTTCTGTCAGGGGAAACATCCTGAAGAGTGGGAGGCAGCTCGCTGATTGTATTATCAGAGTCTCCATCTTTGTCCTCATTTTGGCTGCTTATCCTGTTACAATGAGAGACCTTTGGATGATTCAACCCAGTACAAGGAGTATATACAGAATAGCAACGTGTTCTGGCATTCCAGGGCTAACCTTGGGTGCTCGTCCCTCAGTGCTGTGGGGAATCTCCTGATCTACCTGGCAAGCAAAAGGCTGAGCAACTGACTTCAGACCTGTGCAAAAAGCAGATTCTTCATCTTTCTGCCTGTCTTTCAAGCAGATTTTTATCAGTATTAGAGCACGACACAGGCCACTAAGACACATACAACTCAGATGTTGATCAGAAATATTATACTTCTCTCTGAGGGGAAAAAAAAGAAAAAACAAAACCCCACAAACCTCCAACCGTAGCTTCCTACTGTAATTCACAGCTACACTTTGGAAGCACAGACTTCACTAGGAAAGAACCAGCACAGAAAAACCACCATGCTCAGATATCCCAAACCTACCACACACCTCCTGGTAAAATATTGCAGGTTTGCCAGTAAAGTTTCAAAACTTGATCTCATAAACACAATTCATTATTTGCTACTTATTGGAATGCCTTTTTAAATAACTGGCTGCTTTTTATCCACTTCTATAAACCAGATGTGATTCTCACCAGACAATAATTTTACTGCCCAGGGGTCTTGGTGGGAGCAGGGAAGTTGGCAGGATCTAAATGGCAAAGCAAGTTTTGTAGCATCTTTGAGAAGACTCCACAGAAGGCTGCCATCATAGAGAAGTCCACATGCAACTCCCCTTTCAGTTTGCTTAAATGTATAGGTGTACGCACAAGTTGCTTTTAAATAAAACAACATTCTGGTTGAAAACCCCAAGATGTCACAGCTGCAGCAGCTCCTGAAAGAAGTGGGGATCTCCCAGCTTTGACTGAAAGAAGGGCAGGAGCAGACAGCAACAACTACAGGAGGGAAGGTCTGCAGCTGCGTGCTCAGAGGGGAGCGCTGCCCATGGAAATGCAATCACACAATGGGGACGTGACGTGCGGTGCATCCTGCAAAGCAGCCAATCCACGAGGCAGAAAATAGCAGCAGATCACGAGGAAAGCAGCAGCACAAAATGAGCAAAGCAAAGGGGAATTCTCTGTGAATTTTGCTTCCAATCCACCCTTTCTGTGTGCACAGCTCAGCTGGGTATAAATGAAATATATTGAATCATTTTCACTAGTAACTGATGACTGGAGTAGAGCAACTGATATATTCTGTAAAAAGCAGTAAACTTGCAGAAAAGCCCAACAAGCATTAAAAAAACAAACCAACCCCAAAAACCAACTGGAAATTCTTATCCAAGCCCACAAAGTCCACAGCAGGATCCATGCAAATCTCACCAATTCAGACTCACACAACTCATCCACACTAAACAAAAAAATTCTGTTAATAATCAGAACCAAACCCTCTGCTAAAGGGGCACACAGTATCTGCACAGCTCTGCAGCCCATTAAAGGCAGTCCCAACCATACAGTTTGATATATAATCAGTACTTGGAACACAAATAGCTTTTTCATGCCTAAATGCAGGTCCACACAATCACAGGTGGCATTTGGATATGCCTGTGTTTGAGAAGCAAATGCACAGAACGAGGCAGGGTGAAAAGGGAATCAGGAAGAGAGGCATTAAGGATGTTCTACAATGGGTAAACGTAATAGTGAGTTAATAACATACAGATGACCTTTAGTAAGGAAATTGCTACTGAGCCACAATAATTTTTCCTCAAATAAACTTTGGCTCTGGTTAAAGCCGCTCTGTTTCTGTTTAATCCGAACCTTTGGAAGGAGGAGTCACGTCCTGATTTCAATTCAGTCTCACAGTGGGCACTGTTTATCTTTGGGGTTTGTGTAGGATATTCCATAACAGGCAGCTCCAACATACACCCTCATTCCCAGACCATTTCTGCAAGGACCAGGATGCAAGTGCTCCTCATGAAATAAGAGAAGTTACCATGCACTCAGGTCAATGCAACTGGACTCACGGCAGGAATGGGTTTTTTTAATCTAAGTTGCCACTGCAAAAAATTCAGAAAGTGAGAAAAATCCATATTCTTTCAAGAGTAAGGGCTTAAACTTGCAGTTTTATCGTCCACTCCTGAATTTCCAGGACAATGAAGTGTCTCAGAGCTGCCAAAGGGAAAACCTAGGGCCAGAAAATAAAGGATGGGTCATTAACCACGGGCATTTAGATGTTTGCTCTTCACCAATGAGGACCACAAAAACGGGTTTTCCCTGGGGCATGGGTAGGAAGGTGAGGAAGGAACAAACTGCGTTCTACGTTACACCAATGTGTCAGGCCCATGAAGAAGAGGCAAGATGGAAAGATCCCAGCTGAAAACTTAGATCTATTTTTAAAACACTTTCAGACTGCAAGCAGGGAATACAATAAATTGATTTGTTCCCAAATTCAATGCATGCATCTAAATGCAAAATATGGTGATGTCAAACCTGTTTTTCATTGTAGGGGTTTCCACTAAATACAAAAACCTCCTTTTCAAAAATAAGAGAAAAAAAAAATAAATAATGAGGGGTCAACTGGCATACACAGATCCCTGAGCACTTAAAAACATACCCATTAAACATCTTAACACCAAGTCCAAACTCTTACTCTGCTCACACATCTAACTCCAGAGACCATTCCCTATGTCCAAAAATGATATACAGATATAAAATCATAAGATCAACACAGTGAAAACAGAATTCTTCTTTGGTTTCTGAACTCTGAGTCAACGTGGGATTATTTCCACCTTAAACATGCACACACCAAAGGCTTGTCTCTCCCATTCATCAGCAAACAAAATATACCAAATCTGGCTCTTGCCTTTTACTTTCTTTTCCACTTCATCTTCCAGCCCCTTGTTCCTCTACAGCCTCACTTTCTCCCCCTTTCCTCTCAGTCACATCCCCTTGGGTCCTCTGTTTCTCCCTATCTCCTCTGTTCTCTTTGTCCTCCTCACTTAAATAATTTCTGTGCCCCCTCACCATTTTCCAACAAAACCACCCTGGAACCACAAAGCACTGTCACACTCCCTGGCACCACTCTGGGTCCACGCCAGCTCAAGAGGAGCCCGCAGCATTTTCAAGCAAGCAAAGCCTCATCTGCAGCTCGTCCATCAGCATGTGTTAACAGGCATCCCTAGAGACCACAGGTTTGCAGCTGCCACAGGAGATGGTGACTTCACTGATCCTAAGGCACGGCAGCGTCCAGGTGTCCCAGCAAAGCAAAGCTCCTTCTCTCCTGTGTCCTCCTCTCTGGTGCCTGCTGCCCCTCTCAGGCTTTACCTCTGGGAACTCCCCTTCTCTCAGCACTAGAGCAGAACAGGGAGACCCTAACTGCACCAAACCACGCGGAGCTGGATGGAAAGATGGATAAATGGCCTGGCCTGGGGTCCCAGGGACCTTCCCAGGGCTGTCAGCATCCACAGGTGAAGCCTAAAGCACAACAGGGTTGGAGAACTGGGTTGTTTTTCTCCAGAGCATGTTGTCCTCTGCTTATGGCCATTGCAAGAAGTTACTGTAGGGGCTTTCAGATGGAGCAGGACCAGGGGGAAACAATACAGGCTGGAGAGAGCATTTCATGAGTCCAAAGGTCTCCATGTTCTCTGCCTGTGGCAAAGTCCAACTCATCTGCAAAGCCACCATACACCTGAGACTTGAGACAGTAAGAACAGGGCTTCAGTGCTCACATTGCCCCTTTAGCCACACAGAAGAACCCAAGAGTCAAAAACTACACCCTGGTACAATCATTGCACACCTCAAAACACACTGGCTGTCCCTTCAGCTACTCAGCACACCAGATAAGCTCTGAATCGTCCTCTTGCCACAAGCCCTGCTACTTGTTCCCAAGATGTAATTGCTCCTGCACCGATCTCTCCACATCCAATACTGCAGCCTCATCACTGTGCTCTCCTGTGCGTGATGCTTTCCTATTTAGCATTGATTTTGTTTCCATTCCCCATTAATTGCAGGTGAATCCATTTGTGACCATATATCAGACTCTTAAATACACTGCTCCACACTTTAAAACCACTCTAACACATCTTGAACAGCTCTACTTTTATTGCTTCAGTATTAATTACCATCCTGTTCTACCTGAATTCAAAAGAGTACGTGGACAAGACTGTGATTTAAACATGAGAAAATTTATTTCATACAACACCAAGACATGAACCTTCCAGAGCTGACACAGAATAACAGCACATACTCACAGGAGTAGATAAAATTACCTGAGTGTCTCAGTGCCCAGGGACCAAAGCCTGAACATCGTATGATGCACTGAATAGGCCTCTCCTGTGCCACAAGTTCTGGACACACTGAAGCCGTGTCCATCAAATGGTCTGCTCCACAAAGACAGCCCAGCCCAGCTGACAAGGCAGCCACTGAAACACCAGAGAGCTCTGCTGCCTTCTGGGTTTCACTAATTCCTCCATGGGGTCACCCCTGTGCTGCAGATTCCTGACTGAGAGGAGGAAGACTTCACTGACTTCCTTTGTAATGGATTTGCAAATATACTAACCAAAGCTCCAGATAAAACTTGGTGCTGTGGTTCTTTAATGATTTGAGAAGAAATTCTGAAGAGTGCTATGGAGATCAAGTCCTGCTAAATGAAACTTTAAATGAATTTCCCCTTCAGAGCACGTAGGAGCTATGCTTTTTCATCTGCCTATGTGATAACCACCTTCATGCTAGGATAAGAAAGTATTTGGAAACAACCTCATCAGCATTTCAGCCAAGTTGAAGTGCTCCAATTCCAAAATGAACTGGTCCATTTGAAGAGGGAAGAGGACTGAAGATGAAAGGCATCTTCAGAGAAGGGGGCACAGCTAAACCAGTTATCAGCTTGCTATGCCAGCTTAAAAAACAACTTCTGTCTTACCCATCAGAAAAGGTTTTTACAAAGACTGACCTTGCTATTTAAGTTAACAGAGCTGCCCTTTCTCACCATGCCAGGAGAAGCCTGCATTCCCACCCTCATTCATTCCCTCATTCCTCCTGCTCTCTAACTGGCACCCTCTGAATGTCCCATTGCAATTCATATCAACACTCTCACCATAGCTGAGCAGTCCTATTCCTTGGTTAAAACTAGGAAATCATGCATCTAAACTTACAGCCAGGCTGGAGTTTGAGCAGGAAAAGGTCCCAGGATTTCAACTTCATCTTCATTTGTTTGACAACAGCTACAGTCGAAACACTTCTGACAACAATTTCTGCAAGTCCACCGGCACAGCAAGAGATCCGAGATTCGAGCGAGCAAACCCTGGAGCCATTGGAAACCAAAGTACAAGATTACAACCCATCAACAGCTATTGAGAAAAAACATTCAGCTGTATTTGTGTTTGTGTTTCTGCAACAGAACATTAAGAACTATATTTATTTCATCTATACCAACAGACAAGTGCTGTGCAGTTACCAGCCCAACGCCACTGATGCCATAACAAGGCAGGAAAATAAGCATTCTCTGCAGGTATTTTCCCCTCTAGTGGCAATGTATTATTATGTAGGTTGGCAAGAGGGTGATTTACAAAGCACTATGGCACAGCAATATGCTGGAGTGGAAGCATGTGTATTCCTCCACACACATCAACAATCTAATAGATCAGCAAACACACAACAGAAGGAATTAAACCAGAAGGTAAGTGAAAGCTTTGATTTAACCCAGCGAGGATCTATTTAATTAACACAGCGATGTGAACGCACTTCATCCCTGTAGATGTACCAGTAATATCTGTACAACCCATACACACAGAGCATTACAGCCCAACAAACTCACCACTAAAATGGATTAGCCAGAGCACACTATCCTCATGCTTCCCCTCTACTATGATGATTAATTTAATGAAGAACTTTCAATGGTATTTTTTAGAAGAATAGTTGACCCAGAAAAGTCTTGAATTTCTTAGGTTTCCGTGGTGGCTCTGGCAGCACCACTTTTAACAGTGTCAGCTCCCCAACTGAGTGGGCAGCACCCTATGGCCCCATTTCCATGCCAGACCCACAGCCTTACCCCCACACTTCAAAGCTCTGCTTTGAGAGGAGCAGAGAGCCAAACCTCAGCTCATTTCCCACCCACAGCAGCCCCAGCTTCACGAGAGGGCTCATTAAGCAGCACAAGGGCACTGCTCTGTGGGCACAGAGCGAGACACACAGCTGCAAGGGCACAGCACCTGCACCCAGGGTCACACCGCTTTACAGCTGTATGTGACCTTGCAACGTTCCTGAGAAACTGAAGAAATAAAGTGTATGAGAGATTCTCCACGGTTATCTCCCCAAAATACTCGAGACATTTGCAGTATTCGTGAGTGCAGACCATGTGGAGGGGTTTCCTCAGAGGAACCTGATCTGCAGAGAAGACTTCACAGGAACAGGGCGTTTTGCTACAGTAAAACACACATTTTTTTCCATAAACAAAATCTGGACATTGCAAGCCAAAAAATTACCAGCCCAAAATGCAGTGCATTACTTATATCTAGGACATCAGTAAAGAGTCAGAAAATACGACACAATCCTCTCAGGATGGAGCGAGGAGACAGAGCGGGGAGTGAATCATCAGATTAACTCACCTCATTTATTGGTTCCAACTGTCCTTTTAGACATCCAGGGTGAAGCAAAGGGGAACAAAATGAAAAAGACAAAAACAAGTTAGCAATGCTCAAACAACTTTAAATTTTCTGCCATGACATGCCCCAGCCTGGGATGAGTTTGAATTTCTGGCAAGACAGTACCTTGTAGATGTTAGAGGAAGAAGAGGTCTGACTGGGCATCAGCTTCTGCCATTTCCAGTCCTTCCCCACAAAGCTCCCTCTGCTCCTCCTTTCCCAGGAGCAAAACTCCCAAACCCATTTTGAAGCATGAAAATCCTGCTCCTTGCTCATGGGTATCACATGTAACCACTTATTTTGTTTTCTTTAGTAACCTGCTTCTAACTGCAGCAACTACTTACTGCTGACAGCAAACCACATCCAAATTTTTGGGTGGAAAAAAAGGCTTTTCTCCATATTCAGCCCATATCAATGCAGTTCCAATGCCAACTCATTAAGGCAACATTTCTAGGAAGGGGTGCAGACTGAATACTCTCCATTACACACACATCACTGGGCTCCTTCAGCCTCATCCTCAGATGTCACTTGAAGAACACAGAAGACAGAAGTTAAAGGCTGAAGTCCCACACTCCCATTCAAAAATCTGCACTGCAGCCACCTCCCCCAAGGCACAGAGAAAATCTACAGCAAAGAGAGAAGGCATCACAAACCAGTTTTTCATTCACAAAGCCACCCCTAGAACATTATCCTTGACCCATTATCCTACTCTTCCAAATGCAGAAATTGGTTCCTAGCTTTATGCTCATGACAGGACGAGAGCAGCCTTTTCTAAAGAAGCTGGGATGCAGAAGTTGCCTTTAGTTCCAAGAACTCTCCCATGGACCATGTTTTGGTGCAAGCCCTCCTGTGAAACTTCTTGGAAGCCAGTGCTTCTCAAAAAGGCCACCACTTGTTAGAAGCAGTTAAAAGACTAGAAGAGCTGCAGCGCAACGAGACAAGACACTGATTACAGATACCCATGGGCCAACTGTTTAAGAAAATTCTGAGTGGTTAAAAGGGCTTTATAATTCCTTATTAATGCAAAGTTGCAGCCAAAGCGACAGTGTTTTAGCAGAGCTGCAAGGAGGATATTTAAACTGCTCTGAAACAAAGCGTCTGGATCGGTGCCACGCGATTGAACGCCGAGCACGTCATGAGAAGAGAGGGCTTTTCCAAATGGCCCACAGGGACACACGGCAGGCTCACGTCAAGCAGCCCTCCTGGTCACCATCCATCACAGGCATGTGAGCCCACCCGTGTGCCACCGGCCCCGAGGGCACACGCAGCCATCCCACAGTCCGGTGACAGAGCGAGCCTGTGACCACCCACAAACGGGAGGGCAGGGATAAGAACTGAGTGTTATAGCGCTGAAGAGGTAAACAAGTCAACAGCGCCATACAGGGCTGAAATGCGGGGGCCCATGAAAGGAAAGCAAACACGACCACCTGTTCAGCTTGCACCCGGCACGAGGGTCAGGGCTGGGCAAGGGCAGGGCTCTAGGGAAGGCTGCCCCAGAGGCTCTGGGGGATCCCCGGGAGCACGGCTGCTGCGGTGGCGTCAGC
>NW_008238321.1:12244626-12244951 GCF_000691975.1 Corvus brachyrhynchos | reverse complement strand
ACTGGCCAGAGAGAAAAAAACCCGAGGGGGGGCCCCCCAGCCACGAGGGAGCCCTCATCAAGGGCGAGGTTGGGGGCTGGGCTCCATCGCCACAACCTGTTGCAGGGCCCCCGGGTGGGGGTTTCCTGCTCCAAGATAGCACAGCCGCCAATCCCAGCCAGTTCCACAGACCAGTGGCAACAAACCACCGTGGCAGGATCCCCAAGGATGCTGCAGCAGGGTGGGGTCCTCAGTGGTCACAGAACGTGTTTTGCCCCCGCAGTTACACCCCAGGAAAGGCTCACAAGCTCCATCGGCAGGGGGCACCGCCGGCCGGCGAGCGCGC
>NW_008238321.1:12240314-12243227 GCF_000691975.1 Corvus brachyrhynchos | reverse complement strand
GCGGGGCGGGAGGTGCCGCTGGCGGCGAGGCACGGCTGGGCAGGTGCGAGCGGTGGCCGTGGCTGATAAAGCGATTTCACAGCAGCGCTTTCCCGAGAAGAGTTCGCTGGATGAGGAGACGCACCTGAGTTTCAAGACAGATGCAGCTGTTTTGTGAGCTTGGATGAACAAAGTCAAAGCATACAAACTCACACCTTCCCCAGCCGAGATGAGGAGCTGGAGCGAGCAGAGAGCTTGTGACCCACAGACCTCAGTGAGCATCGTGTCCCTGCGCTGATGTGTTGGGTCCAGCCAGAGGCAGGGTGGGAGGGAACGCGGTCCAGCAATGGGCAAATCCCACCACGTGGGTGGTTGGACCTGGAGAAGGAGCAAAACACTCTTGAGGTCAAACTCTTGGAAGGGAAAGCACAGGAAAAGTGGAGCTTTTTGGCCGTTCTCTTGATCACTTGGTGCCACCCGAATTGGAGGCTTCCCAGCATCCTGGTGCAAACAAAGGCTTCTGCCCTCGGTTTTGGAGGAAGCTCTCAGGCTATGCTTCTGGCACCTTCCTGGTACATCGATTCACCCTAAACCCTGGGTAGAGGCAGAGAGGCAGCAGCCACATCTCAGCCCAGCCGGACGGTCAGGGCACCTCCCTGACTCACAGCAGCTCTGAGTCACCACATCTCAGTTTACTGTGGTGAACGGGGCAAACATCTGCTCTGGAGAAGGGGACACTGCAGGTTCAGATATTGGCCAGCCTAAGAACATTGGTGACTGCTGCTCCTTGTGGTAAGGAAGGAGCATCTGGGGCAGGATGTCTTTGGAAAGCTCTTGCATTACTGATCTCGTTTAATGGCCCATTTAAGTTCTCATTGAATTCAATGAAAAACTGCCGCTGACTTCCGTGGGAAGGGCCATACTCTGAATTTAAAAAAAAATGAACTTTCTTTTTCCCCAGGGAGAGCAGCTACTGCTTTAGAAGAATAATTATCACAGTGGAGATAAGCAAGTAAAAGCCTGTATTGCTTACTTGTCTCAGGCAGTTTTGAGCATATGATTAAGTGGTGGTACAAGTTATTTGTCAATTTTTGCTCTGCAATTCTTTTTAATTCCACTTCTTTCTGAGTGCCAGTGTTTAAAATGTCAACCTTTACTTTGAATATTGTTGCTCTTTTCACCACCGCCTTGATGCAGCTTGCAATAACCAAACACACAGATTTTCTTTTTTTTTTTTTTTTTCTTTTTTTCATGTTGCAATATAGTGGAGAGAGGCTTAAGCTTTCAGGCAGTTTTTTTGACTCCTTAAAGGCAGAATGCTGTGAGTCACAAAACTGTGGCAGGCACTACACAAACATTATGTGCATGTTTGTACTTATTTCTTTGAAAACTTTTAGGGAAGAGAAAGATCAAATGCTGCATCACTTCACAGTGACTTTTTTTGGCTGACACATGTAAGAATTACAAGCCAAAAAAGAAGAGCAAAAGAATGGGGGGTCGCCAATACTATTGATTTTTGCATGAAAGGAATGCCCTCTTTTCCCCTTCACATGCTGCAGTTGCAGCTTGTAGCACAAAGCCATGAGATACATCTGCTCCCCTTGCACACTCACACATATCCGTGCATTTAAGTGCCTTTTACACCGTGGCATGAAGGCTTTTAGATGATGTTCTCCCAGCACACACATTCACTAAGCAAGCACAGCTCTAACCCAAGGAATATGATGGATTCAAAACAGTAGACAGGTGGTTATTGTAAAATCTAATTTCAAATCTGCATATGGCTGATGCTCTGATTAAGCTCTGCTTCTACAGCACTCAGAATAAACAGATCCATTTGACATGATGACAACATAACCTTTGGATGTCCTTTGCTGTGCACGCTCTGTGTCTGATAAGACACATTCCATACTTCCCACATGTAATGGCTCTGATGCAGATGGCGAGGCTTGCAAATGCAGAATTTTTAAGCAGAAAACAAGGAAATGAATCCTGCTTTTGCAGAACATGATTTTATGGCAGATTTCTATTCTTACTAATACACACTGGGAATAACATCAGCTACATCCAAAGCACGCACTCGAATCATTACAACCAGCCCAGCAAGTAGCAAAATCTACCTCCAGCACAGCAAATCAGTTCAGCAGCTTCTCAAACAAACCAAACCAGGGATGTTGGTATTCAAAATGCCATGCCATGCCCAAACCCACCCAAAGACTTTCAGCTTCTTCATGCCTTAAAGTTAAGAGAGAAAAGCATCACTCTGAAAAAGTAAAGAAAGCAAAGGAAGGCAATCTGATGGCTATTTCAAGGCATTTTCATTTAAATCCTCCTAAAGCAATTGACAGTGCTTTCTGCTGCAAGGGGGAAGCAAGAAGAAGAGAGGCTATACAAGGTAAGGTGAGGTGTCTTCCTCTGCTGTTCTTTTGCCAAGTCCTTATTATCACCACTTGAGCCTGCTGGAATAGCCAGCTACCACTCTGCCTAAAAATAAGCTTCTTATCTCCAGATGTTTTTATAAATGACAAGCCACTGTAGCTGGTGCTTCCCCACTGCTGTTGGCAGCTGATAAAGGTCCAGATTCTCTTGTTGTTACAGAATTGACTCAATTTCCTTGCAGCAGAGTCCCTCCAATAATGGTATCTGCAATTAACTTTGCAGAACCACCTTTAGTAACATGTTTGTCTCTTTACAGGCTTCTTGGAAATGCAGTTTCTCTCCCTTTGTGATTTTGAGGCTTTTTTCTGCCTTGGCTTTGTACCCTGAAGAGGCAAGTCCAGGAGATTTTATTCAAGAAGTTCTGGGCAACCAGGAGCAGGGCTGTTCCCTACAACCTGTACCCAGGAGAGGCCATAGGGACCTGTATTTATTCTAGCTCTATGACTGACTCAGTGTCAGGGGCAGTGTCAGGGGATGCCTGAAGTGAGCTGAGCT
>NW_008238321.1:12233310-12239988 GCF_000691975.1 Corvus brachyrhynchos | reverse complement strand
GCCAGCCCAGCCCTGCCGGCTGCCTCCCAGGCTCACGTGCTGTTCCCTTCAATCCTTTCTCCCAGATTCCCACCAGGCATCATGCCCAGACAGCTCAGTTTGGAGTGAGGAAGGTCATCCCTTCTCCTAGATCATCCCTGGTGTACTTCAGGGATCAGCAAGAAGCCTGAGCTCCAGCACCTCCATCCCAGGCTCTGCTCCCCGGAGGCATGAGAGAGTCACAGCAACTGATCTTGTGCCAGCGATGATGCAGTTTCCAGCAGGAACTGGGCTGACATCAGCGTGACAGACACAGATTCCAGCTAGTGACAAAAGGGGAAGATGCTACAACCCATTTCTATGACTCACCCAGCCTTTGGTCTCAGCTGCCTCTAAATCAGCCCATCAACACCACTGACACCTGAGCATCTGCGTGGTTTGAAGTCAAGATACCATTGCCCAGGCTTCTGCATCGCCGGTGGCCAGCTGCCCTTCAGATTTCATTGCATTTCCCTCTTTCTCCTCTGCATTTTCCTAAGCTCTTATCCCTTTCTGGTTGGCATTACCTTCCCTGGGCTCCCCCTCTTGTCATATCTCCTGGACCCAACTCAAGCCCATAGCCAGGAGGAACCAGCTGGTGCTGTGCCCTGGAAAACTCTCCTCTGCTTCACTTCACAAACAGCCTCTGCTGATGCTGCATCTTGCAGCACATCTGGGTTATTAACTGGCCACCTGGCAGCTCCCTAATTGGCAATATCAGTAAAAGCACATTTTTCTCTTTTCTTAAGTCCCCAGATAAAGCAGTTAAATTTGATCTAAGATCCTCCATCCTTGTTGCCTCATATAATTTGTAATGGCCTTGCCTATGCCATAAAAAATAACAGCAACTCTTTTTTGCACTCACACACTTTCTAGTTTCTCTTTAACATACACTCTGGCAGGGAACTGAATGACACAGCATAATCTGCTAAAGCTTTTTCTATAGTAAACAGAGATAAAAACCACAGCCAAAGGGCACGCAGGCTCCGAGGAAGCAAGCACCGTGTGTTATTGTACCAAGCGCTCCGATCCAAGCTCCTGCTCAAAGGAAAGCTGTCCCGGAGGGAGCTCTCACGCCCGGTGAGGTCCTGCTCCTCTGCAGCGCTGGTGTGGCACAGCAGAGCCCTCGGTGCCTTCGCACAGGTCACCCGTGCGAACCCAGTGTCATCAGCAGAACGTGCTGAAGGGGCACGGTGACTGCCAGGGCGGATGTGTAAACATGAATTTGAGGTGGTGTTCTTCCAACACCTCGTTCGGCGGTAACGACCTCTGTGAGCTGTGACTCAGTGGCTCAGGGTCCCCCTGGCCCGGCGCAGCCTCAGCAGTGGGAGAGAGCCTGCAGAAGGCACAGCGCCACTGAGACTCTTCTGCTTTGGAACTCACTCCCCGCGCTGAGGCCAAAAAAGCTTGGATATGGCAAGCTTTGGGTCAGGCTAAAAAGCCTAGAGTATTTTCAGACTTCCAAGGAGAGAACATTGTATTTATAGGGAAGTTAGTTCTTCAGTTGCTTTTGTAATTCATTTTGTTTATGACTGGTTTATTCAAGCTGTAGGGATGAGGAGTTAGCTGCTAGATTTCTTTTCCAGGCTCACATTTCTAACTGTTTGCAGACATAGGACAGAGCTATTTTTGTAATATAAATCATTACAGAGAGAATATCTCACAGTCCCCACTGGAGCAAATTCCTAAGGAAGTGAGCTCTATTTTGGAAGTAAATTTCTACTTCGTGTTTGTTTTAATTTAATGAGAAATGAGCAACATCAGTCTGAAGCCAAGCAGTGTCCCCATTTCTCGGGAAGAGAAACTCAGTGGAATCAGAGTCACTTCTACCATGAGGAGCTGGGTGGGAGCTGCAGATGTGGCTTCCCAAGCCCTGGGGGATTGAATGTGATCCTGGCAAAGGGGCTGAACAAATGGGGACAGAACTCAGCCTTCAAAGTGACACAGCTTCAGAAATAAAGGTACTCAAGATACTTTCAGTGCCCACCTTAAAAAGTAAGATATTATCTTCTAAAAAGGCCAGAGTGTGGGATTTTTTAGAATAAGGCAAACTCTGTCTCAACATCATCTCTCTGAGACTCAGGGACAGAATTGTAAAATAAATGCTGAGAGCTCTGGTTGTGTGACAGACTCATGGATGACTTATTTTAGAAGAGTCAGTCCCATCCCCTGGAAGTTGTTTGAATTACTGTGCTGTGACTCTTCCCATCTGATTCACACTAATTTGGCAAGTCACAATTCCTATTCATAGGAGCATCAAAACCTAGAAAGTGGACAGGGAAGGAATTGGAATTTACTGGTTTCTCCTTTCCAGCAGTGGCTTAAAGATGTAAATTAACACAGAAACAGATGTGGCCAAGCACACTGTCTTCTACTGAACCAGCAAGGCTTTATAACTGAGCCTTGGGCTATGCAGCTGTGAAACATAGGAAAAGTTATCCAAAACCATTTAAATATAGCTCGTAAGAGAAAAGCTTTTAAATTATGAAACAAATTAACAAAACAGAAAAAGAGAGATTGCTTAAAGCTTTTGGAAAAAACCCATACCAACAGCAGCAAAACCCACTTCCGAGCTGCAAAGGAACAGCTACAAGAACATGCTCTGGATCATTCAGCTGCAAATACCAAATCATGATTGGTATATGCCGAAGTCAACTTCAGAACTCAACAGGTTCAGAAGGGCAGGACTATTTTTATGACAAAAGGTTCTGTTTCCAACCATCTCCTCAGAGCAGCAGACACCATTGCATCTGGTTTTCCCATTTTGCACATCTCGTTAAGCAGATGTGCAAAATACTGTATCATGCAGGAGAGCTCAACTTGGTGGGCTAAAGGGACAATTTGCATTCTAAAGCACTGCAGTGCTGTAGCTGAGAAATAAAATGGAATTCCTGACTATTTCTGCCTTGAAAGGACCTCAGTTTCACCTGTCTGTTTCTGTTGTTGAATTCTTTTCCCTCCTCTCCATTCTATGCATTTACCCTGCGGCGTTTTCAGAGGGACACAGCTCTGCTGAGGAGGGGGGCTGCAAATCCAGCTAAACGCAACCAACATAAAGGAACCGAGCCCTTTCCAAATTAAAATTTCCTTCTCAGAAGGAATCTCTTCTCTGGGCATTAATGGAAACCAAAATCACTACACACACAGCAACACACACCGTGCTCTCTGCCATTCAGAGCCGAGCTTGGAAGGCAGACCTGTTTTCATCACAGACTGAGCCAGGCTCCTATGCAAGAATCTGCTAAAATCCAGGTGATAACATTCTTCCTTGATGCTGGGCGTTCCCCTGTGTCTGACTGAAAACCCTGTTCTTACAGATCAGATGGGAACACTTTTGATCTTGGGGCTGCTCCTTATGTTGCATAGGTAGCAGCACCAGTAACCTGCAGTTGATCGAGCAATGCTGTCAGGGAAGATGTCCCTGCTCCTGAGCAAGTCCTGCTGTGGGTCCAGCCCCACCCTGCGCCTCATCCCACTGTGCCGATAGCTCAGGCTGTGTCACCTGCCACCACGGGTGACAAACTGTTTCCACTGGCCCCAGCACAGCAGTTTCTGTGAGGCAAGGACTGCATTAGCCCTCTCCCAAGGGAGGAAGCTTACTTGTCCTCCTCCCTGCAGCATCCCTTTTACAGCCTTGGACTGGGGACCTCGTTAGCAACACAAATAAGCTTCCAAGCAGAAAAGGGACAAAAGTAAATCTGATCTCATCCCAGCTTCCTCCCCCACTGGAAGAACCAGAGTGGCTGTGGCCAGCGTGTGACTACCATCCTGTCCCCATTCCACAGGGATTCCATCGAAAGGTTATGAAAATACTGTGCAGGAGGGAGAAAGGAGGTATCCATCTGCTCCCTTCACTGCAAGGGCCTGCTCCCTCTGTGAGCCTGGAGCAGGGAAATCTGCTGAAAACAAACCTGAGGTGCTCTCAAAAAGATCTGCCAGAGCAGTCAGGACAGCATACTCTGGTGTGTGCAGGGTCCTGTGTTCAATCAGAGAAGCACCTTATTCACTCAAAATTAACCTTCTGCTCTGCAACTTGAAAGTTTCTGGGGTAGCTGTGTTTGCTGACCTCTGAGAGTGAGCAGTTTTATACAAATAAAATACCTGTGCACTTCACATACAGCTACTCCAGTGGCAGTCAGGCAAATAGATACTCAAACTGCTGCACTGCTGGAGCCCTTTGAAATCAAAGTCTCATTATGAAGGCCTTTATCAGCCAAAGAGATAAATTTCATCACTGAAATGACCCTTTTTCATGGTCCCTCCAGCTGCCAGAGAGAGGTGAGCAGCACTTTGACCAGCTGACAGTGCAGAAGGCAGGAAGCAGAGCTCACACCTCATCTCGTCCACAAGAGTTACAAGCCCTGAAAGCTTTGGCTGAAGAAGTTCATGCAAATCCCACGGTTGTCCCTCAGAAACAGTGTCATGTTTTCCATCAAGGGCTGATTCTTCTGATGATCATCCAGGTAGTGACCATGTTCCCCAAGCTGATCACCTGCCCTCCTTGCAGGGTAGCTGCTGCCTTCCCTTCTTACCCCTTTCTCCCACCATCTCCCCTCCAGTTTATCTATGTGGATGTCTCCATTGTCATTCTAAGTCAGATACTAATCTCATCCAACAGCATCTCATTATAATTAGCTCTTAATTGCCACTTAACACAGGGATCGTTTTGGAAGGCCGTAACAATTCTTCCTTGAGGAATCATTTGAGTGTTAAAAGCTCATTATGTGCCCCTATTCACCCTTTGGGTAATGAAAATTATTTCAAGAGGCAAATTTAAAACACTGCTGTGCACACAAACTCTGCACACAAGATTTATATGGTTTCCTGGAGCACTAGTAGCATTTCCAAGGAGCAAACCACAGAAGTCAGTGTGTTTTGCTACCAGTCTCCCTCTGTCCCTCCCTAATGCACTCACCATGTCTGAAAGTCATGCCACATAACTGAAAGTGGGAACATTTTAAGAAGCACCTGCAAAATGCAAGGGGTTAATGTCACAGTAAAGCTGCACTGCTGCTGCTCTGCTGGAACTGGTGCCCCCAGCCAGGTGCAGGACATGGTTTCATGGCAGACATTCATTTCAAGGCAGACAGCACTCAAAGAGCCAAGAGATAAACAGACTGTCAGACAAAACTCATCCTTAGGCACATACAAAGCTTCGGCCAAGACTTCCTTCGTTCCTGAACAAGTCAGACTCCTGAGAGCTCTGAAAATGGACAATTTGCCAAATTCTTACCAAGATCTCCAGGGTTTCCACAGCAGAAGATACAACCAAGTGCCAGTTCACTTTATTTAGTCATGCATCTGTCAGGGCAGCAGTGAGGAGACAGAGAGGCCTGATGCTTCTCAGGTTCTGCCCCATCCACACAGTGCCAACAGGCAGTTTAATGTCTGTTCACCACTGTGAAAAAAAAGGAGAGAAATGGGCCTATTGCTTTCTCAGAGTCTACTGCTGCTGTTCTCCTCCCCACTCCCCCCCCTTTTTTTTTTTTTTAATTATTCAGGAGATGTCATTATTTTTGGTAGGGCCTGAATGACTGCTGAGCTCAAGTGGCTTCCGGGGAAAACATACAGGCTCTGTGAGAAATATGTTTTTGGAGAAATGCCCATGATTCACAATCCTTATGACTAGCAAGTTTCTCCTTTTTGAAACACACTTCAACAAGCCTTCAAGGGGGCATGACAAAAAGAGGTGCTCAGAAGACACACTCATACCCCCATCCAATCACCTCTTGGGCAGCAGCCCCTCCACCAGCAAACAGACCCGGAGATGAGAACTGCACAAAATTCAGGGTTCCTGAAAATATCTCCTGTAGAAGCCAAGCCTGCACAGCCAATTTAAATGAAGAAAAAGTCTGTAACGTGCCTGTTCATTTGCTGATGTTTTTATGCCTAAACGTGGTCCTAGGAGAACTTCCAAGAAGCGGTAGGAATATGTTCCTAAATGCATTGCACAGCACAGAGAAGTCTTTTGCAATAGAAATAGAGGAATGACTCATTTCCTCTGGAGCGGCTGCTCCGGCATTTCACTTGCACAGGCAGTGGAGCAGCTCCCTGTGCCATGTCAGGAGGAACTGGGAAACTCAAGAGCAGTTTCCAGCCTGTGTAAACCTAACTGAATTTTGATTTGCCTTCAAAACCAGTGACCCCTGATTGTCACCTGGTGGAGCACAGGAGGCAGATTGGCAAACCGCGCCCAAACGCTCCCTCCCTCGATGGGAGTTTTGTATTTCAGCATTTTCATTTTCCACAGGATTAAACCCTGAGAGAGCCAAGAGTTGCCCTGTCTGTTGCCCTCCCCTGAAGCAGTAAGCACACGGATTTGACAGTGATTTCAGCTCCAAGTTTCTCTTCTCCCCTACTTGAAACTGAAAGGAGTGGACTGAAATTGCCGAGGAGAAGTGGGCTATTGCTTGGACTTCGCTGCTGTTCTTCCTCTTTCTACAGCTATTTGTTTTTAGTCAGTACAGTGAGACTTTTCAAAGCAACTTTCTCACTTTCTCCCCTAAGAATCCATCATAAATTTTTGGTAATTTTTGGTAACTTTTCTTCTTTAATTTGATAGCTGGTAATCTTGGCAGCACAATCTCCATCAAGACTGTCTGCTCGATTCCTTACATCCCCCTTCCCCCCCCCCCCACATATTATAATGGCCCCGTGGGG
>NW_008238321.1:12226905-12233228 GCF_000691975.1 Corvus brachyrhynchos | reverse complement strand
CTGCTCGGTGCCTTACATCCCCCTTCCCCCCCCCCCAGATTATCATATGGACCCTGTGGCAGGGATAAAAGCCAATAGAGAATCACAAGTATCATGAAATCACTAACAAATCTTTATCACATCCAGCCCAGCCCAAAGAGATGAGTATTCTCTATGCAGCTCTGGTCCCATTTTTTCGGGGGTTTTGGGTTTGTTTTTTTCTTTTCTTTTTTTTTTTTGGAGGGGGCAGGAACTCCCAGGGGTGTCAAGAAAAGCAGCCTGTCATTGGAGTACACTGAATTTTTCCAAGTCTCTGAATCAGCGTTGCTATCCTTTAAAAGGAAAAAAACAAGGCTTAACACAGAGCCTGGCACACGATGACATTTGATGCACACACGTTGGTAACAGCCTTTAAGCGTTTTGCATATAAATGTTACTTGACTCCACAGCCTGTTTACAGACACAGAACACACTGTTACCTATAGCTCTGCTGCTGATCTCTTATAAAGCAGTTGCAAATGTGCCAGTTCTTGGTTACCTGTTTAAAATAGGACACTGAAGGCACATGCACAAGAGCAGAGGCAGTCTCTTAATTAGGCACCGCATATGTTTGAGAAGCCCAGACAGGTCTATCCATGGTCAGCCCTCCATGTCCTGCTTATTTTAGAGCTGGGAGCTTCTTCAACCTCTCCAGTGACCACAGCACCGTGCTCCAAAGCATCAGCAAGCACTGAAGGAGAATCCTTGTGCTTCCAGGGGTCCCAGCCCTTATTCCTTCCTCAACCACCAGCTTCCTAGTGCTGGCTGCTCTTCTGCCAGCTACTGAAATTATGTCACTTACCTCAGGGAAGATTCACCAGGCAGACATTTAAAGAGGTGACACAAGAAATAAACCAGCCTGGAACAGCAAATTTTCCGTGTCTGAACTCTTTTGGAGCCTTATGAAAATGGGATGCACAAATAAGGCTCCCTTCCCTTCCAGACAGCTTTAACTTGCATTAGCAGTATTTAATCAGCAATTCACTGCTGACCTTGGCTGCATTACAAGGAGGTATTTGCACAAGGATGGAAAGATTTTAAACAATTTATCCAATGAGTTGGATGCAAACAGGCTTTTCTTTAAACACCAAGCACACAAGTCCTTAGGCCAGTTAATTTTTTGTTAACAGATTTATCACAAAAGGAAAGTCGTGTGTTTCTTTTCTGTTGAATAGGAACTCAGGCTTCAAACAGAGAAATACTTCAGAGCAAGGATTGAGTGGAGACCAGAGGATGGTTATTGCTTCTAAGGAAGCCATTTATAAGAGATAATGTCATTAGAGGTGAAGTTCTAAATATTTTCACCATGCCAACTTTGTGGCTGAGTGTTGACACTCAACCTTGACACTTTCCCAGCCTCTGCCAGAAAGAAGCCCGTTAGCCACAGTGCCAGCAACTGCTGCCCCTCTCAGAGAAGCAGCTCCCTGCAAGGTAAAGGCAGGCACACAGAGACCTGGAGATAGCCACTTCCAGCCTGGCTTTGACTCAACCATTTAAAAGCTCAAGGTCTTGCTGTTACTTCATTAATAGGGAACACCAGCACAAGCTGTGTATAGTTCTAGCATCTTACCAAAGACTAATAAAGGATGGGTAATGTGCTGGCCCAGCCACAAACTCCTGCTGGCTTCAGCAGGGCTATTCCCATATTTAATGAAAGCACGACCTGCACGGTTTGGAACGGAGATGTGTCTCTACATGCCATGCTGAAGAGATCACACAGATACTGTGAAATGAAGTCCTTGCTTTTCATTAAGCACCAGAAAGAGCAGATTTGCAGCAACCCAAAACAGGAGCCAAGGAAACAAGAGCTCTGAGCAAGCCAACCACAAACCCCAACATGCTCCATTTCAGAAGTCAGCACCACCACAGACAGAGCCAGCCGTGCTCCACTCTCTCTTCTGGCTCTCCTCCACATCCCTCTGCACAACCCCCAAGGCGTGGACTTCCTGCTTTTCCATCATTTTGCCACTTTAGTAGTCTCCTCCTGAAGAGCACATAAACCTGCCAATCACAGTTCTGGGCTGCAGGAAGCTTTTACTGAAAAAAAGGTAAGAAGGAATTTGAATTTTGAGGCACAGATGCTTTAACACAGTTGTTTATTATTACAGTGAAATATTCAAACAAAACCACCAACTTTTTATGGAAACAATAAAAGTGCAAATGTATTTTGGTATTAAATAGGAAATGAATTTATAAACGTTTCATTAAAATGGGCTGACACTTTGAGCCTATAAACACTTTTTAAAAACCAAAACAATAGCAGCTCAACACTTCAGTTTTATCTTTGGTCTTATGATTAACCAGCAAAAAATAGTTGTACCAGGAATGTCCACTACAAACAGACACATAAAATTTACATTACTCTGCAAAGATTCAAAATCAAAAAAGGAATGTTTGCAAGATATTTGGTCAGATAAAATATAAAGCCTTTGAGAAATACACAGCATTTTTCAATACAAAATGAAATCACAGATATGAATTTTGGTACTGTAAATGAACTTAATTCTCTTGCAGGTGTGACTCCTCTTCCCAATCAACGTTCAAGAAAAACAACTTCATTTGCACAATATTTGCAAAATTAGATTGCAGGTAAGAGAACCAAGAGCCCACATTAGTGCTAAGTAACATGCTCTTTTTTCTGTGTTTGTGTTTCTGTTTACACACACACAGGCAACCCCACTGAATCCATGGTACATTATAACAGCTACAGCCTTAGCAAACAGGTATTCATAACCGTGTTGTGTATCCATGGGCTGGGAAAGGAGGAAGAAGGCAAAAGGCCCACAGGATTACTCATATGGGTCAAGTTCTCTGTGCACCTCCCTGCAGATAAGGCCCTGTAATAGCTCCAGCACACAGCAGGTACCAGTGCTGTCATGCTTCTGTGGAATAAGATGAACACTGTAACAGAAACCCAACTTCTATCAGCTCCTTTTGTCAGTCATATTCACGAATGCATGCTTTAGAACAGATGGGGAGAACACATTTAATATCTCAGTTGTACAACTGAGCCACCAAGTGCACACACACTGCCTCATGGCAGGATGCCCCCTCACTTCAAGAAGGCTCACCCAAGCTTAAGGTGAAAGCAAACCCATGCATTTTCTCCATCATGAACTCAAAACATGCCTTGCTGAGCAAAAACTCACACTGAAGATCTGCCTGCACAGCTAATAAACTGAGGGTTTGCCTCACTTTTTATCCTGATGGATTCACCTGCTTTGGAAACATTGTCATAGCAAAACCCACCTAAATCTCTTTACCCTACACTCCAAATCCACTTGCTTTCAATAGTTCTCCTCCAATTTTACCCCACATCCTTTGGCTTGTTTGCAATGCATCTTCACTGAGAGTTTACCATCATCCCCACTCACCCCTCAGCCCACCTTCCATTTTCTATACTATTTACATTATCCACCATCTCTTCTTGTCATGCATTTTCCAATGCAACTCTCTCCTCCTGACCTAACGACATTTTAATGAGAAAGTTCTTACCAAGTCCATTACAGGTTTCCATGTATTGTGGCAATACTAAACAAACATACACCCCTTTCCAGAGAAAAGATCCCTTTTCAGAAACAGGGATGCAGTGACATAAACAGACAGACAGCTGACTGAAGCAGTCATGATGCCAGAATTAACTGCTCAAGGGTTTTTATGTCAAGAGTTCAGGCAGCCACAATACCCTGGGCTGGCCATCTAGTTCTTCTTTGGGCAAAAGATTCAATGGCTTTGATTGCAGAACTGCATCTTATTTTAAATACCAAGAAACACATGCCTACAAAAATAGTACATATCATGGTCTGCTACCAAAAAAAACCCCCAAACAAACCAGAAACACCAATGTAGCTGACTTAGTCTTAAATACCATGTGCAAAGAACATTTGATCAATACTACCTATAAATACACTATTTGTATTTCTAGAAAGAAGCACAGTGCTTCGAATACAAAAATAACCCAGCTTGTGGGTGTGACCTATGCCATAATTACCTGAAAATAAGACTGCAAGAGCAGTTTTTAAAATAGACAGAAGTAGGCAAACATCTGCCTAGGGAGTGTTTCCATTTAGAAAAATAGATTTGTATAAAGCTTAATAGATTTTGAAAATGTTTGTTTCATGCTGATGCACAGAACTGTGAATAAGGCACACCAACACATCAGGGAAAGGAAGAGCAGGTTAGTAACTTCAAGTTATCCTAAAGCTTCCCAGAAGTTACACGTGGTCCTTCACAATTCATTCGAGAGTGCTCACTCAGGACACAGCATGGCAGGTAACAAGGCACATGCTCAGCCTCCTGAGCACCAGCAATTCAGCAACACATTTTGGGACTTAATACATCAAATACTTGAGCAGATGACCAAATAAAGCAAGGACTTGAAATTCTGAATTTTCTGACACCCTGGCAGACCTGCACTGGGAGCTGAGGCCACTTGCAAGCCTGGCTGCATTACAACTCAACAGGTTATTCCAGCAACTGGGACATAACCAGACAAAAAGTGGCAATTATCTGCCTGATGTTTATACTTAGAGGACACCAGAATCTGTAGCCTAAGAGTGCCACTGTACCACAAATCAGTGCTAAATAATTCTGAAGTACCCTGAAATATTTTATTTCCTTTTTCCCATAATAAAATAACAATTTGCTATAGTACAGCACTAGAAAATCCCATCAAGGTTACTTGGTTCAAACACTGACACAATCAGACGACTGGTTAGGCAGTCATCCAAAAATCCCACCAAACTCCTACCAGGGAGCAGGAGGGTGCAGCAGTCAGCTTATGGCACTGAGATTTGGACTGGTTTAAGGTTTGTTCCAAAATACAATACAGAATTTCTTATTTTGTTGTTGGTCCTTGAGGTAAAGCATATTCTAAGAAAATAATACTTGAATACAGAAACAAATAATAACACTCAACTAGAACCCACAAACAAATGAACCTCAGAGTATTTCTTTAAAAGGTTTTCCTTGGGATAATTCAAACACCACTCCTTTAACAAAATACTAATGCCTCCTCAATAGCAACATTTAGTGCAGCCAATTATCCTAAAAATAAGGCCTTTGTGAAAATAAAGTGCTATTTGTTTCCTTCTATTTGCATTTCAATCCTTCAGTATAACCTTCACTTGAACACAAATGTGAAGCTAGATTCTTCATCCTGTTATGAGAGCAGTTTCACTTCTTCCCTCAGGTTTACATTAACATGTGTTACATTTCTATTTAGCACAATGTGCTCAGTTACCCAGGAAATTTAAAGCATGGCACTGAGCATTTCAAACTGTGATCCACACCCATGCTCTAGTGCTCATCACATTTTAAGAACATCTTGGTACATTGATGGGGGGGCTGTTTGCACTTAGAAGATTTTTAAATCCCAAATGGATTTTGCATCATAAAAAGAAAATCTCAGAAAAAACTCGGGTTTGCCACTAAGACAAAAAGTTAACATGGATTTCTAAAAATGTCAGTTTGAGCCTTTTAGTTTGCAAACTGTCGACTGAAGGCAACACTTGACAAACCAACCAGAAATGTCAACGTTTTCCCACGTACAACCAAGGAGATCAAAGAACGAGAATCACAATTCTAGTAAGTCTTGGCCTTGTCTTCTCAGGTCAGGAACAAAACGACAGAAGCACATTTCATCAGTCCCACCGTCCTCAGGCAGATGCAGGCTCTCGAAGCACCAGCAGGCTGGCAGTGTGCGATGCCCCATGGGTGACAGCAGCTCTCCCAGCCACCAGCTCACTCTCCCGGGGGCTCAGCGGTGTGCCGGCACGGGGCGGGCACCGGGCGCAAGTACCGGGGACTGCTGTACATCCTGATGATGTGTGGGGCCTGCATCCAGGTGCTGAGCAGTTGGAAGGCTACAAGGTCCAGCGTGGGCCCGTCGAAGGCAGACAGCAGGTTCACGGGGGCCGCCTCCTTGAGGAACCGGGGCAGCGCCACGGCCTCGGGGATGCTGGTGTTGCCCAGGAAGAAATCCATCAGCACCTGCTTGCGCAGGCAGTCCCTGAGGTACAGCACCAGGTCCTCCAGCCGCTCCACCAGGAACCGCTCATCCCAGGCCTCCAAGGGCCCCTGCAGCAGCACGGAGAAGAGGGCCGTCTTCAGTACGTAGGAGGAAAGCACTCGGCCCCACTGGGAGCAGAAGGGCTCCTCCAGGCCGTGCCTGCGGAGGTCCCGCAGGCCCTTGAGGATCTGCAGGCACTTGAGGTGGCAGGAGGAGGCCGGCGCCTGCTCCTTCAGCCAGCCCAGCAGCCGCTGCTCCTGGCGCGCGGCGCTGAGGCCCCAGAGCGCCCCGGGGG
>NW_008238321.1:12222556-12225359 GCF_000691975.1 Corvus brachyrhynchos | reverse complement strand
CAGCCCTGCCCGTGCCGGCCCCGAAAGAGGAGCGAGAGTCGGGTTCCGTGTCCCCCTCACTGCAACAGCGCCCTGCAGAGTGTTTTGGTGAAAAACTGCGAGTTTCTGTCGCCCCACATGAGGGGACGGCGGTGTCAGGGGGAGCACTCCTGCCCGGGCTGCGGTGCCGTGTCACAAGCTCCACGTTGCACGTTTTTCCTCAAATAAAAGTGTTAACAGGCCTTTCCCACGGCAGGGGAGTCCCTCCCCTCCCCAGCTTTGCCTGAGGGCCTCGGTGCCAAAGGAGCAGCAAAGCCATCAACGCCCGGGCACCAGGGTGTGTAAGGGCTGCTGCCGTACCAACAGCTGCCTGCAGTCATCGAATCATTCAAAAGCCTTGGGTTTTTTACCTTGTGCCCAAATTATTCCGACATTAACAAATTAAGTGGGAAATAATAACCCCGGGGGTTAAATCTACACAGATATTTGAGGTAATTTTTAACACATCGTTTGCTGGGAGTATGTTAAACTCTCAAATATTGATGGGAACAGGGTCATCATCCTCAGCTTCTGTTTGCTTAATAAATATTTACAGAGTTTTGAAGCTGTTTGCTGAGGTTTAAGCACCATCATGTAAGCATTCTGCTCGGTTTAATTTCGGGTGATAAAGTTCCTATTGCTGTATCTGCACGGTGGCTCCACAAAGGTGAAAAGCAGTTCTTGAACACAAGAGACTGAACCCGACAAGCTGAAAATGCTGTAACAAGGAATGGGTCAGAGAATCAAGAGATATGCCATACAAATTTTTGGTTATGTAATTTGTGTTTATATGAAACAAAATATGACTTCAAGTATGTAAAAATCATACTTGACAGGAAGTAGCTTCTGTTGCATAGCCAAGATGCTGCACACGAAGTCGAACTAGGTAACCAAGGTCAAGCAGCCTGAATTAATTCACAGGCAACCAAACTAGGGTGAGAGTCAAGAGTACACTTGAGAGGTACAAAGAGAAGTCCTAATCACTGCAACTCTGGCTCTTGGAGTTACAATCAGGAGATTGGGGATTTTTTAAAATTAAAAATAAAGCAGGTGTAAAGGCAAGAAACCATAGACAATTTTATAACATCTCAGCCAGCAAAATATTCCATGCCCTACAACCAAAAGCATGCTTTCTGACAGCTCCAGTCAGCTAAGTCCATAGCCTTGCTACTCAGAAATATCATCCCACAACAGCCATATCTTGCAAAAGAAAAGTCAGCATGTGAAAAGCATCTTTCTTCCCCACTCCTTGTTTCATGTTTTCCTATATTTCTTCACAAGGCTGCATGAGGGGACAAAAACATTCATTGTTCTGCTTATTGCCTGTGACCCATCACTTGATTTTGTCCTGCACCCCCAAACCTCCAAACTGTTTAAATAACACAGCTGTGCTGGTATTAAACCGATCCTCCAAGATGTTTTATTGGAAAATACTGTTGAACTCTGTGAACCTTTGGCTCATACATTCAATTTTTACTAGCCTGTGGGTTTTTTTTCACCCTCCAGGCCAGCATGTTTCGCATGCCTTTGGGCCTTGCTCCAGGCACAGTGATTTTTCAAGACAGGCTGCAGTCTCTTTTCATGCGGGGCTGATTTGATTAGCTGCACCACGGCCACGCTCAGAGACAGACAGCTACATCTGCAGGAGCTGGCACAGCCCTTCATGCCTGCTGCCCACGGCGGGACCGAGAGCCTACCAGCACAGCAGTTACCCTGTGGGACTTCTGCACAGGGCAGTGCCGCAGCTTCCCAGCCGGCCGTGGGCCCCATGGGCTGCAGAAGATGCAGATGTGACCCCAGGCAGTGGGACAGGCCCAGGGGCCAGCTGGGGCCGGGAGCGTGTGACCAGCCACAGCAGGCCTGGCAGCACAAGCAGGCTCAGCATGTGCTTCTACGTGCCCAGGTGGTGCTGGGGCTGACTCTCTCAGGCTGCAGAGCAATAGGTTGAATGCTAATAATGTGACCTTAACATCAGAACCAGAATGAATCCACAGCACTGATTTTTACTACCGCTGTTTAAATTACTAGCTAGTCCTTTCTTGCCTCCTCAGTCAGAGGCAAGATGAAATCTGTAGAGCCTGGGGCTGATAAAAGATGGCCAATGGCCTCTTTTCTGGGACCTTGGCTGCTTCATAACTCCCTGAGCACTGGGTGAGTCTCTGGGAAAAATACTGAATACATCAGAGGTGGGAGACATCCCAGAGGTGCTCAGCTTTATAAAGTTTTTAATAGCAGTTGCGTACTCAAGAAAAATAATAGGTAGTACACTAGTAAACATGACCTGAAAAGTGCGACCAGAGAGAATTCATAACATCAATTTTTACTACCATTGTTTAAATCACCCATTGTTTAAATCGATGTTATCTAAACACTCACTCCAGAATGTCCCATATACAGGATATCCTGCTCACTAAATAAGGAATAATTGTTATTCTTAAACAAGTTGAGCTTAAAATAGATATCCCAGTATATACGGTCTGTGTGATAGCTCTAGGGGAGATTTGCAGAGGCAAAAGAAAGCAGTGGGTTAGAGCATCCATTAAAGTTTCTCCACAGTTGGCAGTATTTCACACGTGTTCTGTTCTGATTCATCTGTTCGTGCTACAGTACACCAGCCACGGTCAGAGACGTAGGCAGAATGCACCATCCGAGGAGGTAGAAGGAAGTGGTAGAAAGACAGAAGGCATGAACAGGTGATGATATTTGCCTGATGCTTTTATGATCTACCTGCGACACAAGCCTGAGATTTCCTCCCAGCTATCCCAGGGTGGTATGTGCCCTGCTG
>NW_008238321.1:12209216-12222385 GCF_000691975.1 Corvus brachyrhynchos | reverse complement strand
GAGCTGCACATCTCCTCTGCAGGTGCAGGAGGAAGTCTCTGGGGATCCCCTTCTGCACCAGTGCTGTACAGCTGCTTTTCTACAGCAAGTGGGTTATACCTCCAGCTTCTTATAATGCACTATTAAACAGTCTATAGCAGAAAAGTACAAGAATGGATTGCAAAAAAATACAAGTCTGAATGGTCAGTCACTTGACTTCATGTCCCAGTCATTACTCTTCTAATGATTTCCTCTGAAAGCAAAGCTGCCAGCACATCTCTTCCCCAGCCCACTGGATGGTCCAGCCAAGGAGATGCCATGATCAAAATAAACATCCTTTGTCTGCCATTCCTCTGACTCCTAGATTTTATGGGATACTATTAACTACAATACAAACCAACAGCATCAGACAGATATAAATTCATTTTTTATTGTGGACTAATGAATCTCTGCCAGTCACAGCAGCAGGGGATGGGAAAACAGGAGAGGGTGTCTTGCTACCACAAACAGCTGAGGGAGCCAAACCTCCAGAGCAGTACATGGACATGAAGGAGTTTAGGGACTGGGGGTGTTAGTGCACATGCACTCTTAAAATATTTTCTGTTTACTAAGTCAGATGTGCTTGCCACCTCTGCCAGTCTGTTTGCTCGCTAACTATCAGCAGGGTGTAGCACTTCTTAATCTGAGAGCCTGCAAGCAGACCAGGTTACTATAAACCACACACAGCCCAATACAGGATTTCCTTTCTGTAGAAGGATGGCTTCCTGAGTAATTCATACAACAATCTCTTGCCCAAGCCTGTCCTTATCACAAACAGAAATATCCTGGCTCTGTGCTGGTGATCAGTACCAGCATCGGCTGGTTCGTTTCCAGCTTGTCCCATAACATTTGAAAACCCTCAAGGATTACTTTTTTGCATAGAAACTTGTTCGAGCAGGGCATTTATACTTACCCATTACATGGCATTCAGGAAGACACGCCTATGTGTTTCCAGCTAAGCAATGAACCAGGAGCAAAACCCCCAACCCATCTGCATCAGTGTCATTGGCACGCTGAGTTCTGTCTGATGAGCTGTGACTGTGGCACTCTGCTGTCCCATGCTCTCCATGAAGCTGAAGTGGCTCATGTTGTGAAGAATTCCAGCTACAGCATCATGAACAGGAAACACCTTTCAGCAAGGAGAGTGCAAGTACACAACCGTCATACAGAAGGGTTATCAGCAGTAATGGTGAATGTTTCTCACATTGAAAATGGAGACATGAAAACTCTCCAGGTCAAGCCTGAAAATCTTGCACTTGCTCTTCAAGTTCAGTATTTGATATAACCCACATTTGAATGACAACAGTCACAGCTTCCAGTGCTGTATCTAAACACTCCAGCCAACAAGCCCTGCTAACTCTCCGAGGGCAGCAGAGGAGGTGATCATGCTGTGCTGGTGACAACACCCCAGTGTGTCACCATCCCATGCAGGAGCCTACTCAGCCCTTCCCTTTCCCTGCCACCCCCAGGGCTCAGCAGATGTGGGTCTGACGACCCCTACTATGGAATCCCCAGGTTTAAAAAGCATCAATCAGGTAGAGCTAAACCTTGCACATGCTTGTGTTAAAATAGTTTAACAAAAACCAGTTTAACAGCAGTGCTTATCTCTGTGAGCAGGCTCTGAGTGAACGGCACATCACCCTGAGTCAGCAGAGCTATATAATAAAGCAGCACACACTGATATGTATTTGCACAGTCACTTCCACTAACCCATCAATAATGACAGTCAATTGTCATGATAATACTTCCATTTGTAATTTGTTACCTCTGGAGCAGACTTTGATTCTGTGTGCAGCTCCCTGAAGCAAGGCACTGCTAGGTAAGGGGCACAGCTGGGTAAGGGGCACAGCTGGACTTGCCAATGACCACGTTTCAAATAAGCAACACCTTATAAAATTATTTTAGAAGCCAAGGAAAGCAAAGCCCACAGAAAATCAGACCAAACTTACGTCCAAGAACACAAAGAAAAATGAAACACCTAAAATCCATTTAAGAAGTTGTTTGATTTAAGGCAAATACAGATGGGTAGTGCCTATGACTTCTGAAACCTCATAGCATGCAAGTCTAAACACAGGGGTGGTAAGTAGGGGCATGGGTGCAGCTCCAGAGACCAAACAGACTTTGATCCAGTTTGGATTCTTTCTCCCTAACAACAAACAAACAAACAAAAGAAAGCAAACAAAACCAGATACTGAATCAAGTCTGTGCTGGTGTGCTGTAGCAATTTCAGATCACTGACTGTTTGTATGAGAAGCAGATTAGTACCTTGGTATGTGAGAGAACTCAGGAATGAGTAACTGTTGCCTAAGATGAACAGGGTGAACATTGAGTAAGAGCAGAGTGTGGCATAATAATTGCCAGATGCAGGAAAATTTATCATTGGTTTTACAATGTGGATGAATATTTTCTAGGAAATCTCTGCAAACTTCTCGTGGTTTTTATGCTGTTTTCATAACACATGCAGGTCATGTGTGTAGTTTGTTCTGTAAGTTTCTCTTGGCTGTGATAATAAGGCTGTTTGGGCTTAGGTTTTTTGAGGTTTTTTAGTAAATCAGAAAGACAAATGTGTTAAGAATTCTGCTGACTATTCCTAACACACTACAGGTCAGCCTGGAATTAGTAGTCAGTATGAGATGACACATGGAGGGTGTATCATAACACATCATCTAAAAGCAAAGGCTGTAGCAGTATCACATGTATTTTGGTAAGTGTAGGGAGATATAAAGAGGGAAGAATATAACCATGAATCGTCTTGTTAGTAGGAAAGTCATGGAAAACAACACCCAGGGCTTTCACCACTGGGTCTGGTGAGTTATTTCTGTTGGAATACCAAGTCTGTGGAGAATGATGAGTCAGTTGGAAAGAAAGAATGAACTACCAGGTCACTCCGAAGCAGTAGCTTCATGTAAGTATTTTTATCCCAAGAGTTTGCAACATCATATCCAAGCAACGTACCAGATGAGTCCAGGTAGCTGCTTCAGCAGTGAAGAACTGCCAGCAATACAAGCTGAAAACCAGGCCATACTTTTTCTGCCCTGTCCATGGAAAAATCCCAAATGGAAGCAGCAATCCACAGGACAGCTTCAAGAATACTCATAGCAGCTTACCAGGATAAATCCTCTTGCTGGTCATCAGCCTGAAACGTCCAGTGAGCACTGGAATTCGTGTCACATCTGCTGGAGAGGACCATATGTCCCAGCTTATGCTGAACTAGTGCTCTGTGCTGCAAGTCTCTGCGTTTATGACAAATGATAAGCAAACACAGCCAGCCACAAAGTCTGTGTATAAACACATGTATCTGTCATCTTCCTCTGCAAGGCTTGGCTCCCTGAGAAGGCAGAACTGATTCTCATGCATTATCCCTCTAAGCATATGCCCCATGTCTTACAAGAATCTCATATTTTGTGTAAACAATAGCACTTGTGTCACTTAAAATTGAGACATAATTATTCATCATTAGCAAGTATTGCTGCAATATTTGGGTGGGAGGAATTGAAAGGCAGACGGTTATTAATTTAAAAAATCACATTTCAACCACATCCAAAGTCTTCTTCAACCACCTTCGAAGTATTCAAGTAAACAGCATTTTTCCTGCCAAAGTCAGAACAATGAGAGCTGTCAAGATGAGATGTGGAAGACAGCTCCTCATCTGTCACTAGCACTTAGCTTTCCAGGTCAGGGCTGGAATCCAGCCATTAAGCCACACTTGCAGAATAATCTCACCAGTGATTTTGTCCTGCTGCTGTTCTTTTGCTGGATAAAAAACCCACTCAGAAGCAGCAAGGTCAGCACATTTTCACATACCAGGAGTGCTGTATGGTTAGTACAATAATACAGCCACAAGGGAGATTCAGCTCCTCTCAAACTCTATTTCCAGTGTATTTTTGCCACAGACAAGTCTCTAAAGTCTCCAACAAGTTTACCATGGAACATCCAATTATCCCCAATGCTCTTGGGCTCAGAGTTAAGCATAAACTTACATCTCTAGTAGACTTGCATGCAGTGGCCTTCTCCTAGGCCAGCTCTAAAGCGAAGTCCCTTTCTCATGGGAATGCTGCAGGCTGGTAGAGGACAGACCTTTGTTAAACACGATACTGTCACTCCTGAGAGGAGAGCGGGCTCTGCCTGCCCTGGGATCCACAGCCATCAGCACGAGGAAACTTAGGATTCCTGACACGTGGTGAGCAGAGGCTCCTCTGTTTTGTCATTTGGGCATTCGTCCTGGGAAAGCAAGTTGTGCGTGTTCTTCCTCAGAAGCTGGGTGCCACCTCTGGAGCACGGTTGTGCCCCACAGCGGGGAGGAAACAATCTATCATCAGCAAGATGAGAGACGCCCTAAATTACACATAGGCTACTGCTTTAAAGGGAAGCTCACTTTAATGCAGAAGACAGCAACGAAGATCAACAGGACTGAGTCATCTGCCTTGACACTGCATGTCTGTCTGTGCCTATAAGCAAAGGCTTTTTACTCCACTAAACGTTTTATCCATTTACATACAGTCAGCAGCCTCTGACTATGCAGGTGCCCTCAAGCCACATTCTTGGGATAAATTCTTGACAGCTTGCTAAAACACTGCTGGCAGAACTTGTCTTCAAGGTGAACTGCAAGAAAATTCAAATCCCCATACCCACTGCTGCCTCTGCTCTGACCTGGACAGCCCAGGCAGGTGGCTGGCCAGTAGCCACAAAGAAAACAGAAAAGCACTTTTAGTGCCAGAAATAATCTTTTTATTACAGTCCAGAAAAGGTATTTTAAATATGAAAACCACCCACTGTATGTATGAATTGCTTTCATTAATATCTTGGTCTACACACGTCCACCTGTACCATAAAATCAATAAATCCATCTGTCCTAGGCACAAGTAACACTGAAAAACAAATCACTGACATGCAAACAGTTGGGTGGAAAATACCTGCAAGGAAAGAAGACATATGAAGCCTGAAGTCTAAAACAGACAATGAGAGTGTCAAGGTGGTCACCAGATGCATCCCTTCCTTTCCTCTGTGCCAGTTCAGGAACCAGGCATTGCAAGAAGAGCTAATCTGAATGATCTGACAGTTGCCTCAAACTACTCAGAGTATTTACCAAGATAGTGGAGGCAAACTCTTCTCCATGGTGCTACATGGCATTAGCAGCAGTGACAGTCTTGGGACGTTCAGGACAGATATCAGAAAAAAAATTGTCACTGGTAGGGTAATGCAGGACCAGAACAGGCTTCCCATGGAGGCTGTGAAATTTCTGTCCTTGGAGGTTTTCATCCCGCCTGGAAAAAATTATAGCTGACCTACTTTAGTGCTGGCCACAGTCCTGCTTCCAGCAGGAGGTTGGACAAGATGACCTCCAGAGCTCCTTTCCAAGTAACACTGCGTGACTCCTGGGCTTCCATCAGAATATCGTTTACTTCCAGCTAAGAACAAGCACAAGTAAAGGCAGTGCCATGGCTGCAGTTTGTGAGACAAAGACATTCAGAACCAAAACCCTCCATTTTTTAAAGTATCAGCATAGGTGTATTAATCTGCATCCTAACAAAACAAAACACTGCTGCTGCATTGCTGGACACAGAGGTACCATCCCTTGCTCTGCAAAACTGTAGCATAAGGTGGTACTTCTCAAAAACACCTGAAGTGAGCAGGAGGCTGCACTTATTGAAAGCACCTAACAACAACTGGACTTTTCCTTCTAACACAGTTAAGTTCTTTTAGAAATACATTACCCACTGAACCTGAACTGTTAATTCATTTACTCAACATTAGATTAGTCCCACAACTCTAAAATAAAAAGAGTATCAGCAAGTGTTCCCCAACACAAGCTAAGTTCTGCCACTTTGGAAGTACAACTGCTAAATCCATTTTTCATGTCAGACACAATGAAAACTAAGTAACAAATAGAAAAATGGTAGTAGCTTTAAACAATCTCCTCCCTTATGACACACATTCCTCCTTTAAATTGGCCAGTATTTTTGCCTTAGCCCTTTAAGCCTCCCAAGCTAAAAAATATGTGCAGAATTCAATGCAAGTGACATGCCACAGCTTCGAAGCTAGTGACAAAAAATGACTGGCATTTAAAATTATGTCTTCCCCAAAGTGCAGACACAAGGCAGATGTGTATAGATTAAATAACTCCTGTAATACTAAGAACAAATAGAGATGTAGAATCCATGTCATCCCCAGGACAGGGACCATATGGCATATCCTCAGCCGATCTGTGTGCTCAAGTGAGCCACACAGATTTACTCCAGACAAAAATGAAGCCCAACCCAGACAATGGTTTAGCTCTCTGCCAAACAATCCTATGAGTCTCATTTTACATAATTTGCACCGTAAATCACAGAATCATAGACTGGTTTGGGTTGGAAAGGACCTTAAACCTCTTCTCATTCCACAGTTCCCTTCCTGGAAAAATGCCTTCCAGCCTAAATGAGTGTACCTGCTGATTATCCCAGCAGAGCAGCTCAAGTCAACATGACCCACAGGACTTTTGGTAGGATAATGAAAGAGTCCAGAGTAATGGGAAGGATTTTAGAAAATTTAGGTGTGTTGACTGTATTTCTGTGAGATGTCTTTTATCATAGAATAACAGAATTATGGGATCATAGAATGGTTTGTGTTGGAAAGGACCTTAAAGATCATCTCATTCCAAGCCCCCTGCACTGGGCTGGGACACCTTCCATTTGACCAGGTTGCTCAGGGCCCCCTGGGACACTGCCAGGGATGGGGCAGCCACAATTTCCGTAGGAAACCTGTGCCAGGGCCTCCCCACCCTCATAGTGAAGAATTTCTCACTTCTATGTAATCTAAACCTGCCCTCTATCAACATAAAGCCATGAACCCTCGTCCTATCACTACACGCCCTTGACAAAAGTCCGTTCAGCTTCTGTCAGCATCACCTCGTTAATCCCAGCCACGGGGATTTGATTTCTGCCCGGCTGCTGCTGAAACGTGTCCTGGCACAGCCAGAGCTGCACGTCTGGGGCATCCCACGTGTGTTCTGCAGTGCCTGCAGACAGTGCAGGGATCCCGCTCCGGAACCAGCCCGAGTGCCCAGCTCAGGGGCTGCGCCGTGTGACCGTGCCACCCCCCAACACCAGCGTCACCATCATCTCTGACTGCGAGCAGCCCTGCAGGATAGCGGCCAGCTCGTCCCCAGCACTGACTGCAGAAGAAACCAGCAAGAGGTGAGATGCTGATCAAAGAGCAGGTAGCAGCCCTACAGCCCTGCACACACACAGATGGGCACCTGCTGCTCCTCCCCACTGAGAAATACAACTGCTTCTGCAGGAGAAAATCGGGATCGAGCCCTGGCTTATCACCCGAGCTAGAAAAGACCTCATTACTTTGAGGGGAAGGATTTAATCCCACTGCATATTCCAAAACCCAAATTATGTGTGTATTTATCACTTACAAGGAAGCCCCAAAACTCAAAGGCACAGTGAAGACCCTGTCATCTTCCCCACTCCCCGTTCTGAAAATGCAGCATTCCACAGCCTTTCTCTGATCCAAGCTCCTCTTCCTCTGTCAACATGACCAGAGTTCACTGGGGATCACTATGATAACAGACTTGTACAAGCTATATACTTTGGCCTCTGCCTGCCATTAACCCCTGCTGGGATGGCTGGTATTAACTCAGCTTAGTTCTGCCTCAACATAAAGTAACTACAGCCTAGCAGCAGCTGTACAATAGAATTGTACAGCACTAAGCACCTTTTGTTCTTTTGTAACCTTTTACCACTTTTTTTTAGTCTTTCGAAATCTGAAACAGGTTTTTAAACAAAAAAAAGGGTCCTTTTTAATGAGAAAAATGAAAAGCAACTCAATTTTCTATGTAAAACAACAACAACAAAAAGAGTAAACTGCCAGTGAGCAGGGAAATGCACAAGCTTTGGAAGTGGCAGAACAGCCCATCCACACTTTAATGGACGGGGAGAAATCTGCTGCTCCATTAAAGAAAGAACAAATCCTGCTCAGAAGCATAAAGCAGATTTGATCTCCCAGTTCATATTTCATGCCTGCAGCTGGAGACAGTGTTACTGTCTGACACCCTTCTCAAACGTGCAGGATGTGTTCAGCTGCTGAGGACAAAGGACTCTCTATGAGCACTTTCAATTACAGCAGATATGACCAAACACAGGCCTCACATGGCAATTTCTTGCTATTTGATGTTCCCAGCCCCTGGCCAAACAAAATACATTAAACATGAGATTTGTCTCTTAAAAATTGTTGCCCCAAGTGAGCAGTGTGTGATGGTCTCGAGGGCCACCCACACCTTGGACAATCCCATGAGCACGTCTGTCACTCTGACAGAAGCCAATCCCACCACTGCTGACCACCGCCACAGACACGTTCAGAGAATCTCTGCAACCCCAGCCTTGGATAACACCAGGCTTCAGCTGAGTACCAGCTCTCGAGGAAAGCCCCATGGATGCCTTGTCCAGCTTTCAATCCTGATGTCATGGCTAAAAGACCAGGAACTGTCTGGCTCAGTTTCCAGTTTATGTCACAAGACCATTGTATGTATGGGCATGCAGTGTGTGGCTTTGAGTCAAAATACACCATGCCCTGCCCTCCCCCCCTGCAATAATGGACTTATAAAAGATGCCATGCCATGGTGCCCCTGGTATGAAAGACTTTACAGTGAACTATTCATCAAGCAATCTTTTTTCCTTCTTTTACTCAATTATTAAAGCCCATGACTTGCACAACTGCACTGCACAAGCTTCCAGCACCACTTGTTACCCCTTTAACCACTTTATAGTTAATCATTCTTTTGTGCTGATTCCTCTCTCCTCCACATTACCTGGGAATTTTCCACATGCATATTGAATACTTTAGAGAAACTAAGGCAAGAAATCTGCTAGATGTAACTTTTGTTCAGAGAATTGGTCAAATTAGGGAAGATATTGCATTAGTGTAATAGGATGCACCTAAAACTTGAGTTTTCACACACACTGCTCACAACTGTCTGGGGCTAAGGCAAGTAAAATGAGACTCCCTTTGAGTTATTTTCTGATTATGCAGTCCCTGAAAAATCTGTGCTTTAGCTTTGAGTTCCTCTAGTCGAGTTATTCCAGTGGGTGTGCAAACCAGTCACAGATAGAGAACCAAGTGGTACTTTGATTGAACCAAGTAAATAACATCAGTAGTTTGAGTCTAACAAGGTGACACTTGCAACAGTTTGATAGAAATTATTTTTAAAGCACATACAAAGTGACAGTCATAACAAAATCTCACAGAATAGGAGTTTCTCTATATTGAGATTTAACCTTCTGCCTAAGCTCCTTCACCAAAAAAAATAAAGGGTAAATAATCCTCTTTAAGAAGCCTTTCACATCAAATCACACACCAATCAGTACCCACAAACACTAACAGAGCTACTAAAAAAGGCAGGCTCAGAGGTACCTGTATTAAATGCTGTCTGAAGCAAAGTAAGATAAGCTTGAAAGCTCTAACAGAATATTGAATGCAACTCCACAGTGCTCAAAATGGCTCTCTCCACCTGCTTTATGGCTGGGATCAATTCCTTACACACACACTCAGGTAAAAAAAATGCAAACCAAACAAACCCAAGCAAATACCAAAAAAACAACAAAAAATCCCCAGTGTAACAAAGAACAACACAGTCAGTAAAATTCTATTTAAAGAATTCAGAACTGTGCCTGAAAAAAACCCATCCCAAAACAGAAAGAAGTCCTTAAGTAAAACTGGTCTTATAATACCAATTTTTATTAAGATGGACTGAAAATAAATACTTGCTATTACTTCACTTACCCTGAAAACAGAACAAATATTCTTCTTTGTCAGTATTAACCATTTCAAAATGAGCTGATGTGCTCCAGCTTATTTCAAGTACATATAAATTTGAAGGCAACAGAGAATGTATTTATCATTTTTATGTGTGTGCATCCATACACAAATATTGTATATATAAATCATGTACATATTTTGCTGCCACCTTGTGAACAGTCTCTGAATAGGGAGGTTTAGTTCACACAGACTCAATTCTGCCACCTTTATTCACATTTAGCTCAACTGACTTTAATCTAGATACTTTTTAAATGGGTACTCAATGTGACAAAGGATGGCTGAATCAAGTGCTTAGTGCAGAAAAATTTAAAAGGCTGAATAAAATAGCTGAGTCTTCCACAATTTCCATACACTTTTGTGTCACAGTTTATTGCCACAACTATAATGCAAAATATAACTAAATTCGTTCTGATAAAAATATTGCAGCTTTGCATCCAAGTTGTATGGCTGTCTTCAAAACAGAATAAGCTGGTGTCTGTAAAAAGAATAAAAGATTAAACACATCTACTGAAGTGCTTTGCTTGAACTAGATTGTGATAAGGAATAGTAATCACTATTAAAAAAAAAATCAAAGTAAAAACACACACTCCCCAAGAAAACCCCACCTGTATTTGCAGTCTAATCTATCATAGAGAAAACAAAATTAAGATTTATCAACTTTGCAGAATATTTCCATTTCTCCACAAGTGTAAGTCAAGAGAAAAACCAGAAGTTACACATTCCCCACAGAGTTTCCAAGTGAGCACAGAATTTAGTTCAGTATTTCACACTTCCTAGTAAGATGATGCCTCCAGTTCCCAGCTGTATGGATAGCACCTATTAGCCTTATCTTCAAAAATATTTCATCTGAACTGAAATCAAAAGAAAATCTAAAAATTTGCAGAGGATATCTCTTAGGAAAAAAATCAAAACACTTTAACACTTGACACGAATTCTAACAGATTCAGTTCTGATCTAGAGCAATGAAAGTTATAACATGCAGGACTTTCCTTTGGGGAAGAGTATCAAGAGCCTTATTTTGTGCTTCTCAAAGAACCACATCCCAGTCTCTAGGTAAGGAAGGCAAGAGCAGCACATCTACATCCTCACTGACAGCACCAATGAGTCAACATTCTACTCACAGCTTCTGCATCGTGCTTGAGCCCAATGTCGTGGTGCTCCTGCTCATCGTCCCGGAATTGCTTTATTACCTTGAAAAACAGCCATTACTGAGTCTATTTTGCAGAAAAATCGAGGCAGCCAGTACACACAACTAGATGCTGTTGTCCATTGTGTGTACCATGGCAAGCCAGGGTCTCTCAAAAACTTCTCTGGGCAGCTGGGCACTGTCCCTGCCCAACAGCTTCACACTGCTTTTGGTTTCCTCACTAGTTCTCCTCATATTGGCACTGTGAATAAACTCCCTGCCTGGATTTTCCTCTTTGTTTTGTGTCATCTCCAGCTATTTCACTGTATCATTATCTTCAGGGGTGGTATTTCCCTGGTGCACCTCAGCACAACCCTGGTTACTTCAGACACAATTTCTGTAGCAGTAGGACACATTGGAATGATCAGACTTTGCTACACGTTACACCATGCACAGCCCAACACACTGGCAGCCAGCAAGGCTGGAAATGAACCAGTTCCATGTGCTGCCTGTGGACACAGTTCCATCTCCCACAGACACCCTACAGGAGTGTGTCCCAGTTTGATACCTAAAATGCTTGGGAATTTATTTTCTCACAGAGCTGACAAACATCAGCTCCCTACACACTCTGAGCAGCATCCAGGACTAGAACATGAACAGGGTGCTGGCTGGCAGCAGTGGAGGCAAACCCCCCCGGGGTGCATCAAACACAGCGTGGGCAGAGGGGCTGCAGAGGGTGTCACCTTGAGCTCACCCTGAGCACTGTGTATAGCTCTGGGCCCCACAGCTTAAGGGGCACGTGAAGGTACTTGAATGCCTTCAGAGGAGGGCAACACAGCTACTATGCAATCATATTTCCTCCTTTTGTTTCCCCTCTAGACCCTTCCTCTCAATTAAAATTAATCAAACTCAAAGCATAATTCTCCCACTCAAAAAGGAAACACTGCATTACTGAAAGCATACTGAACATAACCCAACATATGTTTTAATTCTGGTGCTTGATCAATTTGCTGAAGGAAAAAAGCATCCTTCTATTTTATTAGTTTCTGTTGACTTCAGCATTCTAAGTGACAGAACAAAAAGATCTACAGTAAATTCTACATGCATATTATTTTTAAAAGACAAAATCACATCAGATAATTCAATCAATTTGTTAAACTACTTTTCAGTCATGGTTAAATACCTGCAATAGTTCTTTGTACTTTTCTGGATCCTCTTCTATTAGAGTTCGGATCTGGTTGTTGTAGTGCTCTGATATACTCTCTTCCACAGCCACTGTGCAAGCCATTGCACCCTTCCTTCCAAGCAAAGCACTTCCAGCCCCTGGGATTGGGGTACCAGACACATGAATACAATGAAATCTGAAGCAATACAAATAATTTAACACAATTGAAGACTTCACAAAACAACAACAATAGTTGTTGTACAGACTCACCTAAAACAAACCCTGCTACATTCCAGAAAGGCAATAGAACAGTAGGTCGAACTCTGTATGCAACCATGAGCTCATTGAACTTTTTCAGGTGGTCTTTTTCTTGATTCCACATTTGCTGCAAAAGAGCCAGGTCACAGTGAAGCATATAACCCCAAGAGATAAACATTTCCAATAAAACTAATAAAAACCAAACCAGCTCAGGCCACATATGCTGTGATAGCTGAGGCAATACTGTAACACTGCAACATCACAGAGAAGAAAGGCTGCAGAAGGGCAGATGCAGATCGTTATAAAACGGGCAGATGAGGATTTGCAAAATAGGACAACACTCCAGTAACTGCAGCATCCGTAACTTCCTTACCAAGCACTCCCACCACTGTTTATAAACCCACACGTTCGGAAGTGCTTAGAACAAAAATGGACAGCAATGTTGCCATGAAGGCTACGATCGTTCCCTGTCATCCGGCCGCCGTTAATCCAATGCAAACGGAGCAGAAGCACAGGCCGGGCTCCAGGCTCACCTGGATGACGGGCCCCACGCTAGACCTGCCCAGCACGGCCATCTGCCCCGCATAGATGCGGTTCGCCCCGTACTCCCCCGCATGGTCCACGCGGATGATGCGGTCTATGACGGGCTTGTTGATGCCCTCCTGCGCCACCCGCGTGCTGCACAGCCTGAGGGAAGCCCCTCCGGCGGGCAGAGGCCGCAGACCTGTCGGAGAAACAAAGGGGACGCGAGCTCCGCCCCCGCCCGGGCCCCGCCCGGGGCGGGGCGGCGCGGGCCGGGCC
>NW_008238321.1:12204405-12208829 GCF_000691975.1 Corvus brachyrhynchos | reverse complement strand
AGGCGGTACCGTAAAAAATACTGCGTTTATTGAACGTGCATTCCCTTAAAATAAGGGCAGAAAACACTCCAAAGGACTATATAAAAAGGATAGTGTCTCACATTAACTAAGAGCGGACTAATGCAGATTTCAAGCAATAAACGCAGTTCTGTACAGAAAATCCTTAACTACGATCTTTAAATAAAGGAATGGGTTGATAGCCTACAGGGACACATGGTTCTCCGAGACACACGGTCCCAGCAGTTCAGCTAAGAGAGAGGAAATGTGAAATTAAGCGGTACTGACAAACAGTATTGCCAACCAATAATTTAACTCTCAAATATTCACATTTTAGAACACAGAGAACAGTAGTGAAGGTGTTTGTACAAGAATAAAACACAAATAATAATGCCTTAAAACACTAAAAATAAAAAAGGGCCCTCCACAGCAGCAAGAGTGGTGCCCCAGCAGTGCTGTGCCTGCCCTGCTGTGGGTTTCTTCCTGCCCCGAGTGTTTATTCAGAGCTCTTTTATCAGCTCGTTTGCTCTCAACAATTTTGTGACCAGTTATCCAGTGTTCAACTGCTCCTGCTGCTTCAGAGCAGAATAAATAGCAAACCTTTACCTCTAAAAATATTTAGAAAACTGATTTCAAACCCATGCTGTATTTTCTTTTCCTATGCACTATTTCAAAATACTTCCATACATATTTATTTTTTTAAAACCAAAGCAAATAAAAGGCATTGAAAACATGTAAAACCATACCTTTCCCCTCTCTTGTGATTCTTATAGCATAATTTGTAAAAACAGTACAACAGAGTTTCAGTTCTGATCATATTTTACCCAAACTCCCTGAAAAAATAGGGACTTAACAAATCCCAACAACCCTGAAGCCGTATCAGTGTTAAAGTATCCTTTTTTGAGCAGCCCTAACACAGTATAAATTAGCTGAATTTCCAAGATTTGGAAACCTTAAGCCCCACTAGCTTAACCAACAAAGACTCAGACTACAAGCACCCATTACACAGAGCAGGGTGCCAGGGTGCTGGTCAGTCACTCAGTTTTTAGAAGCTGCAAATGCTTCTGCCGTTATCTTGTGTCTCTGGGAGTTTCAGGAAGTCAAGTTCTTTTGGCTTGTGTGGTTTTCAAGGCTACCTCTGAGCTTCTGCTATCTTTCTGATTAGGAACATCTTGTCACGACTCTCCTGGAAAGACAGAATAACAAATGTGCTCCACATGAACAGTGTTAACACAAATCATCTACAACAGCCCATTTCTTTATTAGAAATAGGTACTGTACTCCCCCCAGCACACTCTCAACTGCCTGAACAATTTCAAGTTAACAATAGTCTTGACTTCATTTATCTCACCTCAGGTCACACATTAACAGCTCTGCACTGAGCCTAGTAAAAACATCTCACACACCTCAAAATTTAAAACCATGCTACCAAGAAGTCGAACAACAGTGAAGAAACAAAAATAAAAACCACACAAGGATTTTCAGAACTCCCAGCTGGTTTGTGAACTCTTCAAAAAGCAGGAAGGCTTTCATTTCTAAATTCCTCACTCCTCAAAAACCTCCGCCCACTAGTGTTTATCTGCACACAGGTTGTTAAATGCCATTATCTAAAAGAAGCATACACCAAGAAATGGGCTATTTCATAAGAAAGTGAGAAGTCTCACTAGTGAGGCTGAGTTCTGACTCGAGCAGTTTGTCAGATCACAGCACACGAATGCTGCCAAACCTGGCAGTGGCTTTTGATGGCCACAAAGCAGCACTTGTGCACTGGCACCCTTCTCCACAGGGCTGGTTAGTGGTGACTTGTTCCACTTTTAGTACCTGCTCAGGCAGTGCTGGGCCTGCACTCAAGAACAAGACCAGAAAAGATGCAGTCAAAACATAGGCCTGGAGGAAAGGGTAGGGAGTTGGGTGCCTGTTTGTGGGGGCAGAGAAGGAAAGAGAAGGGGAGGTTGTGCAAGATGGTCGAGGGGACAGGAAACACGAGATTCAGGTTCTTCTTTGGCAGAAAAAACCATGCAGATGAGTGGATTTAAGCAAGGCAAAAGATGAAAAAACAGGGACACAGCTTCTTGGGGGCATATCTCTTGTATGTGTGTTGCCTGATATAACCAGACCTTGTTGCAGTTGCAGCTGGTACCCAAGAAAATCAACTCCACTGAGAAATACCACAATGCTTTGGTTATTTTTCCTGGGTTATTTGTAAAACATTCTTCACTGCCCGTTGCAAATACTAAATATGCAGGAGACTATGAAAACCAATACTCCTGTGCATGCCTTATTTCTGCATCCCTAAAGTTCTCTTTGTTGTGTCAGTAAAGTGCTGGGTCAGATCTTACCAAAACCAGTTGTTCTCTCAGCTGTTCAACCACTCGTTTGTGTGCTCGAGCCAAGGCAATAACATAGAACATAATGATGCTGTAAACAACAAACAAAAAGGAAGGACTTGAGATTTCCTATGTACGTAATAACAAGTTCAGTTCAGGGGAAGACATAAACATGTGCTACGGAAGAAAGGGCTGGGTGGAGTCCAAAACAAACCATGTGGTTTTTCAAGCACAGAAGTTTTAGAAAGCATCAGGTAATAAGGCTCCAAAATTTGCAAACAGTTTAGTTGAACTTAAATGCAAAAAACTCCATTTAAACGTAGGAATTGTGATCACAAGGCTTACAGTACTAACTTGCAGAGGGTTCACAGTTAAAATTTTTGAGAAGGACACTGCTGAGTATGGGACGTACAAGAGGAGATGGAACAAAGCTGATGAGTGTGAACACATGGGCCAAGACATAAGGGCTGAGGATTCATATGGGTTTTGATGCTTTTGACTGCAAATGAAAAATCTGGTCTAATAGATGCTTGGTACGAGTTCAGTAAGCAAGGAAATGAAGCTGCATAAGTGAATCAAGTCTCCACAGTACTCACCAAATGACCATAAAAAAAGGCACTGCAAAGGCTTCTGATGCCATGCCAAAAAGGATCTGCTGGATAAATGTTGGAAACTCAAGTATTGTGTCTGGAACAACTTCCCATGAAGTGTTAAAATTCCTGAATGGCCCACATGCCTTGGAAGAGGGGATACTGTCAAAGAAGCAGAACAGAAAGATGTTTCACCAAAATGTAAAGATAAAATAATCCAGCACAAGCCCAGCACCATTTCAGCAATGCAGTAAAAGTGTCCCATGTCTTTAAAACTGTAATTTTTGTTTATATGAACTAAGTTATAATTTTATGTATTACACGCTATATATTTTATTCCATTAATCATTCTAAAGTTGTGTGTCTTTTACAGAACTGACAACTTTAGAACAAGTGCCAACGTCACAGAACTTAAATTGCCACTTACTGTGCTATGCTGACTGCCAAAGGCACAAAAGCCAAGATGAGCCCAATCAACAGCACCGCCAGGAAGAAAAAGTTGGAATTTGATGCCCTGAGAGACCTAGCTTCAGGTTTACGTGTGTGTATCAAAATGACCTGAAGAGGGAAGGTAAGAGTGTTACCAGTACATCTATACAGATAAACATCCAAGCATACTTCCCCCAGCAACTGAATTTTCCATCCTCAAACACACCACCAGCTACCCCACAACCACCTCCTCTGACGTGCATGGGCTGAGAAGGGCTAAGACAAGAATGCCTCACATTCTGCTATAAGTCAATGTCTCCTAGTTTGTGTAAGAATTTGATCCAGAGGACCTCACACACTTGCACAGTCAGCTGACACAGCCATTTGGTGTATGACCCATGGCACTGCCATTGGCTTTGTTCTGCCACATCTTCACTGGATACATCCCCTCTTGAAAGACTTAAAGTATCAGCAAGAATTGGATGCACAGAAGGAGCTCTGTGGTCACTGAGCAAAACTTCTGATAGGCAGAAATCACATGAACATCCAACACAGCTTGGATTTTCCATTTTGCTCCCAAATTTTTAGCAGTTTCGCAAAATTTTCTCCAAGTTGTAAGCTGTGTTGCTAATAAATAGATTACTGCAGGAAAGTGTTATAAACTAGCTTTGTTACATAAAAAGCTTTTCTTTGATAAAAAGACAAATAATTTGAGAAGTAGTAATTGAAATGTGGTTTTGCTTGATTTCAAAGCAAAATTCTACCTTCTGTTAAAAGCACAAAACCTTACTGAAAATGGAATACCATTGGCTCATTCCATCCACTGCATCCACAGGTGGTTTTAGGGTTTTTTGTTGGTTTTAGATCACCTGTATATCTATATGCCTGCATTACAAAAACCACAGAGATGTACTCAGTCCTTCATCAACCACACACCTTCATTACCTTTTTAACGTAAAAGATGATGAAGTATTTGATAGTTGCTATTGCAGGGAGAAGTGGTGAAAAGAAGGTTCCAATCCAGCAAATAGTCTGCCCATAAATGATTTCCAGGACATTGTCAGAAATTCCAAATTCCTGC
>NW_008238321.1:12201157-12204272 GCF_000691975.1 Corvus brachyrhynchos | reverse complement strand
TTTCTTGCAAGAGCAATGAGTAACTAACAACCTGAAACCAAAGAATATTGTTAGTCCTAAACTGAAGCTGTACAGTTTAGATTCATTCTAACACATTTGGAACATACAGAATTTAGCATTTAAGCATTAAACAACATAACAGAAAATGTCTGAATAAAAAAGCTCTCAAATATCAAAAACTATGCAGCCATCTGAATAGCAAACAGGTACTCAAACCACCAGAAATAAGTTTATAATTTATTTTAAAACTAGTAATCTGGTTAGAAATACGGGGAATTTAAAGCAGAAAAAAGAAAATGTGTTTCATACATAATTTGTAAAAATATGCTCAAAAAGCAGAGATACCTACTTTCTGGGGAAGTCCACAAACAAGGGCACAGCAAGAATTACAGCAAAATCAAATATCATCAGTTTGTACATTTCTTGCCCAACATCAGATTCCCAGCACTATAAAAACAAGTCAGCATAAACAAGATTAGCAGTCTAAATAAACAAGCTGAAAAAACTTCTATCACTAAAGCAACAAACGTCTCAGTTAACATCATGAAGTTCAAATGGTATTAACTCCAATGTCTAAAACATTCAAGTGTTTCAAAGTTCCCATGCCAAGCTTTTCACTTTTTTTTTTGTTTTGATTTTGGGTTTGGGGTTTTTTTTTTGTGAGGTGTGGGGGTTGTGTGTGTTTTGTTTGCTTTTGTTGGTTGGGGGTTTTTGTTTGTTTGTTGGTTGGTTTTTAAGGAAAAACCATTTGCCTTATTGCAGCAAAAGGCAGTAGCACAACGTCTCCAAAACACAGCTAGCTCAGACAATCCTCATGGTGGACAGAAAGCCTGTGCTAAGCTATCATCTGCCACTGGACTAATTCTAATCAGAGCTTTAGAAAAACAAAGAATATATGTGTAACAACTGTACTGGTTTGCACTGAGCAGTGGGAATCAACACCAAGTATAACATGAATGGCAACACCAGGGCTGATACTGAACACCTCTAGACAAGCAACTCTCATGGAAAACAAATCTCTGTTCACAAGCTCAGATGATTAAAGACCAAGATAAATCTGCTTACAGGATAGAGTTTGTAATTGTATCCACAGGGCTTACACTTGTCAGTGCTACAGTTGGAGATCTGACTCCACAGTGAGAACAAGAGAACGCCAATATTGGCCAACCGCACGAAGACACACCTGGAAGAAAGGCAAAACCTAATTCCAAACGTGCCAAAAAATAGCCATGTTAACACTTAGCTCACCTTGCACAGGAGTCCAAGGAAGCCTTAAAACACAAAAGGGTCATGCAGAGTTTTAAGAGAGCAGCCAGCTAGATAATAAACACATTTCTTTCCTTAGTAGTAAGTTAAAATTGCTTTTCACCTTCCCAGCTTTAGGCTACAGTCCCTTGTTTCTTTTCTCAGCACTGTTCCTACATCAGTCATTTCAGTTGAAGATCTTGATGCTGCAATGGGTTGCAATTCTCAGGTACAGTTCTGTGTGCAGCATTTCTGTTCATGTAGCTTCAGGCCTTCTGAGGCCAAATCAGAAATACAAAGCATGGACCTGCAGATCAACCTAGATCTTACCGCCTTAAGCTGCCAAACACCAGCTGTTACACTGAAGTATCTTTTACCCCAAAACTTTTAACTTCTGCCTTGCCTTGAGCAAAGCTGTACTTCAGCTACTGCTGTACACATACATTTGCTCATTCAGGGAACCGCTGCATGCAAAGCAGTGAATCCACAGCTCTGCAGCCACAAGTTCCCTACTGACTATTTATTCAGCCTGAAGATGTCCAGATCACACAGCTAAATGGGACCGGGAGAAAAGCTTGGACACTGAGATGATTGCACTGCACTGTCATCAAAACAGATTGTTCCCAGATTTAAAGTTCCCAACTAAACATATGCCAAACAATGCCTTCCTGGTTTCCAGTGCCGACTTCTCTGCTTCTTGATGTTACAATGTTTACAATACATATAGCCTACCAAGAGCAAGTTGTTGAAACATCCAAGGCCACAATAAAAACATCTTTACCTCATGAGCGTCAGCCTGATTTCAAAGGCTGGTGTATAGTCTTCAAACCTGATCAGAAATGAGAAGATCAGAGGACTAATGAAGTTGGCCAGTGTGATCACCATGGAAGGCAAATACTGCACTAAGAGATTAGCCAAGGAGTTCTCATTGTCAGTGTCCTGCACAAGAAGAGATGAGAGAAACATAATGCTTAGAGAAACACACCTTCCTGACCGTGCTGCCTCCAGCCACACACGTCTCCCTTGTCCAGGATTCAGGTAGCATCTTTTACTCTGTCTTCATCCTCCACCTACATTTGCACCAGACAATAAAAACCAACACCACATGGAACATGAATGGCAAACCCAGAGCTGATTCTGAATACCTCTAGACAAGCAAGTTTCATGGAAAACAAATCTCTGTTCTTTATACAAGCCTGATCACTGCTATCTCTGCAGTTTGCCACTACACACCTTTGCTTTCTCCTGCTCCCTTCACCAGGAACTCCTTCCACCTCCAGTTACGAGTATTTCTGTGCTTCCTCAAAGCTTCTGTTTAAAGAGGTTCAACTCACCAAGGTTTCTGTCTGACTCTTGCTAACCAGCACGAAAGCTACCAGGTTTTGTCACTATTCCAAGTGCAGACACTTTTCAATTTATTCTCACTGGTGCCAAGCAGCTCCCCTGACTTTCCTACCATCCTGACAAGCAACTCTAACTGCTCATTAAGACAAGGTCAAGGTATCAACCCTTCTACATAAACCTCACAGTAAGTGAAGCTGTTCTTCAAGTTGCTCAGTGTTGTGCTGTCCTCTTCTCTGCCCTCAAACAATACCTCTGACACAAACTCATTCAGCCCCCACTTCCTGCTTCTGTCTGTGCAATCCTGGCAGTTTACAGAAGTTCAGAGTTAGGTCCACCATGAGCACAACTTTCCTTGTGAACAGCTAAGTCCATCACATCAGCAACTTACACAGGGGAGAGAAAAATTGTGGTCCCCATTTCTATCAGACTAATCAAACCCTGGGGTCCTACAGAGAAGTCAATTACTTTTGTGAAGCTGTCACGACTAGAAGCTTGTCTGCTTTGTTCTGCTTCTGAACCACTCTTT
>NW_008238321.1:12197253-12201127 GCF_000691975.1 Corvus brachyrhynchos | reverse complement strand
TGAACCCCTCTTTCCATCTTGTCCTGCCGGAGGTGAAACGCACCCAAAGTGATTCTTTCCGCTAGTGATGCAAGAACCTTTGCTTCTGAAAACTGCTCTGTGTTCAAAGCCTTCCGGTTTCCCCACACAGTGGTAACTCAAGCCACAGGACAGATCATAATCTCTACTCTGCCTTCCCCTGCAGTGCATTTTTGCAGCTGACAGTGAACCAGACCATGTGAAACTGCTCATGATGAAGTTTAGTTTAACCAGGTCAGTTCCCCCAGCCAGTTCCCTGCCCAGACCCAGCAGATCACAGAGGTGAGCACAGTTACAAGGGAAGAGTAGTGAGGGCTGCTCTTCTTGTCAGCTCCAAGGCACTCAACACCGAAGCCTCTGCAGCAACAGGAGACATTACTGGGGAGGTTTTTTAGCACGTGGTCCTTGATCTTTCCTGCTCTCATCTACTAAAAGAAGTTTTAAGTCTGTAGAAAGTGTTTCCAGATCCCTGCATGAAAGGTGCTATATTAAGATACTTGACTCTTTCACAATAGTTCCTCTTGCTGTAATCACCAGCCTTGACTGAATTTGTCCTAGTGTCATTTCTGATACTCACATTGGAGTTTTCTTGAGAGAAGACAGTTACTCTATAAATAGAGTAAAAGCATCCTGATAAAATGGCAATGACAATTATATTTATAAATATTCTCAGAGAGTAGATGCGTAGCTTTTCTTTCGTTGTCCTCTCAGCTATTTTTTGCTTCAGTTTTTCTTCCTGCAAGTCCGTCTACAAAGAAAAGAAAGAGATGCAGATTTTTGGTGCAGCATACAACACTTAACACCATGTCTTCTACCCTTGAGATGTGCAAATCTGTAGCCTGTTCTAGGAGAGTCACTCCAGTGCCTGCCCAAGCACACAGAACTGTTTTGCCTTTTCTTTGACAAAACAGGTCCATGCAGGAATGGAAGCCCTTCCGTGCTCAGCCTCCTCAAGCTGGGGGCTCTGTAGCCCGCAGGTGTCCCACAACCCTCTTATCTTATGTGTATCAGTAACACATTTCCTTGAGTTTGCCTGTTTGTTGAGAGAGACTGATCTCAGCTTGACACTCAACTCTGAAATGGGCAAACCAGCTCACTCATCTCATAATTTCTGCAGGTAAGTAACCAGCCCTCACCATATGGCTCAAAATTCCTTCTCCTCTCCTTTGTGAAGGAGAACTGGGGGAAGGCACAGAGATAGTCTCGAGCAGCTTGTCATGTAAACTTGGTGTATTTCACCTTAACTGACATGAAAATACAGTATTCTCCTGTGAAGGCAATTTAATCTGGGTAAACCCACATAACAGCCATATGAGGGTATTTTCTGAGGATTTATGTCCATCAAACAGTAATATTAAGGGGCAATTTTTTGTTCTAAGATGTGCATTCTGGAGGCAAAAGTGTGGTAAGTGAAGGAGGTTCTGATTCTATGATGAAAAAGGATGGCTGTGAATGTCACTAGAGCAGAAAGCAACTCACTGTAATTGATGAAATCTGTAATTACCACTTTGTGGTTTGAAATGGAAGCATCTTCTCAAAGGTAATTGTTTCACTACACAAATCTCTGCTTCCAATGTACAGAGAGCAAAAAGAAGGTCCTTGTTTTACCAAAAGGGCCTTTCAGACCCTTTTCAGAGCTTTATGATTTGGGAAATCTAGAGCTCCATCAGCATTCTGTATGTGCATGTGTGCCAAAGACACCTAGTGAAAATCTTTCAGTATTTTCTTACTGCAACAGTGCTCTCAAACAGTACAAAGAGCACCATCTGAATTTTATTTCTCCCCAAACTACTGCCTACTGCACACTTAAAACCCAGAACACTCAAACTGATCCCTGCAAGGATTTGCCCCCAGCTGGGACAGCTTTTCCTGTTGGACTATGCAGAAACTAACACAGGAAGCAGGACTGGAGTGTGAGGAAAAGGCAGATAAGACAAGCAGCTAACAGGCTGGCGTTGGTCCCCAGTGGATGGGGGAAGGGTCGACAACAACTGTGCCATCCTTCTCACGTTACACCACGACTCCAGCTACCTAAAAAGCATGCAAGAGGATGTGGGCTGCACCCCCAAAACAAGCTACTTCAATCCTCCTTAACCTTATTCCCTTATCTGCAGAACTACAGACCTCTCTTTGTTTAGCCATCTAAGCTGTACGAAACCACAATCACCAAAAAATGGAAGTTATTCACCTGGAGCTCATACTGCAAGCTGCGATGTTTCAGCCAGGCTGCATTTGGATCTGTAATGCAGAAGTCCCAGCCTGCAAAGACTTTGTTACAGTAACTCTGAAATGGATCTGCATCGTGCACTAAGTTCTGCATAAAGCCTTTCACGGACCTAGAGAAAAAATAACGAAAAGATGTATTTTATGCACAGAAAAAAACACACACAAGCAACCTGGCTGATCAATGACTAAACAACCTCCTCTGTGAGCAAACTGCCACCTTTGCTTTGTACCAGGGAGTCTCTGGTACACCTTCAGTGTGAGATTCTGCAGCAGCTGACCCTGACTGATACAGGTTATTCCCACCTGCACTTCACCACAGTCACACCTTCTCACCTCCCCCAGACTCAGCAAAGGAAACTGAGATGGCACAAATAAAACTCAACCAAAAACCCCAAAAGAAAATCCTCCAACAAATTCAGTAGAGTTGAGGGGCTTTTACTTATAGGTATGCATACATATGAAAAACTGATACTTCAAATTGTTTTCTTTATCACAAGCACAACAACGGCTACTGTGGCACTGTATGCGCAGGCAAAAGATTCCCCCTTTCCACATAAAACAGCTCTAGAACACAATACGTTCCCTTCAAGCAGGAATAAAATGTAAACTGTGCAACAGGTAACATCTTTACCTCTTCAGTATCCAGAGGAAACTTAAGGTGAGGTAGGCAAATGTAGCCAGCAGGTATGCAAGTGGCAAGTTGTACCTCATGATACTGATCCATACCACATCTATTGTGTAATAGCCATAAAACAAACTTGTCACTTCAAGGAATCCCTGTGGAAATGAAGTTGAAATAGAATTTGTAACAGCAGCAACAACTGCCCCATTAAATCCAACCTGGCATTAAGCAATCATTTTGCAAATCTAAAATTAGGGCTCCCAGCAAGCTATAACAGTCTAAATAGTGCCATTGCCTCTACCAAACTGTAATGCAGGCACTGTGTGCCTAAAATCCCTTTCCTCTCCAGTCAAAGAGCTCGAGGACACAGACACTGGGACCCTACACAGAGAGCACAATAGACAGTGTGCTCCAGAATAATAAGGGGTAGCAGCTGGGGAGGAGAGGCACAGGCTGCAGCACGTGGCCAGCCAGGCCTTGTGGTTGTTCAGTAAAAGTCAGTTTGAAAACTGCCCTTTTCAGAGATAACGTACCCCAGTGATGCATATGCCTTACCATTTCTCGAAATTATCAAAGCTTCATTCCACAAGTAAATTTTTTTTACATTTTAAATGCTATGTGAGACACAGAAACTAAATTAAAAAAAAAAATCTAATTACTTACAGTGCCACTGAACAAATCTTTGAGGTAAGTATAGAAGTAAACAAGTCCCTTATTTCCACTAGGTTCATAAACTGTGCAGTTATCCTCTGTCAAAAGAAAGGCATGAAAAGTCACTCAAATGGTAATGCCCACTGAACTGCAAGATCACATTAATTCAAACATGTCACATTCTTATAAAAAGGCATTCCTTTTTTCTGGGAGGTGGTAAAGAAGTTGGTGGAAAGGGGGAATGCTAAAACAGCTGTACATAGAGAAGATGTTTACCTATGTTCTTTGGAGAAATGTAAGCAATGGTACTGTTGAATATTCCATATTTAGAAACGATGAAGGGAAGAGTAACAAAAC
>NW_008238321.1:12194554-12197243 GCF_000691975.1 Corvus brachyrhynchos | reverse complement strand
AGAAAACGCAGGAAGGAGAAGTAGGACTGGACGCCAGTACCAAATTTCCCTGGGAATAAAAGAAACATGTGCCAATAATTAAGATGATAAAACCATTGAAAATACAGAGAGAGCAGATTATAATTTCAGTTACACTGAACTGAAGAAACATTGTTAAAGCTAGTTTTAAGTACTACAGCCTTTTACCAATATAACTGAAATGCAAGTTGGACATCTTAATAATTTTTTCCAATATATTTCCTTCTACCATATAATGGATTTTACATTCAGCAATAAAGGAAGAAAGTAACTTCTTAAGCACATGTAGTTATATGTGAAACTATGCTCACACAGGTAAAACTGCCACTAACAGAAGCAGCGTTACAGAGGAGAAATGGACAGCAGACAAGAAATACCTTCTATGCTGTGAATATCACGTTGCCAAAGCACCAGGTAAGATGACAAGCCCTTGACTTCACTGAGTGCTTTTTGCCATGATTTACTGCTAGTTCTTCTCCACTTCTTCCATCTAGATAAATGTTCTGTATCAGCCTGCTGAGAGCCCCTAAGAATCCAGAAATACAGTTACTGAGCACAAGAAATAATTTCTCACTCCATGTAACAGGGCTTGGCAGGACGGAGCCTGCCTGCAGCCTTCAGGGGGATAGCTACAGTAACACACACAAGCTTTCCCCATCTGGTCCTACTGGTAATGGCATCAACAACTTAATTCAAATAGGGCAAGTTCTCTCATGAAAAACATTCACTTCTCTTGGAGAAAAAAAATCCAATTGATAACAATAGTTTTTTGAAAAATTTGTTGGAAAGTGCCAATTCAATGAATTTGAGAAAGTATTTTTTGCCACCACCTCTAGGGATGCACTGTTCTAATAACAAGCTGCAAACAAACACTGAGAATGTGCCACTGTCCGTAATTTTTAACTACTTCTCACTTACCGATTTTCATACTACATGAATACGTTTGCATTTTAAAAATTGCTGCCTGATCAGCAACAGTGTCAAGGAGAATTCTGAGTGGCTCAGAGTTTGCTTCTTGTTTCTTTTAAGAAACCTTAAAACTAGACAACACAAGAAACATAGTTTGAAAATGGACTGGTATGCAGTGAATTCTGTTCCAGCGTCTGACACCACCAAAGAAGGGCAGCAGTTAAGTAAGCACCCATGAGGACACGGTGCTGGGGTACCAAGGTTACAGTTTTAAAAGACTTTGTGCTCAACCCTACCCATGTGTCCAAGTGATGCACTGCCATGCGTGCTCTGTGTTGCCTGTTTTCTCATCCTTCTCAGCGGAAGGTAAAATTGCATTTTGGCAGGAAGCCAAATTAAACCTATCAAACAGGCAGCAGATGACCTCAGCTTTAAGAGCAAATACAGCTCCTCTCAAGAGATTGTATTCTGTGGAAACTGCAGAGTGCAGTTTGCAGTGTTTTAAACTCTGCAGAACTGTCTGGGCCGTGTTCGGTTTGCATTTTAAATAGAAGCGTGGGCTGCATATTCTTCTGAGTTACAGAAGTTGAGTGTTCAGCTCTCATGACGTTTATGCCAAGCACTTTGTGTTGGCAGCTGCTGCACAAATGCAGATCACCGATCTGTAGAAGTGCCAAGAAGCCCCACCAGAATCTCTCCGTGCTAACATGTGTAAACAAGCCTGGGACATTGCAACTCCATGCCTCCCTCCAGTTCCTTTTTCTTGAAGAACTGAACTTCAGATACACAACTTCAAATAAAAATTCAAGGTATCGAGCCCTTTCCTTTACTGTGACCTAGGTCTTCTACTGTTTCTTGTATACAGGCTACAGGGTTAAACTCCAGGGTCAGGTTGTTTCCCATTGCTCTTGCAATAGAGTAACTCTTGTTCTCTGTGGAGTACCAGACATTAATTGTACTTCCACCTCTCTCCTAGTTCATAACTAGAACTACAATGTACCTGATTTAAAGGTACAGCTGTTCTCTGACAGTATAAAACCACATCCTGTATCCTCTGTTCTCAAAGCAGCTTTCAGCCCAGCAGTGAGACATGAGACAACAAGCACAGAAATTCAGGCGGAGCAAAGCAACGTCTTTACAATCCCTCCCTCCGGGGGGTTACCAGCAGCGGGGCAGGAACAACACACAGGAAAGAGTCATTTAAAAAGGAATGGGGCAGGGGGAGAACATAAAAAGAAGCAAAGGTCCTGGGAAGCTTCCTATCAACTGTACTGAGCCACAGCAGGGAGAGGGCACTGGATTGTGTAAGAGCAGCAGCACTCGCATAGCAGCGGGGGGGTGCTCATGCAGATAACTCACAGTGACCCTTGCAAGCACAAAACCCTGAGGGAAAAAACCCAAAACGGAAAACAGGGAGAAACGCGTTTGTTTGCTGCAGGTAATTCCCAGTTTTAACTAATTTCTTCCAATTCAACCTACTTCTGCCCCCAGTCAGAGACTCCCTTGTGCCAGCCAAGTGCACTTGGGCACTTTCTTGTCAGAATCATATGCCACAGGGTGAAACAGATACAGCCAAACCCAGTTCTGCTTCAGCCTTCCAGCGCACCTGGGCTGTGTTTAGGAAAAAGTTATTGGAAAAAAAAAAAAACAAACCAAAAAAAACCAACCCAAAAAAACAAACAAGGAAGAAAAGCGTGCAGATTAACCTTAATTTCCTCTTCTCCGCGATGCTCAGCGGTAGCTCTCTGGCGGGGCGCTCAGG
>NW_008238321.1:12161402-12194095 GCF_000691975.1 Corvus brachyrhynchos | reverse complement strand
CCCGGGGCCGCCTTCCCCCGGCCCACGCCTGCCGGGGGCGCCCGCAGCCAACGGCATCGCCTTTTGGGACATCCGAGTCTTTCTCTTCCTCTTACCCCGGGCTTATTTTAAACTTTCCGTGAAGATACACGGCAGGGTGTAAAGGCTCCTGCCCGCCCTCTCCGCTAGAAGGGGCTCACGCAGGTGCGGGGCTGGGCGTGCTCTGGCTGCTGGACGTCTCTTATCGACGTTTTCCTTGGAAATAGGTTTTGTTTCAATGTCTTCCGTCAGTATTAACATTACCCAACATGCTGGTGTTGGGTACTGTAAAAACTTACAGACTCCGATACTTGGTCTACTCTCATTAGGTCACAATCCCGAACTCCCAGCTTGTTCCTGTGACTGGGTCCAGTGGCACGAGCTGCAGTGGAAACAACACAGCTTTACTCTTGAATGTGAAAACTTGGTGTGAACTGGAGCAAGTAAAGTCAGTAGATACTGAATCTTTTTTTCCATCTGAGACCGAGGGTGCGTTTTGTGTGAACTTGTAGTAAACATCTCAGAGAGACTTTTTTCTTGGAACAATTGTTGCCTTTTGTGTGAAAATAACAGCATGTGTGACCAAACAGGAAATGAAACCTCCAGAAGTCTCAAAAGTCTTTCGTGGTGGGGGGAAAAATAATTTCTAGCCTTTCTTACTTTGTTCTACTGGTAGCTAAAAGATAACCAGATTTTTCTGAACGTTCCTCGTGCACTTTCTGCAGTAGTTTTAAAAATAAGTCATTATTAGGCTTCAGAATGCCGAATCAGACATAAATGAGCATGTTTCTTCTGTTGGCTGTGTGTCATCAGCTCAGGTATGTCATTTTCAAAGTGCTTTGCTAGCAATAAGAATCGATGTGGGTAATGTTTTCATAATAAAACCATAAAATGTTGTTGATAAAAATAAAGTTCTCAAAGTAATTTAGATGTACATGTTTGTAATCTGTGTTACCAGCAGAGGTGAAAGGTATACCTAAGGGGAAATATTGTGAAACACAGAGACGTGGCATTAAAGCACAGCAACTTCCTTATAGCACTGAACGACCTAAAAAACAAATGAAGAAACACGCTGTGAAGGTGTGCTTGCCTTCCTGCTGGCAGGTTGGTCTTTGATGATTGGATTTGATGATCTCAAAGGTTTCTTCCAGCCTTGATGGTTCTATGATTCTATAACTAGTATGGATTGCCCTCACCCTTCTATAAGTCAGTCTGGAGGCCTACTAGTTCTTTCCCTTCTTCTTTTCATGGATCCCCAGGATGGTTTTTGCCAGGTGGGATTTTTTGTATAGCAAAGGCTGATGCTGTGAGAGTCTCAGCAGGATTGGGGCGTTCGTAACAGAGCTGGACACCTCAGTGATATACATTTGCACAGGTGATTGTGGTTCCTTGGTTGAGCACCACTTTTCATGGGATTCATTTGAACAACTCCCAGCTGATCATTCCAAAAAACTCAGGGGATGGAAAATAAAACCCCTCAGCAGCATTCCTGAAAAATCATTTAGTGTTGTTCAGCATTTGTGCTGAGTGTGTGATTCATGTGCCAGATAAGAATGTGCATTGTACCCACTGTTACTGGTGCCTTGAAGCCAGCCAAGCATGGGCCATCTTTGTGTGGCCTTCAATAGGAATATTTATGGGGTAAAGCTGCCCTGGGCTGTCATCTGGGGTGGCAGTTACACTTTTTATTTATGTTTCTTTTTTTACCATGAAGAATACAAAGGGGAAAGGTGAATAATACACTTGAGGTTAATTAGACTCTTTCTGAAACTCTGTGTTCTAGAGAAGTGTTGTGTTAATGATCCCGTGAGAACAAATTTAAATAAAGATTGGAGGAATTGAAACAAGATTGACTTCCCCAGGAATTTTGTGAGAACATTCTCTAATGTTATTTTTTTTTCAGTTGTGAAAGCTTTTATGACACTTGGAAATGTTTCAATGAATTTTATGGATCACAGCAACCCCAGGTGGAAAAACAGGAAGACAGCCATGCTGAGGAGGAGAGAATGGATGATTCTACCAGAGCACAACAGTCACTCGCAGGGAGTGTGGTAAGTTCCACTTATATATCATCTGTCCAGCATTCCCTGCCCACAAAAGCAGCAGCTCTCAGTCTGTGCTCAGCATGGAAGCCAGTGCCACGTTCTGTTTCCCCAGATGCTGGAGATTGGTCTGTCGCATTTAGTAACACCATCCATACCCAGAACATTTTTTTCCTTTGTATGGTTCCTCTTCCTAGTGCCACAGCTCAAAAATGCTTCTAAACATCCAGGGAAGTTCTGAGTGATTGCTTTAATTTTTGTGGGAACTCATGTTCGACTACCGTGGTACCTCACACTGTGGCCTGTGCATCGTGCAGGCAGCTCTGGGTCAGTACAGGAGATCTGCAGACAGATCCTCTGCAGCCATGCCAGGAATGTTGCTTGGGGCAAAACGTAGTCTTGAAGTAGCATTAGAAAACATCACTTAAGTCTATGTAGAATGTGTCTGGTACAGGATAAACATGTTTTACCAAGTTTAGGCGCTGGAGAAGCACTAGTCATTTGGTAAAAGTGATCATCAGCAGTTACACCAGCACAGCTGCTGAACACAGAGCAAATTGATTTATTACCAGTACCCCACTGGCATTGGTTGACAGAGGTATTTTTCATTTGTTTGTATTTTTAGTCTTGCTGACCAGAGAAGTTACGCAGGAATAGCTGGTAGAAGTTTTAAGATGTGTGGTTTTCTGGGGAGATAAAACATGACAAAATCATGTAACAAGAGATATCAACATAAAAGCAGCTGGGGGTCTATAATCTGTACAGTATAAGGAAAAAGGCAGTGGGCAGGCCACAGGTCTGGGACAGCAGAACCCATCTTTTCCTTACCCTGTTTCCTGCTTCATCTGTGCACATCCCAGTGGTGGCTGTTTGGCCCCTTGCTCAGTTTGAGGATGCTCCTGCTCCCAGAGGAGAGCCTTGGCCTTTGGGAACGGCCCTGGGAACACCCTGGCGGTGCCTGTAGTGTGCTGGGTGTGCTGGGGTATCCCCAAGGCCAGCTGCAGTGGACTGAGTGAAGGTGATGCAGGCATCCTTGCTAAGCTGCTTTGGGGTAGAAATTCCTGTAAGAGGCACCACCCCAACACTTTGTTGGCTTCTCTATGTTGCACCCTGCCTGGTGCTCAGCTGGAGCTTTGTCCAATCCATAGCTTTTCATACCTCTGCATGAAATGGGAAGAAGGGAAAGGAGAAAGACATGAAAAATCAGTATCTCTGTGTCACACTAGAGGAGAAGCTCCTTCTGGTCCATGCGGAGTACAGGAAGGGCTGGTATTAAACTCCCTGTCCAGGAACTGTGGAGTATGCTCTCTACTGGAGTGAACTAATTTTTCGCCCTTAGGTTAGCCTTCCTTTAATTCAAGTAAAAATATGTGAGGAAAGATCTTTCCTTATCTCAGATCTACAAATTATTAATCCAGGGATTAAGATAATGCATCCTGTGTCTGAGAACTGTTTCTCTCTGTCCTTTTATTGTGGTGTTGTTGTTATCCCAGGCCAAAAGAAACCGTGTTTAAATTTGCAGGAGAACGAGAGTGAATGTCTTGGAGCTCAAACAGAAACATAGCAACGTGTTGCACGGGAGGTAACAGCAAAGAACTTCGCCGGGTTGTTTTTCTGTCTCTGGAGCTGTACGAACAGGACTTCAGCTCCCCGTTCCGGCGGTGCATTTCCGTGCACAGCCCTGTCGGGGGGAAGGGAGAAGGGAAGGGAGAAGGGAAGGGAAAAGGGAAGGGAAAAGGGAAGGGAGTTGGATATCATTTCCTATTCTGTATGTAATAGGTAGCAAGGGCTAAGATTTGGCAGGACCCTTACAGTGGCATATTCACTGGGATGACTACCAGGCCAAGGAAGAGACAGAAGGAGGCACAGCTTCTCTCTTGGAATGGGTATCTGGCCACTCCATAGCATCTTGGACCTGAAGGTCCTTTCCAGCATACTGCAGCAGCAATTATGATTATAAAGTCCTCCATACCCTGAATAAAGTATCCCTTGCTATATGCCTTTTCTGTTTTCCATACATGTCTTTGGGAGGCAAGAGCCTTGTGTCCTTTTGGCCAGCAAGTGCCTGAGTGCAGGTACATCTGCCCAGTGTTGTTCATTATCTGAGGAATGAAAGACCCTTAATATTAGTTGCCCAAGTACTTCCTGCCTAGAGTGACTTTGCATGGTGCCTTAACAGAACAGCCAAATAACCCTGCTCTCTGAGAGGTGAATAAGCACCCAGCGCGGTGCCCAGAGCTCGGTGTCAGCCCGGCTGCACGAACGGCACGAACAGCCTTATCGCCCCGTTAGTCACACCCGAGCTTCCTCTGCCTTCAGCTGGAAGGGCTGGTCCCATGGGAGATTACCAGCCACAGTTCTCTGAGGTATTTAGCCAGTGTCTCTCTTCACTCTGAGGTGTGGCCCCAACCTGGCTGGGGACACAGCCTAGAGCGTGACATTTCGCTTTGGGTAGGTTGCATGTCGGTGTCTGGTAGCCAGCGAATGGATGTGGCACTGTATTGTCCAAGGCTGTGAGTTTTTGTGTTACAATAGGTAACGGGAATTTGTATTAAATAGGTGGGGAAAATCTCGGGCTTCAGTATTCGTGTTCTTTGTGGTCCTTCACTCTGTAATTCCTAAAAACACACAGACTTACTATTTAACCTACAAAGGCTGAAACGTTTCTATGCAGAGTACTTAACGTACATCTAAAAGCCAAATCTTCATGTCCTGGATTTTATTGCTAAGTCGCTGTCGTTAGTAATGCTCTGTTAGTACAGCAAACCTGTAAGCAGTGGCACTGCGCGGGGGCTGTGCTGATTTCTGCTTCCCCTGCCCCAGTGTCGCCGCTGCCTCCTCTGCCAGCCCTGGAGCCGCGGCAGGCCGGCCCTCCCTGCTGTGCGGGCAGAAGCAGCCCAGAGGCTCCAGAGCCGCGTTCGAGGAGCGGCAGCTCGGCTGCGGCTGCGGGTCGGTCCCTGCCCGTGCGGCACAGCCCGAGTGCGGGGTAAGGGTACAGCAGGCTGCAGGCGCTAAGGAATGTGGTTGGAACGGCACCTCTTCTGGGCTGATATGTCAGTACTGCACCCAAAGCAACTGATCTCTGTGGATATAATATTGCTGTTAGCAAGAATTTTTCCTGCTCTCTTCTAAGTCCGTGAGAGACTTTTCTCTCTCACAGAAGATATTCGCAGAGTTTTGTAAACCATGAGCACGTGCAACCTTGGAAAAGGCTTGTTTATGGTACAGTAGAAAAATATTTTGACAATGGATGTTTTAGGATTTTAGCCAATCACCCCAAGGGGTGGCTGATCCTTTGTCCCATTAGACTATGAAGAAAAAGTCTATAAAAGAGTTTTTAAACTCATTAAATAAATCAATCTTGCTGCACAATTCCTGCCTGCGGGATCTTCTCTCCTCCTCCCTATGGCTGCGGGACACGGTGATATACCCTAGGGCATTTTAATAGATCTCTGATTTTTTTGAGGTTCTTCTGTTTAGTTTTATGTTTAGTCTTTCGGTGCTTTTTGTTTGATTGGTTGTTTTTTCCCCCAAATTAAGTTTGTCAGAAGGACTTTTAGGCTATAAAGCGATAAAGTGCTGAGATGGTGTGGTATGGCTCTGTGGGCAGGTATAAGAGAAACTAGAACTTTACACTGGTGTCCCCTTCACGTTTTGGTGAAAAACTCTCTTATTGTGACTTTTACAGTCCATAGGTTGTGTGTATTCATTGTAGAATAGACTCCTAGCATACTAATATGCTACATTGGATTTTAATGGAGCTGCATTTTGTTTGGGGAAAAAAAATATGTTCAGTTTATGTGAAATTATTTGTCAAAAAATTTGAAAACTGAATATAAGGATTTTGAAGAGTTAGGAGAAACCTGTGACAAAACTGGTTCTCTTCTTTTGACTGGTTCCCCCTAGCCATGTTCTAGTTTCCTGGTATTCACAATATTCTGACAAATAAACTTTTTGTTTTCCCTCAGGGTCCTGTTAAATGTTGCTTGTGCAAATAGTAACAAGACAAGAATATCCTTAACAGGAAGTTAAACCAGAAATTACAAACAGAACAATGCCCTTTTTCAGTCCAAGACCTTTGAGTGTATGTAAGCTCCTATGTGTTATCCAAAATAATCATATGTGTAGTCTTCATAAGCTTTTACACTTGAACTGGTGAATGAGACTCCTGTAACTGATACTGCTCATTAAAGTACAATTTGCAGGTGGAAAGAGGATAGGTATCCATTGCAAGTGCAGAATAAACAGAGCTTTCTTTTAAGGCAAAATATCAGAACTCTTCTAGGAAGCAGTATCTTCTAATGGACCTGCTGTGGTGGGCTGCCTTTCCACTGAAAGCAGAAAATTAAATTCCAACCAGGTACTCAAAATTCACTTCCTTCCTTTTTTTGTAAGCAGTTATTTCCTTCAAATACAAGTAGCTGGAAATATTGGTTAATAGAGTTTAAAAACTAGTTTTGCAAAGCAAGATTTAGTCCCGCCAAATGCAGAGAATCTGACAGTCTGCAGTTTGGGAATTCAGTCAGAAGGCTGACTTGCACTGGTATGAAATGATTCTTGCTTCAGCCCCTTTTTCCGCATAATGGTCAGACTATGAGCTAGGTAGTGTTTTTCAAGGGTTAAAGAAATAATGCAGTGTTGTTTCTTATTCTTGCTAACCTTACCTCTCTCTGCCAGGTCTACTGTTCTTGCTCTTCAGTTCCCTCTTTCTAATTTCAGTAGTTGTAGATCTCAGTCCTTACGATTTTCCCAATGAATTAAGTTTGCACTTGTTGTCAGAGTTAGGAGAATAAAAGCAACAAAGCAGTAAACACAGAGAATTGCTCACAAAGCAGTCTCCAGGGAAAGGATTAGATCATTCAAAGTCATTGTCATATGTACTTCAATCCATAGGAATGGATCTGTGGGGCCTTTTGGGTGGAGAAGCAGGGATGTGTGTGGTAGATTAGGGAGAGTACCGTGAATTTCACAGAATTAATGAAATATCTGAACTTTCACCCACTTCCTTTAAGCAAAAACTGTAGGTGCCTCCTCTTTATAACACTTTACTGGACACTAAAATTTAACTACATATTGTAGCTTTTTTTAGATGTTTCTGGGGCATGTTTAATAAAAAAGGTTTCTGAACTCAGGTGAAGAAGTAGAATCCTGCTTGAGACACTGCAAACACAAAGCGGTCCTTCTTCAAAAACATTGTCTAAGCAACCACAGGTGATAGAAAGGATTTAACTTGCAAAGTGGACATGATGAAAATACTGTTGTCTTACTATATTGTGGGGGAATTGCAAGCGGAATGTTAAATGGAGGGGATAAGGCAAAAAAGTGAGTAAGTGTAAAAAAAATGGATAAAGAGTTAATAAGGAGCAGAGCTCATGATGCTGAAGAGCAGCTGGAGGCAAACTGACACTTTCCTGCTTCCTTCTGCCTGGCTGCTTTCTGGACCCCATTCTTACTGGGAACAGCTGAGGTATAGGGAGGGTGGGATCCAGATTCTGGTAGGTTCCATTGCACTATAGGACTAGGGAATAAATCCATTTGGGCTCAAGATCCAAGAAGCTGTTGGGAGAGACAGCAGCATGTGACTGTAAGGGGGATGCTGTCGCTCTCCCTTCTCCATTTGTTTGTCTCTCCCTATGCAATAGTGCTGCTGCATGTCATCTGTCTCTGGGAAGATCATTTGTAGCAGAGGCACCATTTAGATTGCTGAAATTGAATTCCAGTAGCAGAGTTGATGTTGGTTCCTGTAACTGACCCTCCTGACATCAATAGAAACGCAGTGGGAGGTGGCTTTGTTGGTGCTCGTTGGGTACTTTGGCAAGATGCCATAAAGATAAGTGGCTTTTGCTTCCGTGTATGATTCATGCTGGTTACCTTGCTAATACATCAATTAGAGATGAGCTTTTCTCCAGTGTAGTGTTTGATTAGTGTCAATTCACAGGCCCTTTAGATTTTCTGAGAGGCTTCCCTGGTTTGTTGCAAAAATGTGGAAACTGTTGGGACTGACACAGTGGAAGAGTGGTGATCAGTACTGGAATCCAGCTGCTGATGCAGAATGTAAAACTCTGGCTTGTCTCTCAAACTCACTTTTGGCTTCCAGAAATCAGTCTGATTTTTTCATCATGAAGGTGTGTGGAACACATTAAACAGGACAGGGATTCATGAATAAAACTTCAGTAATGGTGAAGCCCTGTCTAGTCATACCCTACAAAACTGGACAATCTTTAGAGAAGTAGAGCACATTCAGCCTCCTGAATCACTTCTTCCATGAGTTCTGTTCTCTTCGTTCAACATTATTAAGTTATCTATGATGTAGTTCTGGAATTCACTATTTTTATTCCACTTCAAGATGTGTGTAAATAGGATTTACTTTAAGAAATCTTTTTTACTGAGGGATTACAGGTAAGGAGCTTGATGGTCTAAGTGGCTTTCCTGAAGCTTGATGCCAGGACAAAGTGCTGTTTTGGCAAGATATTAATGTTTGTTATGTTCTACATGAGGATTAGTGTCTATAGCAGAACATTACCTGCACAGGAAGGGATGAAACTAACCTGGAATATTTTGTCAAGGCTGTTGGTCTGTGATGTGAAGGGAGTTATTTTCTGGGAAAAGATCCAGAAGTATGAGTCTGCACTGCTTGGAGTTTACTGGTCTGTACCATTACTGGGTTGAACGATTTGAGCAGAAAGCACACTCTCCACAGGTCTTCTAACTTATTTACATATCAATGCTCATTAAACCCACTGATCCTAAACCCTTCTGTACTCCAGAGAAGGTGCACAGGGTTTCTTTCAGCAAGATTAGTTGCTTGCTGAAATCCAAAAGCATAATCACCAAATGAACGCCACTCTGCAAAGGGAAGATTTGTCAAGATCCTGCATTCTGTCTTTCACAAATGACCTCTGTCCTCCAGCTATATTCTTCCTTCTAAATAATTTTTTAAAAGGGAAAACTAAGTCTAAATGTCGTATCTTTTTCTGGAGCTATGCTTTCTGCATTCCATAATAGGTTGAAAAGAGGAAAGAGATGGTTTACTTTGAGCATTACCTGCTTTGGGTTCTTTCCAGTGAGCTGTGACTGGTCAGAAATGTATAAACTGTCAGATTTGAATTTGCCTCAGCATACGCAGAAAATTTATTTCAAGTCCTTAAAACTCAGTGAGTGGAGAAAAACCGGAGTGGTTTCAGATGCTGGGGTCAGTGTTTGACTGTAAATGTCCCTGTGGACTTTCATAGTGATCCTGGCATGCAGTGCATCATAAGACTCAAAGAAAATAAAGTGGACAATGACCAAGCCAACAGAGAATCTATCTTGGGCTTTTTTGAGTTTCTGAGGAAGCCTTTATGGATAAGCCTAGAGGTCTTTCAAATGAGTAAGAGAAAGAAGCTGTATTTTCCAGATGTATTTTCCAGCCAGGCTGATCTGTTCCTTCTGGTTGGTTGATGTCAGTGAGTTGGTTGATATGGATGGCCGATGTAATACTTCCTTTGGTGCAGTAAAAATCACAAATAAAATCTACTGCAAATGAAGAAGTTTGTTGAGAGTCTACTGTTAAATGAGATTCAGCTCTGCTTTTCTAGGAATGGAGCTGAAATAAAAATAGGGTCTGATGGGTTTTGCCAGATGTGCCCTTTATCCTTTATTTTTCCCTTCCCTGCTGTGGAATAGCTTGCCAGCTTAGGAAAATTGCATGGTGCCTTTAAGAACAAATGCTAAAAATAGTTTCCATTTTTATTTTGAGTCTGAGTTTTGATTAATTGTAAGAACTGCCTGTTTAATTTGGATTCTGTTTTTCAAATGTAACTTTCCCTTTTTACTGACTCAGGAGGACTCCCGCTCAATAAATTCTGACCAAGTCTGGCTTGTTTAAGATTAAAATGGAGCACTCTGTGAGAAATCTAAATGTAAAACCAGACCTATTTAAGGTATCGAGGCATTAAATAATTGCAAGAGCCCTCATTGAAAATGAGTCTCTAGATGTTGTCAGCTCTGTACAAAGCCATGGTCCTGCAGGTCCCTTGTTCCCAGCTAAAGCCTAGATATGCACTGCTAGCAAGGAACAGGGCAGGCTTCACCTCCTCTTTGATTTTGGAAATGGTGAATTTTTTGGAGAAAATTTGTGTATTTGGCTTTTATTGTTTAAGGAGGAGAGGGAGAGCTTTATTTTTTTCTTAATGTTTTGACATGCTTCTAAAGCCTGGCCTCATTAGTGTTGGGAAAACTTCAGTGGCATTGCAGTTCCTTAGGTTTGGGGAGACCTCACTATAGAGAAATATTAGTTCGTATTTTACCTGAAACTTCAGGTGGGCCCCAATTTCCTGATGGTAAATGGCATGAATTTCAACCACTGCTGATTTATATTGTTTCGTGTTATTTGTTAGGAGAATAGCAGAGTCTTCTAAGTTGCTAAAATGGAGTTCCTTCCTTTTAATTTTTATGTACCTGCATCTATTTTGTAATCAGGTCTCTAATCAGTCTTTCCATTAACATATTAATGAAGCAGTGGAGACAAAAATAAGGAAGATTTCATCCTTCAAACCAAGGAATTGTCATGTCTTATCATTACAATGAAGCCTTTGAAAATCCAGACTACCACTTCTCTGAGACATTGGAAATTGATAGAAGGTGAGTTTATTTAATTTTGCTGTGTGACTGTGCCATAAGAAATAAAATCGTTTATATGCAGGAGAAACTACTTCTCTGGAGGTTTAATTTGTAGATTTATTTTGATCCCTCCTTTATGCTTTCATTCTCAGACAAATTTTTAAAGCTGTTACCAGGAAGGCAGCATTCAAGGGAAATGGTGTGTTTATTTTCTACATGTTGGATGAATTTCAGTTAAATGTATTTATGGCATAATGTTGTAGATATTTTTTAGTTCCAGTAATTTTCACAATGGTCTATAACCTTGGATATCTTTGTTTTCCAAGCAGGTATTCCTGTTTAGTAAGAGTCTAAGCTAACTTCAGGTAGAGAAAAGTTTTAACCTTCCTGATTCATTTGATGACCAAATCAGAATTATGATGTTGAAGTTCTAAATACAAACTACCTCTCAGTATCAGAGTTTGTTTTATAACATACTCAAATTTGATGCTAATAGGTAGCAAATTATTAAGGATAGCAATTGAGGGGTTTTATGACAGGTTTTTCTTTTTTATTGCTTACACAGGGGGAGTTCTCAAAGCAATCCATTCTCCCACCAAACCCCTTACGATCCTTCACTGCCCAGTTGCTATGGAGAAGGCAGAGGGAGGGAGCAGAACTACCCTGTGGCCATCCCCATGGCCTCGCTGGGAGCTGGCTCTGAGTGCAGCCAGGACCTACCGAGCACAAGTCCATATGGAAATTTCACAGGTATGGAGTTTCTCGTGTGACCAGCTCAGAGAATCACTGGAACAAATCACAGTTTGCTCCATCCTGAGGGAGCCCTGCAGCTCTGCAGAGCTCAACTCTGTATATAGTTTTAGCTTTTTTTTTCTTTTAAGCTGTTCAGGTGTTTTATTAGCAAATCTGTCATTAACAGGTCAAGTGATATTGTCTTGTATGGACTGAGTAAGTTTTTGAGTACTAGGATGTACTTTGGAGTGGAGTATGGGAGTTTTGTTACAGGAATACGTTGCTGTGCTGGCAGTAGATCTGTATTTTGTCGTAGGGTTGGTATTCTGTCTCTGTAAATAGCCCATAGCAGTTTGCAACTTTGTGTAACTCTGATTCCCTTCGACAGACAATCTTTCCTTTGAGCCTGAGCCAGAACTGAATTACACCCCACAGTCTACCTTCCATCTGCTGGATTATCCCTATACCCACAGAATTTCCAGTGGATCAGAAGGTAAGGATTGTGGTGCATCACAATAGTGCATGTCAGTCTCACCCTCCATAAAATAATACTAATAAATATTTTAAAGCCTTCTTGTTCAGGCATGAATATCTTCACACAATAGAAGGAGTCATCAACAGGGTCCTTCCACACCAGAGAGCTGAGCTCCACACTGGGATGTGACACTGGAACTTGCCATTAGCTTACTGGGAAGGCTAGTCAAGGAAAGCTGTGGCTAAACTCATCTGTGTCATGGCTGGAAGGCAGATGCTTTTAAGGAGTATAGTCACCTGTGTTTGAATAAGTGGATGAAAGGAGGTGGAGAGAGCAGCTGCATTTTGGCCCCAGGAAATGGGAGTTTGGCACATATAACTTACTCAGCATGATGTAGTGGGAGTCTAAAATGATCCCCCTGAAGGCAGTGGAAGGATTTTAAAAGAAAGGCCTCATCTTCTAGGAAGAAATGAATAATGAATTGAATAATGAATGTGTGCATTTATGAATGGGTTAGTTGGAGTTCTCCATGACAGCTGAAGACTGGGCTCAGCTCCTCTTTTCCAGCGTTTATCTGAAAAAGTGGATGCAGTTGTCAAACATGACATGACCAGGAAAGAAGTGAGTGGGGGAGTGTGTTTGCATGAAGTCAGTGAGATTGAAGGGTAGACTTTTAACGTGTTCCTGTGAAAGTGAAACTTGAATTTCTTAAGTCAAATTATCAGGACTATCTGGGCTTCCTAAAGAATGCATGTTATTTAGACAGCTTCGTTCGGAGACGCAACCGAAGACCACCTGATGAGATCTTCATTACTTCTTCCATGTTTGAAACAGATCCAGCGTGCAGTGAAGGTAGGGGTTTGGAGAAGGGGTTCAGTTTATGACAGTGTCTGCTACAAGGATGGTGTGGTTGACACAGCTCTCAGTTCCTCACCAGAGTTGCATGTACAGCCCTTCTGTGCTTATGGGGACAACTTGGGTTTGTGTTACACTAGTGATTAATCTTTTATACTTTCCTAACACACTCAAATCCCATGATAAATGAAGTGCAGTGCAGTATGAATGTGTTAAATTGTAGAAAGAAATGCTAAGCTCTTTATTAGAATTTGTTTGACCAGCTAATGGATTGTTTTCAGCCACTGTGTCTGGAATTAGCATCAAATTCCAGCTATGCAAAAGCAGCCTGATTATCAGGTCATACAGGTGTGGCTCTGGCATAGGTAGTGCTAAGTATGGGCACTAACATCAACTAACATTACAGAAGAAATAAAGCAAAAGTTTAGCTTTCAAGTCAATATGTAGCATCATAGAAGTGTAACTATCAAACACTGATCAAGCAATGGACCAGAATCTTGGAGTTGTCTCAGTATTTTATTTTCCTTTATACTGAAGCTATGTCTGTGAACATTCTTGTACTGCTTGCTTGCATCTGATTTAGAGTTCTGAGGGAACTGAAGATATTCTGGGCACTATTATTAAGTCTCAGAGCTTGCTCACCTTGGTAGCAGTGTAAATGGGGGATGTTGTTATGTGCATTTCAGGCTGTGTATAAAAATTACTGTATTCTTATCCCCAAATTTTGTTTTTTGCATGGGTTTGATGTAGAGGAAGATTTAGTTGGAAGTCTTGCAAGTATGTCCATCAATGAAAGGATTAAAGCAATCCAGAAGCTTCCAGAGACCATGAGAAAAAGGAGAGAGATCAGGTAAAAAAAAAGTTTATCAGTTCAGTTTTATAAACTTTTACTTCTAGCAACATCTAGCTATCAATTATGGGCATTTTCCGTCTGCTGAGCTTTGGTTTGTCACTTTATGACAAAGTACTTCTTAATGCACTTAAAAAAAGTTAATGTCTTGCAAGAGAAAATAATTTAATGATGGAGATAAGAATCCCTCATGGTAATATAGAGCAGATTATCAAGGTCCTGGGATTTGATTATAAATTATGACCTGAGATTTATTTTCAAAGGAAATTTGGATGTTGGTCTTCGAAAATGGAGAAGAGACCACATGGTCTCAACCATTGTTTTGTCTCCTCACAGAGTATATTTAATTTCTGCTGCCAGTATAAGTTAGTGGAGGGGTTAGAACACACTGTCAGAGCAGTGACAGGAGCCATGGTATCAGCTAATATCAAATGAATCACTAAGAACCATCTCCATGTTGTACTAATTCTGTTCATGTGCACATGGGTGAAACTGTGTTTGCAGCATCTCCTTAGGCTTCTTGATTCAGTTACAACTCTATAATGATTGTCACCCCTGCCCTGCTCTTCCACAGAAATAAAGTTCTTAAAGAAATAACAAAAAAGTCAAGGCACCGTGGTGCTCACCCTTCCTGCTGTACACGGTGTCTGCAGGGAGCAGCAGTGGTAAGTGCCAGAAACTTCTGTCAGTCACAGCAGAGCAAAGCACTCCAACTGCAATGTTATCACTGTCTCCAGAGCAATTTGGTGTCTTGCTTCATGTTACTTACCAAAGATCCAGGTAATTGCTGCAGTGTTCATTAATAATGACTTGCACTGCGGTAGCACTTAGGAGCACCAGTTAACCATCTTATGGTGCATGGAGTGGGCCAAATCTGTTCTTAACATCAAAATGAAACAGTAATATTAAAATGAGAGGCTTCATTAAGTGAAATTGAGTCCTGTTTGCTTGCTGAGATTCATCTCTCTCCTCTTTTTCCCTTCAGTCATTTCGGCGATTTGGAAATACTCTTTCAGAATATTTTCACCTACTGCAGATTTGGCACAAGGCTCTGAAGATCATTGGTGCTGAGTTTGGAACAAGTGTTCTTTCTTACTTTGTTTTCTTGAAGTGGCTGCTAAATTTTAACCTCTTCTCATTCCTCATAAACTTTGGTTTCATCACAATTCCTCAGTTTCTTGCAGCAGAACCAAATAACCTTTCATTCACGGGCCTGGAGCTGCTCACTGGAGCTGTAAGTATTTAAAATTAATCACATCTGTGATTTCATGATAAGGAATAGAACAGCTCCCACCTCCATTAACTGGTCTTCAGATGATTATTCTTTCCACCATGGAGGTGACAGCAAATATTCTGAATCATGTCCTTGTTTTTTCAGGGTTATTTTCAAAAAACAGTGCTCTACTATGGCTTTTACACCAATGCTACAATCAGTAAAATAGAGAATGGTCCATCTTACAACATGCAGCTGGCCTATATTTTCACTGTTGGAACATATTTTGTCATCTGTTTTCTTATCTTGTTGTTCAGGTAACCTGACCGTGAGTTCTTATTTCTCTTATATCAAGTAAAAAAATTGCCAGACAATAAAAAACCCCATCCTGTCAACAGTTAGAAGTAATAATTACTTGAGTATGTTTCTGTAAGTCCTTCTTTACAGGTGTAGAGTTTAAGTAGAAATTTCTGCTTAGAAGACAGTCTCCAGAAATCAATTCTTTATTACAGAAATTAAAAATAACTGCAAAATAGTAAGGGACATACAGAGAATCCCAGTTCAAAACCAGTGAGTACTGTGATCCCCTTTTGTAAGCTGTTGTTGCTAACATTGTTTCTTGTTGATGTGGCCTTCCAGAGGGAAAGATTGTCAGCGACCATTTTGAGATGGAAATGGTAGAGTTCCTTACATGAAAGTTTATTTTCCACATTGTCATATGTGACATGCTCTGACATAGGTCCAGTAACCTTGGGATGGGATGGAAAGCTGACAAATCTCCTTCCTTGCCCTGCTGTACAGACCTGATGAATTTCCCTGTTACACATCTCACCAGTTTTATTTTAATTGCAGCATGGCAAAATCCTTCTCCAGGAACTTAGTTAACCCTCAGGGATACTCTGGGAATGCCAGCAAGCTGCTCTGCACTTGGGACTTCAATATAACTAATGAAAAAGCTGTGAAGCTGAAACAAAAGAATCTCAGCACACAGATAAAGGTACAAACCACAGGAGGTACAAAACTAAGGTGTGTGAGTCGTTCTGTTGGAGACTTATTTGTGCATACAAATTTGTGTGTGCACATAAAAGTTTCTGGCAGAGTGACACGAGTGTGCTAGACCTGTGCCTGAGAGACTTAAATCTTCCTGCCTTCCTGAGTTTCATTTGGTCTGACCTCCTGGAAATGGCTTAGCTACTTGTTTTCCTTTTGTCTTTAAGCTACATATAAATATTTGTGTGCTTCTGTTCTATTGAATGAATCTCTGTGACTATTAAATATTTGCCAAACATTTCTTCAGGCTTTTTTCCTTCCTGCTATTTAACCATTTTATAAACAAAAGGCAGGCTGAAAATATTATCTGTGGAACTTGACTTTTAGGATAGGAACACAAAGTTGCCCAATAAATGTTCCTAGGACATTACTCTGCCCATCTTCTAGAGCAAAAATCTTTCACTCAGTTTCTCAAGTGGTTCCTTGAAGCAAGTTTTGCCTTATGCTGTTGACTAAGAACTTTTTCATTAGGAATTGTTTCTTTGCAGGAAGACCTCACTGAAGTAAACAAAGAAGTTCTAGATTTTTCTGTGATGGAGAGAGTTCTTCGTATTGCTATTCACCTTCTTGCTTGGGTTGCTTCCCTGGGAACAGCAGCAGCTGCTTGTACTGCTGTTTACTTCCTCTCCGTTAATAACCTCGAGGTAAAGGCCAGAGTCTGCATTTTTCCACGTGGGTATCTCACATGAGCACGAGCACTGCTCTGTTCACTACGAGGAGCACAGGGGAGCAGAGCTGTTGTTGCTGCCAGTGCAGACACAAATTCTGCTGCACCTAAAGAGCTGCTTTGCAAGGCCCACCCCACTGGGGACTATGGCAAGAGTGTGGGACCTGAGGAGTCTGAGCAAATCTCCCTTCTCTCTCCAGCAGCTGCTTGCCTGGGCCCATGGTCAGCTTAGGGACAGTGCATCTGGTGGCCTGGGGACAAACAACAAGAAGCAGGCCCAGAAAAACCTGCCCCTTCTTCCCTAGGAGCTGCATTTGAGCTGGGGCTCCCACTCTGGGCCCCACATAATGTAGGGGAAGGGGAGAGGGTCACTGTGCTGCTGGTCACGGGCCCATAAAACATGACAGTCTCTAACCTGAGAGCAGCTGGGGGCTTCCCTGTGGACACACCTTGAGGCAGCATTTTGGTTAAGGCTCTAAGTTTGGGTTGTTTGATTATGGTTTTTTTCCTCTCTAAGCTGTTTATGAAAGGGCATAGAAATGACCTAGAGGGCCAAGCTGCCATGTTGGTGCTACCTGTGATTGCTTCTCTCCTCAACACATTGATCCCATTCTTCTTCTCCTGGCTTGGGCACCTGGAGAGGTTTCAGACTCCTGGACAGCACATATATGTCACTATTGCCAGGTATTTCTTGCTGCCACCTCTTTGTGCTTTTGGCCTGAAGTTGTCTGAGTTCTTTTGGATACAAAGCTGTGGCTGGGTGGTGTGGGGGCCTGTTAAGCAGATGTTTTGCCAAGGTTGTCATGCCCAGCTCCCCTTCTGCCAGGACAATAGAACAATGCCACACCTGAGCTCCCAGGAGAGCTCCTGTTAGTCCTGGCACTCTGCAGTGCCAAGAGGAGGTAATAAAGTGTGACCAGTGGTCACCCTGCCATCACTCCCTCCAGGTATGGACCAGCTGTTGGTGCAGTTACTGTTACTTCTTCTTTTTAGAATTATCATCCTGAAAATGTCAGTTGTTGGAATACTGAGCTACTACTGGCTTAACATTGTGGCTACCTCAGAGTCGCAGGTAACGTTTCAAAACCACAAATCTCTGACTTGCAGTGCCAGGTTAGGAACCACTCTGATAAGAGACTTCAGCTAAGAGAAGTACATGTGGTGTCTTGGGAAGCTGAGTTTCCTATCCTAACAGTTTTTATTAGCAGCTTGAGAGAAATGAACTGTAGGAAAAAATGAATGGCCCAGCTCAGGTCTCAGCTGGCTGGCAGCATTGTTCACTGAGAAGTCAACTATGATTTGCCAGGCTGCTAGAATATATTTGATCAAGATTTCAGATCTTTGATCAAGTTTCAGATGCCCAAGCATCTGGGAACAATATTTCAATTGCATGATTTTTAACTTCTAGGTATGATTTTGTTTTGTTTTGTTTTTTTCCTTCTGCTTCTTAAAGTGCTGGGAAACTCTGGTTGGCCAAGATATCTATCGTCTTGTTCTAGTTGACTTCATATTTTGTTTGCTTGGCTCTTTCTTTGGAGAGTTTTTACGAAGGTGAGTACTACTTTTCTAATCTCGTTTTCCCTCATTAACCAAAGATATGATCTGCTTTCTCCATGTGAGAAAAGCCCGGCAGAAGTGTGGCTGTGGCACCTCTGAAGTTTCCTTGATTTTCCCCACCAGGCAGTCTCTGTGTACATGCCTGGTGCATATTGCTGCTCCTCCTTACAAGGAGGCTGGCGTGTCCTTCTTCCCTTTGGAGATGGAAACACATGCAGGGAGGAAGCCACATTCTACTCTCATGGATTTCCTGAGAGTGAGGTGACAACCTGTTGTCTCAAGCACAAACCCATCTTTTCTGCATATGCATGGACACACTGCTGCCTTTCCTTGCTTTGTCCCCCACTGTGATTTTTTCCCCTCTTAGTTATGTCACTATAGTGTCCACAAGTTTAAAATCTGATTTTATCAGTCTTATTAAGCACATAATGAGTCTCTCAAATGTAGAGGTCTGCAGCATGATAAGTGAGAAAGTATTGTGGACTGGATGTGGATACAGCTCAGCACATAAGGAAGAAGTCAATCACTTCTGACATTTGCTGTGTGAACCTTGCTAGTGCCAAACATTACTTATGGCTTAGGCAGTATTTAAGTGCTTGCCAGCTCTACAGAGCAGTTAGGTTCCTGGCCATACTTTTGTGTAGGAGATCCATTGTTTGTTCTTTGCCCATAATTTGAACAAGTTTGGTTTACAAGGTAGGACTTTGTTAACTTTCTGTTAAATGAATACAAAACAATGTTGGGAAGCCCTTGAAGATTTTTCCTCCACGGCTCTTGCCAGTGTACTTTAATCCTCCTGTTCTCGTTGTGTTCAGGTAGGAAACCACCTCCCAGCAAAAGGTCAAAGAACTAAAACTGCAATGTCATGTGATGAACGGCCTCCCCTAAGCTGGGCACGTAGGCCTGTGAAAGGTTAAAAGTACAATTGCTTGTATTTAATATTTTGTGTTCAGAGTAACCTCCTGAAAGCCCAGCTCTGGTGATGATGCAGTTGATAAGGTGGTATCAAGATGTGATAGTTACCAAAATCTTTATTGCCCTTGCTACAACAAGCAAAAAACTGAATCTCCCCAGCTCAGGAAAAATGAGGTGACTAAAAGTGGTTGTTAGTCCTCAGTAGGAATCCTCTCAGTACTTGCTTATCTGTCTGTTTCAGCTCCTTGCAACCTCAGTTAGTTTGAAGTAGGATGTACTCAAGGATAAGTTGAGTATCTGTCTTTCATTAATTTTTTTATTGAGGCTGAAAATTCTCAGGACATGAAAAACTGTTAGAATTTTGTACTGAGGCCCATTGATATTTCAGCTGCTTAAGCACAAGGATATTTGTGCTTAAAGTAAGTAACAAGTAGTTACTGTAGTATAGATATGTACTGATACAGTAAGAAATCCTTGTTGGTTTTTTATTTCAGCTGTGTGAAATATGTACTAGGTCTTATTTCAACCCTGCTGTGTGTTATGGGAATTCACTTATTTCAAGTTGTTTCATTTTTGCTGTGCTGTCCAATGAATGAGCTGTGGCTGCTTTGCATGACACTAATGCAGCCTCTAAATAATTTGCCACTGATGCTTGTATTCAGGTCATTTACAGGGATTTTTACAGAGGTCTTTATCATTTAGCAAATGCTGTTGTGCAATAGTTTTTGTTTCCCCCCCCCCAGAATTATTGGAACTACAGTCTGTGTGAGCCTGGGGCCGCCAGAATTTGATATTGGACGAAATGTTTTAGATTTGATCTATGCACAGACTTTGACCTGGTAAGTGTTAAATTTACAGCCAAAACTTCATTTGCACTTAGAAATATCATGGAAAATTCTTATTCTGATGTTTGTGGGTGCTTCCCAGAAAGAATGCCTGGGAGATGACCTGTTCAGTGCCTTTGGTAAGGATTGTGGCTTGCCAAAGTAATTATGTGGGCAGTAACAATAACTTCAGTCAGTAGTTTACCAGGTTGCCACCTGGTCTGGGAGATACCTGATAGGTTCCTGCAGGAGTATCCTGGAGTTATGTTTACTTCCCCACTGGGTGATGTTCTTGTTGAAATAGTCTCAGCATTAAATGCTGGAAAAGATGCCTTATTTCCAAGAATGAATATGTTACTCTAACTATAAGAGAGTTCTGCAGATCTGTACGTAGATATGTGTGTTTGAAATTGCATATTTTCCAAGGTGCACTTACTGCTAGAGGATCAAGATTAAAATAATCACATTTCTAAATAATCCCACACTATCTGTATATGAAAGTATTGTGGTATTTTTCTGCTTCCAGTGCACGGAGAAGTGAGTGGTGAATAGTGAAGATGTAACTTTTTTCTCCAATAAATCCTTTCTTGTAGGATTGGTATCCTGTTCTCACCTCTGCTGCCTGGTATCCAGATGATAGCATTTTTAATAGTATTTTTTGTGAAAAAGGTAACAAACTTTACATGTATTCATTGTAAATAATAAAGTAGTAAAATTAAAGGCTGGGAAATTAACAGTGGACAAGTGTCTATGTCAATATAGACACTCAGCCTGTAGCTGTGATTTTGGCTTCCCAGTTACTCCCCAGCAACTCCACTCTGCCAAGTTATGTAGGTGTAAGCAGAGGGATTCAGCTAAAGATCATGGTGGAAGTGTCTTCTTTTCAGAATTCTTTGTCTCAGTAGAATGAGCACATGATAAGTTGTTTGCTGGGTCATGAAGCAGTCTGTAGTGCTGAATGTAGAGCAAAGCTGTATGTAGAAAGATGGATTCAGACTTCCCTGAACCATGAGTTTGCATATGCTGCAAAGGCAAACTCTACCCAAGAGAGTTCTGAAGAACCCATCAGAACCTCATTTTGCCTCTTACTATTTTAAGACTATATTCTTGAAGTTTTCTAAAACTAGAGTATATCTATCAAATTCACATAAAAGTTGTTCTTGGAAACTTTTGATAGATGCTATTCCAGCAATTTCAGTGGGATCGGCGTAAACCAAGTTGAAGTGGCAGGTAACAGCATTCCAAAGTACCTTCATCTCTTTAAAGGTCAGTCTGATGAGGAATTGCCAGCCCCCTCGCAAAGTCTGGAGAACTGCTCAAATGATGACATCCTTCCTGTTCCTGCTGTTCTGTCCTTCCTTCCTTGGAGTCCTGTCTGTCATTGGAGTCACTGTCTGGAGGTATGGAAGAGCACTGGCATTCAGGCCTTCTAAATTATGCTGAGTGACCTGATACCAGGCAGAGAAGTCTGCATTTCTCTATAAAAGAACTTTTATTAATTGGTGGTGGAAGGTTTCAGATGCTCATGAGATGTTCTGTATTCTGAAAACAAGATTGAGCTTGGGAGAATGTGGCTCGCTGAGTAACTTGTCCCATGAGAAAGTGGGTGGAGAAACAAAGTTGCACTGAAGTTTTGGATTCCTATTTAAATGCATCAAATTTTACTTTTCCTCCTCTTCCAAAAGATTCTGTGACCGAGTCCTGGCTCCTGGACTTACTCTGGTTACAGGTGATACTGGGTCTGCAGCAGAGACAGGCCTGGGAAAACTCAGCTGAGATCAGCTTCTGGATTATTTGTGAACTCCAGAGGCTCTTTCTGCAGGCAGTGCTGACCCTGTAATAATGCATCTGGGTTGTCACCAGTATTTTAAAGCTGCTTTGGTTTTGTGTGTGTTACTCTGCTCACGGGAAGGAGGGCAGCATGGATATGCCTTTCTCTTGACAATTGTCAGCAACGTGATTTCAATATTTAGTGAGACAGGTGGCAACACATGAAACCAGATGGGATGAAAGCTATCAGAGCTATCATTTCCAGATGGCAAGTGGGAATTTCAGACTGTCTGGAGCAGTTCAGTTTCAAAGCAAACCCTTTCCTATTTCAGTCTACCTGAAAATTAATTTAATTAGGAATAAAGTTAATTCCTATAATGGGCTGCCTTATTTCACCACATTCTGTTGTTACTGAAGATCTGCAGTGACTCATGTCGCTGAAGGCAAGGTGAAATGATGGTTCCCTGTGGTGAAATGTTGAAAAAATCCAGTTTTTCAATTTGCTGTATCATGTGTTACAGTGATTGACATGTTGCATTTAGGTCAAGATTGTGCTCACAGGGCTTGGTACTGATCCATTGCAGCAAGGGCTCATCTCTCAGTGCACAGGCTGGGGTGGGCATTTAATGGCCTGAGAGGGACACAAGTTAACAGTGAAACACAGATCATGGAAGTACCCTGGGAGCCCAAAGACAGCAGAGGGCTGTAGAAAACTGATGTACAAAATCAGAATATTAACTAACTCACTGGTTAACATACAAAGCTTCCAGTAGCTGTTTTTTCACACTTTCAGGTTAAAACCTTCAGAAGGATGTGGTCCTTTCAGAGGCTTGTCTTCTATGTATGCTGCAGTCTCTGAGTGGGTACAAATACTGGAAAGTTACACTGCCTCGAAATGGGTAGTGTGGATCTACCACAACTTAATTACAAGTGAACTTTTCTTCTTCATCCTCTCTAGTATTGTACTGTAAGTATCTGCTAATGAAAAGAACCAGAAAAAGGCCTTAAGTGGAAAAAACTGGCAATGACAGAGGCATTCTATGTTATTTCGTTATCCAAAAGGCATCTTGTGTTGTTGACTCACTCAAATGTACCTCTCATCTTGAATACAAGCCCATAAATGTTTAGGTCTTCCAAGAGAATGTTTTAAGCAATTTCATGCATTTACCATGTTTTAAGCAATTTTATGTGTTTGCCATTCCTTGAGTAATTGCATACATCTATTTTATATATGTGTGTGTGTGTACAGAGATGTGTGTATATACGTCTTTTAATGGGTAAAAATAAACAAGATACATTTCTATCTAGACACTGCCTAGAATAAAATGCTCATATGTTGGACCTGTTTTGTTTTGTTTAGAATTGTTACCTATCTTTACTGGCAAATAATACAAGGAAGGAAGGCCATGACCAAACGCTTACATGAGCAGATTATTAATGTAAGTTTGGCTTTCAGCTGTATCTTTTGTATAATTTGGCTTCTGTGTTGATTGTCTCATCCAGCTTTGTGGGGCTGTAACCTGCTTTTCCTATCACTGTGCAGGGGAGGGTGGGAGCCCTTCCCCATGGGGGTTGCAGGGAAATCTAACTCACAAATAGAGTTATTGCGAAAGAATTCTATCTTCAAGATGTGCTGCTGCAGCTCCCTCTGTAGACAGATTGTTTTAGAATAGAAGGAATTCTTTTGGTCAGTGGTTACTTACAGGCCTTGAGTCTCTCAAGGACAATTAGTCCATTCCAGCTGATGATCAACTATGTCTTGACTACAGGCAGGAAAAGAAAAGCTGCTTCTGCTTAAAAGACTACGGGCACAGCAAAGGGCAACCCAAAGATTGTCTGCGCTGAGAGGACAAGGCCAGCAGGTCAGTCTGACTGCTCAGGTTCTGCTGTTCCATTACTTGGTACAGTTCCAGGTGCCTCCTCCAGCTGTGCAAACAGGCTGCTGGGTTGGGAAAAGTCCGTGTTTAAAACTTCATCTAAATGTTTACTACTTAACTCCAGACAGCAAAAGGATGCTGTGAAAGTTCCCCAGCTGTATGTTCCAGGCTGGAATTCAACCTGAGAAGGATAGAGAAAAGTTCTTACCCTCACCAGATATAGTTCATGGTTATGAAATTTCAAGAAAACTTTCCTAATGTTCATGTGCGGTGATGGTCACCAAAGGATTTGTCACACTTGAACCTTGCCTAGGCTAAGAAGGAGGCTGCCTTCCTCCCCTGACTAGGGATTTCCTTAGGGGGTTATGCTTTGTGGTTATTTTCAGCTGAGGTAAAACCGAGTGCTTTGATCTAAGCCCATTTTAAATCCCATACAACATTGATAGACAACTATTGTCCTAAACTTGAATTTATTTTTCAAGGCAGTCCTGCCTGCTGAGCCATCAAAGGAGTGTTAAAATGTGCACATACAGGTGCTGCCTGGTGTTTTTATTTGGCTTGAGTAAAAACTCCTTGACCTATATAGTGGTAGAGAGAAAGTGTTTGGTGGGTTCCTCTCCTTCCCAAAAACCCAAATCCCCCTGTATGACTGGCTATCACTAAAATGATTCTATAAATAAAAAACCAAATATGGATAATAATTGATATTGATCTGTTGCTAACTATAAATACGTGTGTGATAATACAAATAAATATTGACTGCAAAGAGGGGAGCTGAATACGAATGGGCATTTTCTGTGTGCTGGGGGTTTTCAAACAACCTGTGGCTGTGTTGAGAGTCACGAGTGGGGCTCCTGAGAGGGAGGCTTGGTCCTCCACCAAGTGTGGATGTTCTTGTAGTTGTTAAGGTCAGATTTCAAAAGGAGATGCCAGAATGATCTCATTGTGGATTTAGTAGAAAGGCCATCTCCGTAAAACAAGGGTGTGAGCAGTGCTGACTGCAAAATCACAGCTGGAAGCCAGAACACAGACTGCTAATGCCAAACACTGTTTTTTCAGAGAAGATCCTCTTCATACCACCCACCCAGGCAACCTGCCCAGGAAGTGCCAGACTACCCAGGAAGGGCATTTGACAGAAGTCAAAACACATCCTACAATGAGGTGAGTTGGTCAAAAGAGGGAAATGTAGATTTCCCTATATGGAATCTGGGGCATGACCTAGGCAATGGGTGTATGTGGAGCAAATTCCTGTATGCATGGAAATAACTTTGAAGATTAACTTGAACAGATAGAAAAATGTGATCAGAATAGCTATTGGAACACTCATAATCACAAACCTGCTCAAGCCTTGGAGAGTATGGTTTTGTTACAGGTAACTGGTATCTTTTCAAACACAAGATAACACACACAAAGAAATCATGACCTAAACCTGCTTGTGAATTTTGTTTTCAGCATCCCTTTTCTGCTGGGATCTCGAGCAGCAGTGACTTTCCACCAGGTAAGCAACTAAGATGAAACAGAAAGCTCTTAGAAATTCAGCTCAGTAAAAATGTTTGATGTACAGACACAGCATGTGACAGCTGCATACCAAGGACACAGTGATTTAGCATCCTGTGTAAAGAGAAAACAAAATGACTGGGCTTGTGGGGTGAATATTTTCTATAGGTTGTGCTTGCTGTAGCTTGTTGTAGCTTGTTGTGGTAGCTTGGTGGTGGTGACTTCTAAAGACTGACCCCCAGCTTCTGTGTACTAGAGAGCAAAATTCCTGGGTAAATGAGACATTTTGTCTTATGGGAGCGCCCAAAAGACAGGCAAGAACTTTACATCACTTTAGAGACAGACTTCACTTTTTGTTGTGAATCTCAGAAGAGGTTACTAATGATGTAGAGTCCCTAGAACATCATCATGCTCAGAATAAAAAAAAGCTATGGGCTCTTGCGTGGTAGTTTGAGCTGTTCCATGGAACTTCATCCCCAAACCTTGGCAGATGAGGTCCCTACACAGCACGGGGCGTTGTGAGGGGGGTGCTGCTGCTCCCAGCAGCGCAGCTGACGCTGTTTGCCTTGTGCCGGGCAGGCTGGGAGCCCGGCGGGCCCCGCCGCAGCCCCGGCGCGTCCCGGGCCGTGGAGCTCGCCCGGCGCTCCAGGGAAGCGGCTCTGGGGGCGGACGGCGCCGGAGGATTCCAGCCCTGAGCACCGAGCGAGGGCACTGCCAGGCGTCTGCAGAAAGCAATGCTCTCTTGCACTAACGACTGGAAGAATCACTCCATTTTTTACCTCTTAACGGAAGAAAACAATAGAAGAACAGATGGCAAAACGCGTCGGGACTCCGGTTTATTGCTGTGCTAGGGAATACCCACCTGGCGGGGCTGCTTTGCAGCAGGGGCATTTGGCGACAGCCTTCCCCCAGGACTGGCATCACCTCGATGCAGTAAAGCTCCCTCCACAGCTGGCCACGTGTTGTTGACTAAATATAAGGAAACTTGTGCCTAAATGCAAATAAAAGTTCTGTTTAAAAAATATTTTATATCAGTTATTTTGCTTAAATGGCTTTTATCTGATCTGAACCAAACCTGAAGTATTGGTCAAATAAAGAGAAGGATATTAAAGTGCAGTTGTTTTTAATGACTGAGATGTTGTAATGGCTGTGAAATAACGTGTGTGAGCTGGGCTCATTTTTCTGAGCCATTTTTACAGTTTATTACAGTCACTTAAAAGCAGCTTTAATGAAGCTATCAGAACTAAGAGTACTTATCAAAATTCTCATCTGTGTAAAACTACTGCTTGTAAACTGAAAGTTTACACATTTTTTCCCATAAAGGACTGATTGGAAGTAACACATCTAAGATTTATGTTTTTCATCATGCATGACTGTGAGATTTGACGCAGCTTCTTTTTATTCAGGGCCACAACTTTATCATCACCATGATAATTTTTTTTTGTTTAGCTCATTTTCTACTACTGCCTGTTTTTTTCCTCCCTTGTTGCTTGGGAAAGAGGCACATCTCTTCCTCTTGCTCATAATTTAGGCTAAAGCCAATCCAAACCCAGCCACCACAGGTGTAGAAAAAAGGACCAACTTTACACAAAATCCAAGAGCAGAGATTCAGTTTTATTGTTTCCCTGTGTGTATAGCTGTGGGCACTGGACACGGACCTGGTGTTTGCACTGAGGATGGTGACTCACCAGTGCCAGAAACTCCAGCAGCAACACCACTTGGACCTTTGGAGCGAGGGCTATTTGCCAGAAGAGCCATTTGCCCTTCAGTGGCCACATGGGGAGCACCTGTCACGCTCAGCAGCACCAGCAGAGGCCACAGCACTCGTGAAGGGGCAGGACAGGACCTGGACATAACCTACAGGTGCTCCAGGATGTGCACCACGAGCCCGAGACTGCTGAGTGAACGAATGGGAGAGGCTCTTGTCATCCTGACAGGGAAAGCAGCTCCCTTGTGCTTCTTTGTGCCTGGGCGAAGCTCAAGGTACAAACAAAAAATCCACCCCCCCAGCAGGTCATAGCATGAATCTGTGGTATTCCAGAAGTTTGGACTTACCCTAATTGGGACAATCTGCACTAATTTTGACATTTACATAATGCACTTCTGCACAACTGATAAAGAGCACTGCCCCATGAGTTCTCAGAGACTCGTTTATTGTAACTGCAGACTCTTTGAAGTTCAAGTTAAATCTGGATTACAGTTTCCATGTCCATCTGAGTACCCTTCAATCATGCAACCAAAGGCAAACTAAAAGCTCCATTTGTTCTACTGCTTACCAGCACTCTACAGATAGCTTTCTCTTCAAAATAAATACAATCATGTGCTGTGTCATTTCTTCATTAGAAGAAACAATTTCCTATCCTCCCCTGGTTCTCTTAAAAGGTCTGGAAGATAAGAAGCTACTCAAGTTTTATTTGTTAATTTTCAGAACCTTCACATCACACATGGAAAATTGGCTTTTTCTTCCTTGTCAGGACTCAGCACAGCCATCTTTCCATGCAGGGCAGGGAAACATACTCATCTTCTATTGTGGCACCATTATTTCCAGTTTCTGTTTTAAGAACAGTAATGTAGATATGGTGCTATAAATCAACCTCAAATTAGTATATACTTGTACAACAATTTAAAATTACTAATGTCAAGTTATGATTTAAAATTTTGACACCAAAGATTGCTGATACAAATTTAGAACCAACATTTAAACAAAGCAAAGGAATAGAGAATTGTGCAACAGAGAATCATAAAGCCACCTGCACAGACAAGGCATGGCCCAGTTTGCTTGTCAGATCTGATTCTTTCACATTACTGTGATTTCCTCAGACTGTGTGGCCACACCACAGCTTTGGCCAGTGCACCAGAGCTGTTCCTGCATTTGAGATGTGACCACAGGCAGAAGTCAACTGCTGCTCTGCCTTTCCCAGAGCTCTCCTCAGCAGTCCAGGAGCACTGCTGGATGCCCTCGTGGCTGCAGACCTGCCCAGGAGAGCAGCCTGGTCAGGCTGGGTCAGTAGTGAGGGTCACAGTCCTCCACCAAGCTGTCGGTGATGTAGCTGCAGTCAAGGACACTTTCATAGTAGCTTTTCTCTGCAAACGTGTTCACTGTCCAGGCAACCACTTGAATTCCTCTGGAAGACCAGTGCCTCACATAGTCCCTGCAAGGAACAAAGACAGCCTGAGAGGAGCCTGACACTACACACAGCTAAGGCAGACAGTGCTGAGGCTACAACTGAGCTCTGGTCTTGCATCAGCATCGCATCAAGGAACAATAGTGTGTATATATAGAATGTGTATATATAGAATGTGTATATATAGAATATAAATAGAATGTCTGCAACATTGCCTTTTTCTGTTCTCTTATTGTAAACAGGCAAAAGCAACAAATACTTTTCCTCTTTGAGATAAACTTAAGACCTAACAGAAGATAAAAATTCTAATTAAAAACATAGAGGCTTAAAATAATAAAATAATGTAAAGAAATTATCAAGACACCTTACCCAACACTAAATGGAACGTTTTGATAAGCACTGTGTTAACTCCGCCCTATAGACTAACAGAAGAGAATATCTCCTGATCCATGAACGAGCTCTAACACTTACTGAGAAACGAAGTTTTTCTGTATGAGGACAGCTGAAACCCCACACAATCGCCACAGGAAACTGTGCAGGCTCCAGTCCAGAATGACATCCATCACCACATACAAGTAGTGCTTCCAGCAGGAGTTGAAGCGGGGTGTCCCATCTCCCAGGTGACTCAGCTGCCAGGGCCTGTGTGTCAGTGCTGTCACAACATTTCTGTCAGCTTGTCTCATCTGCAGGACCAAGGAGAAAACACTGTAATTCACCCAAAAGCCCAGCTGCATTAAATACAATTTTTGAGAGATTAGACACAAAGTGCTAGCTTGCATTTACAACTCTACCAGAATCCTTCTCCCCTTCCCCTCTAGATCCTTTTGTAACACTTTTAGAAAGCTGATATTTCATAGTTTTTTTTCTTCAAAACATACTAAAAAAGCACCAGCTCTTATGTTAAAAAAAATTACATAGCAGTCACGCAATGTATATAATGGAAAAAATAAATAGTAAGTAGACTTGGCAATGAGAATGAGCGAAGAGTTTTAGGAGTAACCTAGAATAAGAGGTTTATTCAGCAGGTACCTTGCACACAGATACCTGGCCATACACCTGGCAATGCACATTTGTCTGCATTGCTTTCAGGAGGGAATTGCTGTAGATTCCTATTTGCATCTAGTGAGTAGAGTGGTCTAATAAGATTATGCATTATGCTTCATTTGTTTTTAAAAGCCTTTGCAACTTGAACAACTCAAAAGTAACCTGGGAGTTTTACAGCACACCAAAATTCCCAGACAGGACTAAAAAGATAAAAAATAAACTTCTAGGAAACATCACCTTATAAACAACATCTGGCATGAAAGAACAGACTATGCTGCTGTTATACAAATCTGGAAATTCCTGGTAGAGTTGTTTCAGGGCATCAACTGCCTGCAATTAGAGACACACAGAGATGTTACACATATGCTCATATTTAATTTACACTGCAAAGTCGTTTTAGAACAATCTTAAGAACACTTCCCTGTTTTGTATAGCAAGATTGAAATAGAAAGGGAGAAGAAGAAAAACAGCATCTTGTTTATAGCATTAACACAGAAATGACATTTTGTTTTTTTGCAAAAGAATTCCTTTTCATTACTCTGTTTACAAGGAGTAGGATTCTCAGTGTTTGAAATACCCTTAAATATGTTGTGGATAAAATATTTTAGTACTACCTAGGGTTTAGCTCAAGAGGAAAATGAATTTATTCCCATATTTTGCTAGGCTAAAGAAAAATATTATTCTAATTTATATAATATATTAGTGATGGATCATTTGCATCTGCCTTCAGTAATGCAAATTAGAGATCCCTTGCTGGTTCCTCTCAGCACAGCAGGGAATTCCCTTTGCTTTGTTTCACAGCAGTGCTGTGAGCTGAGTGCAACACTTGCCCAAGCCTTGTACTAATTTTAAGCTGCAGCTTCCCAGGACAACTTTGGGTGACACAAACAGCAGACCTCACTCATATTAAAGAAGGGATTGTACCACATGGACCAGCTTGAGACCAACACAGCACCAGGTCAGAAACCCAAAGAAGGGGTGAGGGCAGGTGTCTTGCTGCAGTGAGCAGTACCTGATTTGCATGGCCTTTGACATCAAAGTAGATTGTCAGATTGTGATGCATAGACTCCACAACAGCTTCTCTCAGAGTTGGTACCTTTTCACCTTGGAACTGGCTCCTGTAGAAATGGAGAACTCACTGGAATGCAGTCCTCATAGATGTGCACACACATGGGCCTGCACATCCCCAACCCCACAGAGCTGATTCCTGACAGAGGTTGCTGCTACGCTGGTACTGGAGGTGGGATCCAATCTCACTGGCCCTGTGTCCCACCCCAGAACACCACCCCCAGTTCTTCAGCTCCTTCCCCAACTTCCACAAACAAACTTTCAGTCCCAACTGCTGCCTTCCTCCTGCTCGTACTGCACTCCCCAGCCCTGAGCCAGGAATGCAGATCCTGGCAGAACAGGCAAGACAAGCTGAGGATTCAGCAGAAGCAGCTTCACCCACCAATAAATCATCAATAAATCAGGGTGACAGTGAACAGCAGCTGCTCAGAGGTCACTGCCTGTGGAAATTCCCGCTGTGTGGCCCAGGTGATCACCCCTCCAGTGAGACAGGGAAGATACTCCTTGTGCCACAGACTCCCAGGTGGCACATTTGCAGCTCTGGAACTCCCTAATGCGGTGTCTCAGGAGCACACACTACAAGTTCTTCCTCTGAAATGGACTCATTTATGATACTGCAGAAGTTGCATTGTTATCAAATTTTTAGTAATGTATAAAAATATTTCCCCCTGCATATCCATAGGAAGGACCTAATCAGCCACTAGGGTCACAGTGAGGCTACCCAGAATCTGTCTAGCTCCTTTTCAACAGTATAAACCTGATGTGTAGAATCCCCAAAACACAGTCCAGTCAAGAAATACATGTGAATTAACCTTAGAAGTAATTCCTCTAGCCAGTTCTGACACATCATGAAGATCCCAGCACCTTTAGTGTCCTGCAGTGAGTTTAGGACAAGCTTATGTAGAGATTGATCAGTTTCACATTAGATGCCTGTGGATTTTGTTCTCAAAAGCCAGCTTATCTTGACTCTGTTTCACTGTTCCCAATGTAGTGATGGGTAAGGAGATACAGTCTCATATGCTTCTAAAATCAAATTAGAAGTAGCATATGGGACTTAAAAGTTTTAAATTGTAAAAAAGTTTCATCAGTTATAGATCAAATCAATAATTTTGTTTATCAAGACTTATTTTTCCACTGTTGAAAGAGTAATTTCAGAATAGTTCATTTACCGTAGCCTGTGTTTTGCAGATGGATTGAGTTTCCTAATTTCCTCAAAAGTCAAGTCCTGCAGTCTCCCAGCCCCATCCGTTGTCCTTTCGACTGTGTCATCGTGCATGAGAATGGGGACACCATCTGCACTAAATTCAAGATCCAGCTCCACACCCGTTGCTCCATTCTCAGCTGCCTTAAAAAAAAATTTAAAAAATCAAATACACAACAGAAGAGACAGCTTTATAGATCTGACATAAGTACAGCTATAATTAGCTTGTATTTTTGTTAAAAAATAATAAAATATTAATGTACTTTTCAGTAGGCTTCATCTGCAGAACAAAGCAGGTTTTTATCCAAGTCATTGTTAGCGCATTCATAGATCAACTGAACCATATAATCTATTTTGCAGATAAAACCATAGTGATTATGCCTCAGTCTTGGGATTGAAATGTTTCAGGATAAAAATGCAGAAAAGAATCTTGCTCTCTCCTTCTGATGTAATAACCCTGGAGTCCTTAAGTTATGTTATTTTGTAAAAGGCAAGGAAAGCAAATGTCTACAGTTTACATAATCTACAGATTAACACTTAGTAAACACTGTTTACCACGTGTGTACCAAGCAGTAGATGGATGCAGGCAAATCCCTGCTCCTCTCTGAGGAATGCCCGTATCAGAGAGCAAGAAGCAGCCAGGCTGCCTTAGAACATTTCACACACCCTGTTCCTGCCCTGGACCTTTCCCAAGAACTCCAGAAAAACACTTGAGTGAAGTGCACACAAAGACCAATTGCTCTGAAGGATAAATGCCCTCCTGGAAAAGGGACAATGCAGCAGAAAGACAAAAGCCAGGTATGCACTAGAGGTTACCTACAGGTGTCTGCTCTGGAAGGATTATGCAGCTTCAGAATTTATCAGGACTAAGAGTCCTGTCTGATGCAAAGGTAAGAGAGCCTCAGAGCAGCAACATCTCAACTCAGAGGTACACTGCATTCGAGAGACTGATAATCACTATTTCAAACGATTCTCAGAAACAGGCTGTGAACCCTGGCTGTGTCTTGACGCCTCGCAGATGAGGTAGCAGTAAGTCATGGCACGGCTGCACAGTGAAGTTCTGGTACCAGATCTTCCCCTAACTGTGGATTCTCCTCATAGATCTTTAAGGTTTAAAAAACCAAACAACATGTTACTGACTTGCTGTCCGCTCTCTATGTGCTGTTGCTACATCAACAAAATACAGTATTTCATTATCGCTGCACTGCTGAAATATCCATCAGCACCAAGGCTATAACAGCTCCCACAAGATTCAGATCTGATCTCTGTGCGGAGGGCTTGGTGCTGGAAGGGCGGATTATCAGACACACCC
>NW_008238321.1:12158721-12160263 GCF_000691975.1 Corvus brachyrhynchos | reverse complement strand
CGGCTGTTCCTGGTGAAACCTGGGGAACGGGGGCTGTTCCTGATAAAACGTGGGGAACGGGGGCTGTTCCCGGTGTAACGATGAAGTAAATAGTGCTCATGGAAGGAAAGGTAGCGCTGTGCAGAGAGTCGCGGCAGACCCGTGCGTATGGAGAGCGTTGAGGGCTTTCCGCAGCTGTGCCAGATAGCTCATTAGAAACACAGCATCCACAGTGGTTATTCTCCAGCTCACCGGCGGTTTGTTCTGTGCTGTGTATTTTGTGTAGCTGGCGCTGCAGTGGTGCCTGCCCGCGGGCCGGGCCCGGGAGCCGTGGGAGGAGCGGGCGGCGCGTCCTGCCCGGGCGGAGGCGGCTCCGGCCACCGACACCCGCCTGAACAACCGCGGAGAATCCAGAGGCGTGAGCAACAGCGAGGAAAACAACCGGTTAAGTGAAGGCTGGAGAAACTGGGCACGTTTAGTCTAGAAGTGGAATAGCAAAGCCGAGGAAATAGCAGCTTGTGTTAACGTAAGTGGGGATTTTGACCCTTTTTTGGGTGTCTGTATCTGTGGGAAGGATGGGAAGCAACTGACTTTCCAGTGAGGAACTCTGACTAACTAGAGGTGGAACAGGCACCGCGCGATCTTCTAAACTGGGTTTATTTATTTTTTTTAATTGCTGACATGAATATTTGTCACATATTGTCCTAGATGGTTCTGAGCATCTCAGATGCTCTGTCAGTGGTTTTGTGCTTCTGCCAGATGTAGCTGGAGAAAAATCAGATATATATGCAGATGCACAACAAATAATGGAATGTCTAATTAGATGTCTAACATATTTTTTAAATCTTGTGATAAACAGCAGCATTTGTTAAGATGAAGATTTAAAAAATAAAACCCCTCAACGATCATTGAAGAGGTAACAGATGACTAAGTTGTTTTTTGAAACAAGAATGACAGCTTTAACAGCTCTGAATACTGGGAATTAGATGTTTCCATAAATTAAAATTAATTATGCCTGGGCCAAGTGCTGGCAAACAAGTGTGGATTTTCCTTCCACCTGACCTGCCTGACAGGTGAGTGTTACCTGCTCCTGGACTGGCTGGACCAGCAGCTGGCTGCCGCCCAGGCCGGAGGGATAGGATGTCTGTGGTGATGCCCTCGTGGATGCTGTCCTCACAGAGCATGGGTACAGGTGCTCATGTTTATCTTTCTCATCACAGCGTGCTCGCTGAAACTGATACCTGCGGCGGCACATTTGTGGTCCCGACTACACAAGGACTGCACAACCGTGCGATACTTAATGGGATGAAGCAGAACAGATTACACCCGTGCTAACAGGGGAACTTGTCTGGGAGAGCCATGGGTGGAAATGGCTGGAAAGCAGAGCACCGGGATGGCGCTCCATCCCCACCCATCCATCCGAGCTGCGGCTGCCTTCGCTGGGCGCTCGCCTAGACACGGCAGAGCTGTCCCGCGGTTGAGTGCAGCGGTGGTGACGGGCCCCGAAGCGGGTCGCAGGGCGGGCAGCGGGGGCGGCGCGGGGCGGAGCGAGGCTGAAGCGGG
>NW_008238321.1:12153892-12157830 GCF_000691975.1 Corvus brachyrhynchos | reverse complement strand
GGTGGGTGCCCCGCAGCGGGCGGGCAGGAATCGGCCGAAGCGGCGTGCGGGGGAACAAAGCGTTGTCAGGCCTTGCCAGGCGGAGCTGGGCTCGCTCCGGTGCGGACGGGCAGTGACAGATATTCCAGATATTTGGGCGCTTGTAAGGAAATAAGGCTGCGATTTCTTTTTTTTTTTTTGTGTGTGTATAAGTATTGGCGTCTGTTCGTACAGGGATGTACCGAGACGGAGGCTCACGGGAGTGGGGCACAGATTCCTCTCAGCCCCCTAAAGGCTTTTTTTATTTTTTTTTAAATCCAATCGGGCTGCAATTTTGTTTGGGTTGTTTTTTGGGGTTTTTTTAACAGTTGGTAGGATCTGTCTCGTTGTTGAAGATCCCAAAGGTTTAGCCTTTGATGGAAATTATCTGTAGCAGGTGCAGTTTTGTAAATCCTGCTTATCTCAATGCTTGCTTTCTTTTCTGTGCACTTGTGATCATTTTTGCTCATATATGCAGATTTTCTTTTTATAGGGGAAAATAAGGAGGAGCTTTGCAGGCTTTGCTAATGATAGGAAGAAGAGAAAATTCAGTTTTGTAATGTAGAATTTGTTTCCCGAAACATAGTGACACCGAATTAGTCGTGATGTTGTTTTCCCTTCAAGGTCTTGGAAGTACATGGGAGAGTCATGTTATTATTCTTTGCAGCTTAGATAACATGAAGATGGAGGACTATGAAATATTCTGTAGGAAGCACCTTTCCAGAATCCAAGAAGAGGCAGTAAAAGGAGAAACCTCTTTGACTGTTCAGCACAAAAACATCTCCCTCATTCAGTTCTATAGAGTCCCTGTGCTTTCTCCTCTGGTAAGGCCTTTTTTATCCCTTTTCCTCCCTGGTGTGCTAACTGTGCTATTGGCACTGGCTTTGATGTGCACATGTAATGATTCTACTGAAGGTGTCTGTGTGAGCTGTCATCTGACCTGCTGCTTAGTGTATTCTAAGCATTCGGAGCCTTAATCTTACAAAGTAAGGGGGTAAAATGTACCTTTCCCCCCCCCCACTGACTGCATTTCCTTTAATTTTAAAAAAGTTACCTTCCTAAGGGGAGCACAAATGGTTTTCAATAATGTTACTGCGGGGCTTAACTTCATGTAAAATCATATTGACCTTTCAAATATTGAACATGTGAGTTAGTTTAAAGGTGTAAAAAAATGCAAATAGGAAATACCAAAATAGTTAAAAAGCTTCTAAGTAAATTTTTTTTGCATGTGTTTGCATCTTCCTCTAACGTATTCCACAGGCTCATCAATTATGTTAAGTCATTCTGTGCTAATGGGAACAGAGCTAAGCTGAAGGTTGTTGGTAGTTCCTGTAATACTGCAGCTGACTTCCTTGTTTCAGTGATGGGAAGAAATGGGAGAGTGTCTAAGAGCAGTGTCCAAAAATCATGATACAGATATAAATTGCAGATACATTGTCATATTCTTCATTTACAAATGCGTGGATATTGTAAGAGTTTTTAGGAGAAATGTCTGAATCCTGTGTCAGATTGGTACTGTAGCGTGTAATATTTATGGAAATTTTTATGAATGGTGTTTTAAATTCGTGTTCATTTGCGTGTATTCCAAGAAGGCATTTTATGCATCTTCCCTTAAAAAAAGGTATAATTGGTTGAAAAGAAGCTGGAATTTAATGTGCACAGTCTCAGGTGATTGCTGTTTTTCTAATTGTTTTGTTCTGTTGCTTTTCTTTCGAATGTATTTCAGTAATTCTGTACAGAAATTTGCATTTAGTGATATAAACCATGTTTCTTACACTCTGTTTTGCAGCTTAGCCTTGAAAAGAAAAAGGAAATACAGCAATATAAGAAGAAAGCACTGGACCTAGAGACCAGGAAACGGGAGTCCCGGAAAAAAGCTTTATTAAATCGTGTTCAGGAGATTGTAGAAAATGTCCAGGTAGTGTTAGTCCAAAGCTGCCTCATAGATTTACAGAAAATCACTGCTTATAGACTTTTTGAGGAATTGTTGAGGTTTAAGTATTGCCCAATACAAACATGAAATTAATAGCAGCTAACTCTCCAGAACCAGCATTTGCTACTATTTCGTGCTATGTGTCCTGATAATTGATGATTTAGTGATACTTATTGTGGTGCATGGGATTTCCTTTTCACTGCTTGTTTTGCTGTATGCAAAAGACACTTTTGTAAGTGTGTTGGAAATAACTGGATTGCTAAAACAAATGAACAACTCCCCTGTGTTATTTGCAAGCTTATAGTTTAATCAGAAAATAATCTATATTCAACCTTGTGACTACAGATTTCAAATTACCTTCACAACAACTTGAAATTCTGTTGTGTTCTTCACAATTTTACTTCAAATACTTTGTTTTCTTTGCTGTTTCAATGATGAATTTAGTAGAGGTTTAAATTTAAAAGACTATTAAATGCATCTAATCAAGGAGTTATTATAGGTCTTTGGAACACTTGTAATACAGCCTTTAAATTAAACTGTTGCTTAAACAAGTGCAGTTAACACTGAGTTTGTTGAGTTACCAAGGTGGCAAAGAACTCTTACTAGTGTGTATTGTTTATTGAGTGTATGTGGCAACAGTCAGCTGGCTTGGGGTTTGACCAGCAGACCAGGAAAGTATGTTCAATACAAACGTAATTTAAGGGGTTTTTTTACAAATGTGTCCTTTTGATAACTGAAATGCAGCACACAGGATAATTAGAGTGTGAAAATCCTTTTAAACAAATGCTGTCTGGAAGTAACATGTAATTTTCACTTAAATAAAGCTGGTTTTTTCAGTTTTTTTTTAAGTTCAAGTGAAGTTTGCCGGAATCTGAGATTCTGGGATTTCATTGAAAATATGTCATTTTTAAAAATTTTAATTTGCAGATGAAGAAAGGACCTAGCACGAGCAATGTGAACACTCTGGAGGCTGAGAGTTCTTGCCCTGATTTGGATTCAAAGGCTTTGACTGACTTCACAGCTCTATCAGATACCAATTCAACATGTTCTCCTGAAAGGCACGGTTCCATGGACCTGGAAAAGACACCAGAACTTAGACCATCAGATACTGCAGGGCAAATGACATCAAATATGACGGAAGCAGTTAAAGCAGCAGAAGAAAATGTTTCTTCCAAGCCAAGCGAGAGTGGCTTCTCGAAGGACGCTCCTTGTCCGAGGGCTGCATCTCCTGACAAGGTGTGTAACAAGCTCCCGTCTCACGCCCTGCAAAAGCAGGAGGGACGAGTCGGGTCTCCGTCGGATGAGGATGTCCAGGATCCGTGTGTAATGAGTCTTCAGAACCTGATCAAGAGGTCTAGGGAATGCATAGAGAAAGAGCAGAGCAAGCGTGCCTCAAAAAGCAGTTCCAAGAGGAGTACGAGTGAGAGTCATTCGGATAAAGAAAACGACGGTGTTAAAACAACCGACTCTGTGAAAGAGAGAGCGAAGTTTACAGGCAGAAGTTGCTCTGTTCAGACACTTGATAAACCCAGTCTTAATAAATCAAATACCCTTCTCCAAGGTGCCTCTACTCATACAAATAACACAAGTATGTCCGCTTTATCCAGTTTTTCTAAAGTAGACATACCTATGAGAGTTGGAACACCCCCTTTGGTGGATTCTGATTCAGATGAGGAATTGAAAAAGAATTCTGTGTTTGAGCGTGACAGCAGCATTGTCAGGAGCCTCACAGGCTCTTACGCCAAATTGCCAAGCCCAGAGCCAAGCATGAGCCCTAAAATGCACCGACGGCGCCCAAGGCCTTTATCCATGGGACACATCATTATAAACAACCCTGTGAATGCTTACGAGCTAAGTCCTAAAGGCAAGGGTAGAGCAATGGATTTAATCATGCAAGATATTGCAGATAAAAACAACGTGTCTGAATCGGTGCCAAAGTTCATGGTGGACTTCACTACAGTTTGCCCTGGCAGAGTTCCTGGTGTCA
>NW_008238321.1:12141395-12153638 GCF_000691975.1 Corvus brachyrhynchos | reverse complement strand
AGCAGGAATTCTTCAGGCCCCTGTGATGGGTTGGGGGTTGGCAAAGCAAATCGCCATTCCTTCGGGCTCTTTGAAAGCAGAGGAACCGTGTCGGCTACGGTGGAAGGTCACGTGGTGATGGACAGCACAGGGCCGTATAAAGCAGAGACCAGTACTGGTATGGTGCCTCCAAAAGTGAATGAGCCCTTTGCCATCAGTCAGTCTACAGTGACACAGAAGATCCTGGCTGTGAATGAAATGAAACCAGCTACTTTGCCAGAGAACACTAAATGCAATTCTCCAGTGGAACTCAATAAATCTTATGACGTAGAAAATCCATCTCCACTACTAATGCAGAACAAGAATGTGCGACAGCAGATGGATAATACTCCAAGTGTTGCCTCAGCAAATGAGCAGTTTCCAGAAAATTTTGAAAAGGTAAAACGTAGGCTTGATTTGGACACCGACAACTGCCAAAAAGAAAACAGTTCCTGTGTTCTAAGAGTTGGAATGGAAGAACAAGAGAAGCAGTGGTTGCAAGAACAGAAATATCCTGTGGGATCAGTTTACATTACCAAGAATGCAGTCCTTGAAAATATGGCAAAAGGTAAAAGATTTCCTGTACTCAAGGCTTACTTCTCAGTTTACTAATCTTTTAGAAAAAACCCCAGTGATCATTAGTCGTTGGTGTTTCTAAGTATGTATGGGTGTCAAAAGGCTAAAATTTTATGGCGTGTAAATTTTTTTCAGTAGCCTCATTTCTCTAATTTAATTTGACATCACAAATACTGATTTCCTGTTTGAATCTAGAAGTTGGAATTTAGTTTTACTAAGAAAATTGTCTTATGCCACAAGCTCTAAATAGGACTACTAAAAGAAAAGATAGTCCATGTAAATTAAAAAAAAAAAACAACCCATATAGGTATTTTCTTCAAATTCAAGACTGTGTTACTTCTGCTTGTGTCTCTACCAAATTAGGCTGAAGTGGCATAAATAATGTTAATTCACTCTAGCAAGTGTAAAATTCTTAGAACTGTATTTTGCATGTCCCTATTTTAGTATACATAATGGGAACTTGATATCAAGGAAACTTGGTATCAAAGACATCTTTTTTACTTTTTACTGATGATGCAAATTATATCTGATAAAGGGTATATGTCTCTGGCAAAGATCATATAGAAAGTATTCAATATTTGATTCTTTGTTATGTACTTTCTCAGAAGATATTTTAAAAACTAAAATGTTGGCCTTTGAAGAAATGAGAAAGAGACTTGAAGAACAGCATGCACAACAACTGTCAATTCTGATAGCTGAACAAGAGAGAGAACAGGAGAAATTGCAGAAGGTAATGTCAACAGGAAAAATTCAAAGCAAATGTTGTGTGTTACATGGAAGTTTGTCAGGAAGCAGTTTGGTTTAAATGTATATTCTGTTGCTTTGCAGAATTAGAAAAATAGTCTCACAGTTGAATCTTCCTTTTGTAGGAACTGGAAGAGCAGGAGAGACAGTTGAAAGGAAAGAAGGTTACTACAACGGAAATAGAAATTTCCAAAGTGAATATTAACAGTAGGATGGAGTTGGAGTGGAGGAAAAAAAGTGAAAGTGGCTTGCTGGAAAGTGTGCAGTCTCAGCTGGAGACAGTCCATAACACAAACTCCACCAGCATTGGTAAAACTGGGAGGGAAGAATATAGATTAAGTGTTGTGATGTATTTTGTTCTACAGTGCATGACTGGACCAGCTGCCCCACTATGTGGATAAGTGCAGTGTTCCTGCCCTAGGACTGCTCAGGGTACACAGACAGCTGCTGCCCTCAGCTGGGGACAGCATTTGTGAAACAAAGACTGTTGCATCTTTGTGTCACTGGCATTTAGCACAGGTTCAGCCATCCTCAAACTGTTCCATGTACTGCATTTGTTATGTAACTGTTTGAGGGCACATCCAAGGAAAACAAGCTAAGAATAACCTCCTTTGATCAAGGATGAGGATGTGGATTTGCATCATGTCCCAGAAGGATTATCCTTGTGCCATGTAGCTGCACAGCACTGGGCCAGGTGGTCACATTTGTGTAGAAGGTTTAGAGGGGCTCTGCCAAGGCATCTTAACTCCCAGGCAGAACAGCTGTAGCTGATGGAACACCTCTCACCTCTTCCAGAACATCATGAAATGTTTTGTTCTGTCTTCTGTTTAGCAAATATTGCATGGAAATCACTCAGAAATATTCAGCTTGCTTGTTGCCTGTCATTGACCTTGTAGACAAAGCTGTGATGCCCGAGCTGAGTGTATACACAGACACAGGCAGTACTTCACTGGCAGAAGCGTGTGTTGAACTCTGTGTTCTGCTCTGCGTGCAGGTTTTGCTCATACAACACCCAACACCTTTGCTTCAACAAGTGAAACTTCATTCTATCTCTGGGGACCCTCAGGTAGTGGAGTTATAAAAACCTCAGTATGCAGGCCAAGTAATAGGATCAAAACTAGGTGGACTCAGGTAAGGGAAAAAAAGATTTATTTTTATCTTAAAAGGCCCTCATGTTTTTGTAAGGCACTGGTGACTTTATAAGAGCTGTGCAGTAATAAACCTCACAGAAGATTTTAGTATCCCTTCCTATGTCAACTTTGATTACATGAGAGAACTGTATAGATTATTATTCATATATGCAAAATAATAATATAGCAATATATTGCTTCTGCTAAATTATGGTGGGTACTTTTGGCCCAGTCAAAGTTTGTTTTTTATTTGAAAACTTGTGTCACTTGATGGGTGTTATTTGATAAGTAATTCATAATTCTTGCTTTTTTAATCAAAAGTTTAGAAAAATGTTTTGGTTTTTTTATAAGGTTTTCAGTCCAGAGATACAAATGAAGTTCGACAAGATCACTGCAGTGGCAAAGGGATTTCTTACACGTAGACTCCTGCAGACAGAAAAACTGAAACATCTTAAGCAAACTGTAAAAGTAAGATCAGCTTTTTTGCAATAGGCAGCTTCTTATCCTGTTTATTTTTGTTGCTGACTTCCATTGACAGATGAAATCCTGCGTTTTCTGCTCTCAGAAGATTTTGGGGCTGTTACATGAACATGTTTGAGTGTTGCATTGCTTAGTGTCATAAGGTCCAAATCAAACAAAGAATCTGTCCTATGTGTACTGTTTGTAATGATTGCTTTGTTATTAAGGGTTATGCCTGGTGCTTACTCTTATTTTCCTGTCTTTCCCAGGATACTCTGGAATTCATAAAAAATTTTCAGTCTGAAGCCCCATTGAAAAGAGGAAGTGTGTCAGCACAAGATGCATCCCTTCATGAAAGAGTAATGGCTCAGGTGATACAATTTAAACCTTTTTTTTTGTCTTTTCTAGCTATTCTGCTTTTGTAATAGAAATGCATAAAACCTTGAGAGTGGCTTTGTTTAGAGTAAAACATTTAAAGAAGAAAAGATTCCATTTTTTTGCTTGACACAAAATTATTTGATTTCAAAATTATGAAGTGTTTTGTTTAGATTGAAAGTAAAAAGTGCTTGATAATCAAAACCATGGACAGGTAAACTTGATTGAATATTTTATTAACATTTTAATTATTCTTTCCAGCTGCGAGCTGCTCTGTATGACATCCATGACATCTTTTTCACAATGGAGGCATCGGAGAGAATGAATATTCTGCGTCACGATCGTGAAGTTCGTAAAGAGAAGATGCTCAGGCAGATGGTGTGTTACATTCCAGGGAACGTAAACTGTTTCAAGACTTTAAGTCCTGAATCATTTTGCATTTAAGAGATTCTTCCTCACCCTGTACAATGTTTCTTAAATCTAAATTTTTAATTATGCTTTTGTAGGTAACTTTCTTCAGTATCTTCTTTTTTTTTTTTTTTTTTAGGATAAAGTAAAGAGCCCAAGAGAGCGAGTGACACTTTCAACAGCTACGCAGAAATCTCTGGACAGGAAAAAGTACATGAAGTATGTGCAGCTCTCCCTTGGGTGGGGAGGGATGGTGAGAGGGGTCCAAGAGGAGGAGTAGAAGGCACAGGAAATAATGATGGGAAGTTTATGGAATAAGTGTTTCTTTGCAAACTGACATCTGTGCTAGGAAGAATGAGTAAAAAGCTTTCCAGGTGTGTGGTGTCTTGCTAATTGTATTTTGCTCTTACTTTTAAGAGACTTCTTGTTTGTATGGAGAAAAATGTTTATTCTAACTTGTGCATTTATGCTATAATGCAGTGGTGGATTCTGAGTTTATGGTTGATTTTGCCAATTGTAGAAAGTGCTCCAAGTGATTTTATCTAAAGTGCCTAGCAATAGAGATACTTGATAGAGGATCTCTGGCAAGGTTTTTTTGGGGAATGGTAGCAGGCTTTGTCCTGCAACACAGTGGACTGAGCAGTTGTTACACTTGCTCCTGAGTAAAGAAGTGATAATCTGTAGGACGGCCCTGGCAGTATTACATGTAGGTGTAGTTCCTCTTATAGGCTTTCTCTGAGTGTTTCTGTTCAAGACCTGGATGATAATTCGCTAATTGAAATATGTTTCAATACTTTTGTTTCTCTAGGGCTTCAGAAATGGGAATGCCAAGTAAAAAAATAATCATCAAACAAAAAACTCCTGAAAACCGGTGGGTGATGGTTACTTGTATTAGGATGCTTTTAAGAAACTGTCTTATAATGATGGATTCTGTGATCTGTGTTGTTGGTTTGCCATCGATCAGCTCAATTCCTGCTACTATTATCATGAAAATTAGTGAAATCTGATTTACCAAGGCCCGAGAAAAGGGTTTATTAGCTCATTAGAAGTTAGGAAAGATGCGTTTTCTTCAGAGTCAGTTCTGAAATTTCATCTTCAAAAGTTATTTATTTATGGCTTTAAGTCTTGGCGCTCAGGTTCAACGTTTTCCTCTGAGATGCACAGTTAAGCTTCAGTTTGGCACTACTACTCTTCCTAATACCTTTTGCTTGGCAGTGGAGTTATTGATAATGCTTATCTTCAGGAAGCTGTCAGAAAAAAGTGGCTTTCTGTTGTGAGGAAAGTTTTGTTCCTTGATTGTGTTATTGTTTGCTTAGATCACAGAAATTACAGTGTTCAGTACATGTTGTTCAGGCAGACAAGCTGCTCTCTTATGAGGCGTGTCTGCACCTTTTTCATGTATTTAAAGCCAGATACCTGGCATCCCTTAAAAACAGTTTTTATCCCATGTTTACCCAAAAGCTTTGAAGACATACTGTCTATTCATACAGTTCAGCCTTCAAGGACTACTGTAAGCAATTCAGCTGTTTTTCCTGTGTGTTCTCATCAATAACTGGCAGCCCAAGGCACTGTTGAGGGAGATCCATCTGTGCTTTTTTGTTTCTTTGTTTTTAATAGTGGAAGTAGTAATCCTATTCTGGAATTTTAATTCCAGCCACTTTGCCTACACGTCATTTGCCTTACCAAACCTGTTAGCCTTTCTGAAATTCGTTATGTGAAACATGATTCATAATTCAGTATTTCTGAGAGATTTTTAATTTTAAAGGGAAAAAGCACTAATAAAAGTCTGTGTTTTAACAGCATACTTCAACCAAACCAAGGACAGAATGCCCCGGTTCATAGACTGCTTTGCAGACAAGGGTAAGAGCACAGCGTGTTTCGAGCCTAAAGGTGAAAGTAAATGCAAAGTGCAAGAACAGTGATTGCTGAATAATATTTGCACATAATGGCACAGCTGTTCTTCAGAGTAAAAATAATTGCTTCTCTCAGTATTTTGAGAGCGTGATGAAGCTTTGTTTTACCTTATGCTGCAGGAAAATATTTATTGTTGTCATCCTCTTGTGTATTGTCTTCATTTACACTGTTCCAACATTTCTATTTGTAACATTCATTCCATGAAGCTTTGCTTCCACTTAATGAAATAAGTGTATTTTTATATGTAGACTGTAATGCCATGGTATCTAAACTAAAGCAGTTTCTTGAATAGAGTTTTTCAATCTGTTCATGGGGAGATGTTCTCCTACTTAATGTATCTATGTAAGCCATAACAGTATCAATAGGAACTATACAGGTGCTCAGGAAGAGGCTCTGTGGAACATGGTAAAAATGTTTTCATGCCAAACACATTTTGATAGTGTCTATAGTTTTGTATACAGCCTTTCAACTTTGTTGCAAGTGACTTATTAACTCTTTTATATTTAATTAGAACCCCTAAGGCCTCAGTGAATGGGGTTGAGCAAAATAGAAAGAAGGCCTCAGAGAGCAGAGTGTCTAACAAGGCTGTTTCAGGTGTGTAGAAAATTGGTGCTTGGATCTTATAGTAAATAAGTTACTAGTACCTAGAAAAAATGAATTGGCAATATATTGTTTTCCTTTCCTTGTGCACCTGCTTTGCTATGCCTTAGGTCTAAGCTATCTCTTCAAACAAACCTGCGCTGGTACCTGAACCATCCACTTTCAAATTCTATAAACACAGTATATAGAATGTGCTGCACAGCTCATTTGCTTTCACTCACCAGATTCCCAGTCATAAAAAAAGATTGCCAGATATATTCACTGGAACTGTTGAGAAATTGATAGTAGTCAAAATAGACTTGGATTAGAACTTTCATGTCATTGATTCTTAGTTCTGTACACACATCTTCAGCATGGAGCATATTGAAAGGACAGGAGGGACAGTTTCAGACTCCTCAGCAGGTGTTCACTCATCATACAGTCCTAAAATTATATATATATATATATATTCCTGTAGCCTCTTACAGCATGTTTGAGTCTTAATGACCCAAGTTCAAAAGTGAGTATTTCTGTGCTTCCATACAGAGATGACTGGTTGGTTACCTTTTATTTAAAACGTTTGATAATAGTGCTGAACCTCTAGAAATGACTATGAATAGTGTTACACAATTTCCATTTTTTTAATTAGATTTAAAATTTCTTAAGTGACAAACTTAAATTTATCAAAAGGTAAAGTCGTTTATAGGCTTTAAAACTATTTAACATTTGAATTACACTTTCTTCTCAAAGGAGAGTTCCACAAGTTGAGTATAAAAATTGGGAATTTTGGGGCTTAATAAGGGAAATATGTAATGTAGTATGATTTCAATTGTTTTCCATAATATTTTCAATAATCTGTATGTATTAAGGATGAAACCTTTCCTGTAAGGCAAGTGCTTATTTTTTGCTGCCCCAGAGCAATGCTGGGAGGGAGTATCTGCAAGTTTGAATGCAGTGTGTTTTACTGTTTAAATGTGATGTTTTCCCAGATACTACTTCGTGAAGTCGAGAGAAGTGAAGTGAACAGAAGAATGTATAGTAAGGCAGTATGCATAAACATAGATAACACTGCAGTATGAGAGGGGGGAAAAAAGGCAGGTGGTGAGATCACAACCAGAGCGTGTTCATTTATTTTTCTGTTGTCAGTTCTCCTGGCAGTGCTGTCATCACCAAAGTAGAGCAAGGCAGTTGTTTGGTTGGACTCAGTGACACTACAGAAAAATTAGCAAAGATAATAAATAATCTCCCTGAACTATAAAGCAGAAAATAAAGTAAATAATACAATTTTAGCAACCCGAAGTAGCCATTAAGACAAGTGTTCATCTGCACGTTTCCTATTGACTAGTAAATGAGTGTGCTGAAGAATAGGGACAACAGAACAATCAAAACCTCTACCAGATACAGTATTACAGAGGTGGTAAAAGAGTAGCAGTGTTAGGGTGGTGTCACACGCGGCAGGTTTGGCACTGATTCGAGGTTTGGATGCCATCCCCAAACTCATGTAATTCATGCTGAGCTCATAATGAGCCACAGTGGTGTTTACATTGTGTCTGGCATCAGGCATCCAATGAAGCATTCTGTCTCACTCTTCTGTGTTGGCAGTGTGTGGTGTGTGCTGTTGTTCTAAGGAAGTCCCTGGGTTTATCTTAGTCATAATTACCAAAGTTGTGACAGGTCATACTTGCAATGAAGAAAATCCTTTGGGATATATCTCCAACTTCTTTTTGCCTTGTTGCTGTTTGTCAAATACCTGGAAAGTCATTGGATGCCTTCTGTAGTGGCCTTCTTGGAACTTCAGGCAGATGTGGCTAACCAGTTGTATGCTGGTTAGTTCAGGTCGCTCAGTGTAGCCTCATTTAGAGCTTGGACATCACACATGTTCCTGTGGTGCAATACCAACACTTCATGTGCTCCTTCAGAAATAGGTTAGACTTCTTGTACTAAATGAAGAGAAATGCATTCTGCAGTTATTACATGGGGAACACTTGGCATGGAAGAAACAATCTGCAGAATTTTGCAATAATGAAAAAACTTACTTTGAATATTTTATATATGGCTAAAATGTGAATAGTGAAAAGTCAGGTGGTATGGTAAATAGAGTGTTGATCAGGTTGCTCCTACAACAAGACCTATTCATCTGCTCTGCCCAGTTTCCTTTTCCATGGAAAAGAAACACAGGGCACAAGGCACACAGAATATCTGGGTGGTGGCAGCACTTGGCCAAGCCAAGGGCACATCTTGCCCCTGTGAGATGGTGGGGGCTGTGGGGTGTATTGGCTGTCAGGCCAGCACTTCAGGAAGTCTTAGGCCTGCTGTGTGTGAGTGGCAGGTCTGTCCTTTGTCCCAGGAGAGAGGCCTTGTGTGATTGCCCTTTGCCACTGGAAAAGGATGAGTGATAATTGTTCTCAGAACTGTCACTGTTTTTATGCAGATTTGCCTTCTGCAATTCCTTAGTCTAGATTGCTGTGGGATTTTTGCACACCCAGATGCTATTACTGTAATATCCTATTATGTGTGTGAGATTTTTATATGGCTTTGAGAGCGCTTGGGCTGAGTTAAGGGGTAGTGTTAATCACTAATAAAGCACCATGTCAGCCTAGTTGTCTGTCCTACGAGATCCCAGCTGAAGAGCACAGCCCTGGGGAGTGCTGGGCCAGTGAGAATGCCTTCTGTGTAGTGGGAGCCTGTTGAGATGTGAGGGCTCTGGGCATTCCCGAAGCTGCTTTGGCCTGTGCTGAGTGTAGCCCTGGGACACCTGTAAGTAACCGCTGCAGCTCTGACCCAGAGTAACTGAAGAGCCTAGAAAGGACTGGCATGCACTCTGTCACATTCGTTTACTTGCCTGGTAGTCATTCCTCTTCCATGGCTGTCTTCCATTCCCACTGCTCTGCACCCTGTGGTATGGTTTTCACTGCTTTGTGTAAATGTTTGCTCACACTGCTGCACTTTCTTGGTAACTGCCTGAACCTAAAGAATGCTGAGTTGTGCTACTTTTTAGCAGCCTGCAGCGCTGAACCCTCACTACTGGAAGATACTTGTGCTATGCATAGTAAAATACAGATTTTTAAATATAAGTATGTATATACTTGTTCCCTGTGGAAAGACTTATTTATTTGTTTATTATTTTTTTACTTAAGCATCCTTCCTTTTATAAGGGCTCTGCCTGATGACATTATTCATACTGCACTTCTAATTCTGGTTGTCTTATATTGACATATGGGAGCCTACAGCTGTCTCTTGTTTTAACTCTTTCTTTTTGTCACATTAATTATCTTAAGTATTCAACTTGTATAATATTTTTTAATTGATAATTTGTTTAAAAGTAATACATGGCATAGTTAAACTTATCAGCCATTTCATCTATGTCTTGGTTATGCAATACTTCTTTTAAAAAAATTGTGAATTGTGGTTGTAGTTGTTTTAGAGTAGCAGAAAAGAAGATAGGATAGTTATCAAATAAGGCAATACTATAAAATGTCATTACTTTCAAACCTATAGGTAGTTTTCATAAGGCTTTTGGGGTGTAACATTATGAAAACTGTCATTTTAAAAGTAGTCACTGAATGCCTAATACTGCTTTACAGAAATTGTCCTAATCTTTTTCTGCTATTTTTGTTGGACAATCCTGTTTCAAAAACCAGTACTATTAATTGTAAAATGGTAATGTTTCTACTTATTTTTAGGAGCATATGCAGGAAGAACCCAAAGAAAGAAGCCAAATGTTGTGACAATTTAAGAAGACAGCACTCACTGGGATAAAATGGCTGTGTTTTAATGATGGCATTCTCAGCACTGATTTTTAATATTGCATCTTCTTTACATATATGTATATTTAGACATTATAAAACCACTTTGTCATTTTCACATGACACATGAACACAATCATATTGAAGTAATATGCTTTGAAACTCTCATACTTGTGGGAAAATTGCATGTTAGAACTTGTGTACAGACCAGTATTAATATATAAAAGATTCCTAATCTTGTTTACTTAAAGACTACCACAGGGCAACATGAAGGTAATTTGTGACTTTTTCACACTTTCTAATTCTAGTGTCTGACATATGCTTTTTGCATTACTTAAACTGCAATTTCTGTGTATGAGTGCCACCATAAGTAAGTCATAGGTATGTATTTAGTTTCATACCATAAAGTGAAAGCAGCTAAATGTGAAAAAACCCCCCAAACTTAATTTAAGCAAAAATGAGTTTTCACGTCAGTGAATTTGTCAGCAGCCATTCTGAATGTACTTTCTGTGGGAATGAGATTAGCTCAATTTCAGTACTAAAGGCCTTGTGCCCAATGGTTTGCATTTCTGCTGAGCTGGGCAGACGTGGTCCAGGTTCACTGCTGGGCTGATGGACATACTTACACTGACTAAACCAAAACTGTGCATTCATATGTGTGCTAGATCAAAGCACTCTACTGAAACAGTCCTGGGTTTTTGTTCCCCTGCTGTCTACTGCGTTTTCTTATGGAAACAACATTTGTCCAATATGGAGATGTGTATGTTCTACAAAAACTTCAGAAGGTAAGATTTGAACTGTTTTACCATTTCAGACTTAAATAGTAATTTCAGTCTGTAATAGTAATTCAGGTATGTTACATTTAATTGATGCCAGCTGCAGTTTTTCTGAGCAGTTTATCTTCTGCTGTGACCTAACAGGGCCTTGTACTGAAGTCATGATTTCTGCAGGTGGGGGGGAATCCTTTCCAGATCGCAACACTTTCATATTTATGAATATCTAACATTAAAAGAGCATGGTCATATTTTACCTTAGTCTTCCAACTGATGGATATTATCCATCAATTTGAGGAGAGGATGATTCTCCACCTTCTTTTAATGAACTTAAGTCATGATAGTGAGAAAGTTCTAGAGAGAAAAGCTTGGCTGTATAGTCTTAGCAGTAGAGAACTGACTGCCAGAATGTAAATTAGGTTTTATTTTGTTACTTTCCCAGTGTCAATACAATACAACACACTAACTTTGGAGGCTTTGTAATGTGTTGACATGAATGTAAGAGAAAAAAAGACTAACTGAAAATTTAATTGTGGTAAATAGCATGAAAGGGGAACATTAATTGTTCCCCCAGCCTGTGGCTTTCATCTGCCACCAGGTCTGTCCTCTGCAACTTGTGATGTTGTTCAGAACAGGAGTGTTATACCATGCACTAAGTTACCCATGTTTCATGCTTGGAAAATGGCAAAAACGCTGCCCAAGCACTTTGAAGAATGGCACTGCTTGGTTTGCTTGAAAGCCTGGGGCCAGGGGGCTCCCCTGATGGTGTAAATATAAGAGTTTACACCAGTGGAGGACCTGCCTCCTTCATACAAATGCTGTGGTGCTTTAAAATCTCAGCTGTAATACAGAAAATGCCCGAGGCAAGCTTCCTGCTTCGCCCAGTGGTGGGCATCAAAGCTGTGTTTTAGTTTGCAGCTTTCCTTAGGAGTGAAAAACATCTCAAGAGGGGAAGAATTTACAGTGGCAAGAGTAACCTGTGTCACAGATGACAAAAGGTGCTGTTGATATAGCAGCACTAAAGATTGATGTTTCTAATGGATGTTTTATGTGCTGTATTTATTATTAGCATAGGCAATATGTTGATGCACAGATAGGTTTAGTGTGTTAGTAGAAGTGAACGTTTCCCTTCTCTTAGGGTTTCACATCTAAACCTCTTGTTCTTCAAGCATGTTTCCAGTGTGTAATAAAGCGTTATAGCACAAGGGTTTTGTTTTTTTTTTTTAACTTTCATGAGGCCTTTCTCTTGACAAGTGCCAGAATTTGGTTTTGTACTTGCTGGTTTGTATTTATACATATTTATCTTTTTATTTTGTGTGGAATTGTGATACCATTACAAAAGTCTATTTATTTTTGTACTTTGTTTCATTCTCACCAGTCTCGCTTTTTACTTAAAGCATTCTGCACAATAAACTCTTTAAATCTTTAACAAGCGCTGCCTCTCTGTGCTTTCCGCGCAGCCTTGCCCGCCGCTCCGCGCCCGCCCTCAGGCTCTTCCCGCGCTGGGGGCGGCCCGGGCGC
>NW_008238321.1:12083495-12140733 GCF_000691975.1 Corvus brachyrhynchos | reverse complement strand
GGCTCGCCGGTGGAGATGAAGCTCTCTTTCTGTGTATTTGCCTTTGCCAGCACAGTTTAGCCTCTGTTAGTTATCTTTCACAGGCTCTTTAGAAGTAGACAGGGGCTACAGGAGGCAGAGTCAGCTTCTAAGCAACGTGCGTTTACAGGAAAATGTGTACGTCTGAGGGAACTGCACCGTGTAGGACATGGAATTACTCAGTCTAGTATTGTGTTTGGTAAAGGAAGGATAAAAGAGGCACTCTTTCTCTAAGAGACAAAAGCAGTAGCAAAATAGAGCAAAACAAAGCAGAGCAGTAGAAATGCTGAAAAATTGATTTTTATGTAGTACTGCAACGAGGTAACAGGCTAATAAACAGGTCTGGTAACATTGATGCAGAAGTGGTCACGGGGAAATAACTAGAGATTTACCTAATAAGATGTTTCCATCATGTTGTTCTCTAATGTGGAAGATATTTTCATGCTATGGGGTTTAGCAGAACCTTAGCTATTTTTAAGTGGTATTGATGCTAAAAAAGTGTTTTGCAGATTAATTGTCTGCATAGTGATCAGTCTGCATATGAGGAAAAAAATAGCACCTGTTGGTGCTGAGGAGTTGTGTTTACCTACTGTTCAAATGAAGCAAATTTTAAAAATGTAAACAAATTTGTAAAAAAAATTGTCAAGTATATAAAATAATTTAAATCTTAGATCTACAATGCATTTTTATAATAGCTACACATAAATATCTAGAGAAATTGGGGCTTTTTTGAAATGTTTAATACTCAAATAATGATAGGTGCAGTCACTATGGGATGTGCCTCGTTGTATTACCAATACCAATATGTGTCTAGTGTTGTAAAGGGACTCTCTTCCATTTTACATGCCTGGCTCCTTTGTGCTCCCTGTAAGCTTTTTGCAGTGCTTGCTTTAGGACAAGCCCTGGCTCTGGGAGGGTGCTGTGTGCCTGGAAGCAGTCCCAGGAAAAAAGATATTTTACCAGGAGGAGAGAAAAAGGTTGGGAGGCTGGCAGGTGTCGAAGGTGCAGAATGGTGGCAATTACAGTGGTGCTCATGTGTGAAAAACCCACTGTTAAAAGAGCACCTGAAGCAGGGGTGTAATCATGCAGGATGTACGGGCAGTGAAACCCCAGCTTGGCCAGAGTCTTATTTTTATTTCCTCTCAAAAGTTGGCTGCACTGCTGTAGCCAAGAAAGGAATGCTTAATCTCCTTTCCCTGGAGAGTAAGCAGAACATAATGCCAGAGCAAACTTGATCTTGTCTTCTGTATTAGCTCTGTTACAAGCTGTCTTATCACTTGAATAGCCACATTGTAAACGTGCTTTTTAAAGACTTATTTTCAGGGTTTACAGCTCTTGTTCACTCCCACATATGTATCGTTGCCATGTGCACTTGCCCAGTGTGCTTACACTAATTAGAGTGCAGTTGATTTCGGCCTTGGGGTGGTGTGCTGAGAGAGCTGTCAGCAATCAAAGAATAATTGTGTAGCCAGAAAGAGTTTGAAAGACTTTTCACCCAGATTGTGATTAACCCGTGATGCAAATGAGCAAGAAGAGTCATTGAACAATGGGACAAAAGCAAAAAGAAAAGGAACTGGAGATTAAGAAACAAAAGAAAACAAATAAGGATATGAATTTCACTGGAGTCTTTCTCTTGCTCTGCTCTATCTCATTAGATGTCAGAAGTTTCTCCTTGGAGTGGCACAACCATAAATTATCTAATTCATAGTTCTTTCTTTATTAAGGAAACTTGGATTTTTTGAGTACAGGCTATCTGTAGAATAGCTGGCTGCTTAGCACTCCTGAAAATCCTCCAAATGAGTTATGTCTTTCAGTAGGAATGGAATTATTTGAAAGTTTGGATTAATTCTTGTGGGAAGGATGTGTGTTATGTGGGGGAAGTGCTGATTGCTTTTGTTAGGAGTTTGGTTAAAGAATTTTTTGTGTATCCCCTGATTTTACTTATTCAGCTGAGGCAGTAGTGTGTGCTATGAACATTCTCAGGACCTTGAATGAAACAGAAAAGAACAATTAGCTGCTCTGTGTGTTTCAAAGACTAAAAAAGAGTACAACTAAATGGCTGAAAGTAAAATTTCTCCAGTTTTACATTATCTCAGTAGAGAGAAATTTGGATCTTTATGTTTGCTTATTTTTCAATATGCTTTTTTTTTGTAAATAAGCATCTGTATAGATGTAGGATATGCTTCTCTTAGCAGGTGGTTATTTATATGCATATATACTTTCCCTTACTGCTTTTTAAGGCATGCAAGATCAAGAAACTATGTGTCTGAATCTGAAGTGTGCAAACTGGAATCTATGCCCTTGGATTTTGGCGATTACCATCCGCTGAAACCCATTACAGTGAGTTATTTGGTGCTTTTGGAAGATGAATCTGAATTCAAACGGGTTGTGTTCCTCTTTTTACATTTAATTTTTAAAATGAAAAGGCTTTGAGGTTGGTGGTGGTACTTGTGAAGTTGCTTTCTGTGTTAGTGGCCTGTTCTAGAGGCATCAAGGTTTATTCTGTTTGCCCTTTACAGAAGTTTGCTGGTGCTGTTATGTGTCAGAAACAGTCTCCACAGCACCTCCAGCTTGTGGGTTTTCTTGGTTGCATTAAATGCTGAATAATGGATAAATTTAACATCAAATTGTTGCATTACAAATAACCTGCATGATTGCTTGATGTAGGATTTGGTTTGGGGTTAACTTCCAGTCAGCTGTGTACTTTAAAACATTTATCATTTCTTTATGTGTAAGAGGCTTTTAAAGATGTACAAAAAAATCCAGCTTCAAAGAGATGAGTTATCCACTAATGAAAGATAAATGGGCAGCAGCTTCTGCTCAGGAAGGTCAGTAGGGAGATAAGACAGTGGCCTTAAGTATGGATTTGATGCTCCAGGCTTGAGTGTTGTGCGAGAAGAGTAAAGATGAAACTGGCAGAGGAAATTAAATAGCAAGAAAGAGTTTGGAGGACAGGGACAAACCTAATAAAATAGAGGAGGGGTACTAGAAAGAAATTCAGAGAGTTGTTCTTACAGTTTTGTAAACCTAGAATTGTAAGGGAAAAAAAAGTAGTGGAAATGCTACTGAAGAGTGAGTGCCTCCAGATTCAGGGAAGAGGGGGGGCTTCAGTTTAAATGCTGGTGCTCACTCTAAAGAGTTTGTTTGATGCCTCCTTGCTTTCATTGCAACAGCACAATTTATGTAGCTTGTATTTTGATGATCTATTAAAGAAAACTGAGGGAAGAGAAAACCTTTTTGTTTAATAGTTCTGAACTTTTTCTTTAGGTTACCGAATCCAAGACCAAGAAGATGAACCGGAAAGGAAGTACTTCTTCTACCTCCTCTTCCTCCTCTAGTTCTATGATGGACCCACTGAGCAGTGTGTTGGATGGCACCGATCCCTTGTCATTGTTTGCAGCAGCTGCAGATCCTGTGACTACTGCTCCTCCCATGGTAACACTGGGGGCAGTTATCTCAACTAAGTAAAATAAAACCAACACCAAACCAAAACCACAAAGCCAACCCTGCATAAAATGTATTGTCTCACCAGTTAAGAGGTTAATATAGGAAATATACTGTATTAATAGAATATTCTTTTTTATTTACCTACTTTCATCTGGTTTATGTTGACATATTTATTTAAATACGGATTTTTTTTGATATTGTGACTTATGAAAGGATCAGCTGACCCTTGAAACATTAAGTTGACCTTTATCAGCCTTCTCTTCTTTTTCCAGATCTGTATTTAACTTTTGCACTTGTACTCCTGTCATAGGATGGTGCACGAAGGAAACGGGATAAAGATGAGAGCTCAGCAGTAGGAAGTGACTTTGAACCATGGTCAAGCAAACGTGGTGAAATCCTTGCTAGATACACAACAACAGAGAAGCTTTCTATTGTAAGTGGTGGCTTCCACCCTTTTTTTTTAATTTGTACTAGACCTTTAATGGATTTTGGATGTTGCTATTTTATAATTCTTTCATGGGTAAATACTGGTTCTCTAAATTTCAGTTTTAATGTTGTAGCAAACTGAATCACAGGCTCTGACTTATAAAGATTGTTTTAGAGCTGAGTCCAAGTTTTTTGATATTTAGAAGCCATCACTTTGTCTTTTTGTGACAATGCAAATAACTTCTGGTCTTGCATCTACTAAATGATTAGAGAGTTAATTAGCAATGTAATTACCCTATGCATTCTTGGAATGCTAGTGAGTACATGCTTTCTAAAAGTCTGCTTTTTCTGCTTCCTCACAGAATCTGTACATGGGATCTGAAAAAGGTGAGCCCTTTCTTTAACAGTAACAGAGTTGCTTGAGGCAGGGTGCAGTGACAGTTTATGGTCAAGAATAGTTGAAATGTGTTTTCCTGCCTCCCCCATTCTGGCATCATGGTCCTTGCTTTTTGGTGCATAAGACAACTGGATTTTACTTAAAATAATTATTGAAAATAAGCCACCCAACCACCTTGTTTTTTATTCCTGTGGGCTAATAAATTTGTGATTATTTCACTGCACTGACTTCCACTGTAGCTTAAAACTTTTTTCCATTTAAACTGAGCAATGATATTTTGAGAATCATGTTTATCAGCTCTTCTGCTAACTGGAAGGAAAGCAAACAAGTCCTTTGGGAACTTGTTCACTTATTCTCTTTACATGAAAGTGAAATGATTTCAGCTGTATGCTGGGTGTTCAGAAAAGAACCAAATGTTAAATATTTTATCATGTTTTCTAGCAAAGAGAATCTGGGCTAAATAGTCAGCATAGTAAATCAGGATTTTATGTATGAATAAACATGCAGCATTTCAGCTTCTGCAAAAATACAAAATACTTTTTTGCAATGAGAATGGTCGAACACTGAATCTGGATGTTCAGGAGAAGTGTGACATCTATATCCTTAGATATTGTTAAATTGACTGGATATAAATAACCCTGTGCAACTGTTATAACCTCAGACCTGGACCAGCTGTGAGGAGGAGAGTTGGACACAGACCTCCACAGAGCTTTTCTATCCTAAATTATCCTATGGTTCTATCTGGTGATTCTTTTCTTACCAGTAAAACTTGCAAGAAAATCCACTTTTATTCAGTTTTGCTTACTTGTCATTCCCCTTGTTCAAAGTGAATGCAGTGTAAGTATGTTCAGATGTGTGTCTTCAGGAATACTCACTAAATGAATCATACCACTTGTCTTCTGTCACAGAAGCTGCCTGGTCCATATCAGGCTCCTTCAGGTTTGTTTCTCTTTAGAAATCCCAGTGTTTAAATGTTAAATTTCTGAAAAACAGAGGACAAGGTTAGAAGAACTGGATGATCTGGAAGAGGTGAGAAGGTTTTCTGATGAAATTACAGCACAATAATAACAGTGAAAGGAATTTGTGAAACAAAAATCTTCTGTGAAACTTTTTAAAAAGGTCCTGATTCTGCAAGTGCTTATGCAGTATTTAGATAAATATGTACTTTCTGTGGGAGTTCTCTAGTAATTTTAATCCTTATTGTTACAGGATTCAGGCAGAACCATATTTTTGTATCACTAGAAATTGTTATTTGAAAATTTACCTGATCTGTTGCTGTTGATTTACCTTCTTACTGCATACGGTCTGCAGCTGCTGTAAAACTTCGTGGAGCCCAGTAGTCTTAACATCTGATCATTTTGGAATTATCAGAGGCAGAAACTGCATACTGTCTACCTGAGTTTAATTCAATTTACAGTTATGAGCTTGATAGAAATACTGAGTACACAAGTTATTTCTCAAGCTGCAGTATTTTACTGTGCAAAGGTGAGATGTTCCATAACCTACGTTCCTAAGACCTGAAGGGAAGTTGTAATAAATTTTGTAGGATTCTCTCCCACAACATGGTGATTTGAGTCTATAATAACAGCACTCTCCTTCCCTCCTGCTCTTATTAAGTAGGTTTGTGTTTTCTTGCCAGGGATCGCAGAAAGAGCTGTTGAATTTGACTCAGCAGGATTACATGAACCGGATTGAAGAACTGAACCAGTCTTTAAAGGATGCTTGGTCCTCTGATCAGAAAGTGAAAGCTCTGAAAATAGTCATCCAGGTCAGTTTTACGTTTTTGTTCTATGCAGAACCAGTGAGTTTGGTGATACAACTTGTCCAGTTTCCTTCTTGGGAAAAGAAGGCTTTCTACTATTTTTCTATTATTTTCTTTTGTTCTTCTCTGAAATACATTTCTTTCAGAGTTTTATGACTTCTGAAAGTAGCTGGATTTTCCGGTTTGTTGTTATGTGTTGGTTTTGACTAGGTTACATGGGATGGAATTCTCAGTGAGTCACCAAATGACAAATGTGGAAATTTTACCTGCTCAAGGATAGTTAGAGTAAATCACATGTAGTGGTATCAGCTCTTTCTAGGGCATGTAATTTCCTTTCCTGTCCTCTTCCCCTTCAGCCCCTTGCTCCCTACAAATAATACTGGAATGCCTTTTTGAACATCAGCATTTTACCCATCCAAACTTACTAACGCAATTAAATAATGGGATTTAGGACCTTAGCAAGCTACCAAAAACAGCTCCAGATTTTTAAAATGGTATGTGTGGGGTTTCTGTTTGTTTGTTTGTTTTAAAACTCGTCCACAGTCTTCCTTTGGGTCATTTGGGGTGATGCGCTTTGAGGAGGGCAAGGGGAAATAGGACAGTTAAATGCTCTTTTGTTTGGCTTGGCCTTTAAAAAAGGCCAGAGGCAGAGTGCAGCAGAGGACAGATGAGATAATGACATCCTTAAAAGCTGTAAAACTGATGTAATGCTCGTAGTCATCCAGTGGGGTTATATAAAGTCAGGATTTTTTTTGGTCATTCTGGATACTCTTGTGAAAACTGCTTGAAGTAATTTCATCTTAAATTGTGGAAAGGAAAATAAAGGAAAAATGGAAATGAAACATTAATGAAGTGAGATCAAACAATTATATGTGACCTAGGGTGACTAATGTTCTTTTGTAATACTATGAAATCAGCACTGTTATTGTTATTTTTAAAAAGATCCATATATAGGATTGTGAAGTTTGAATATAGTCTTTGGATGAGAAGAAAAGGAGCAGGGATGTACTGTACTTACAGTGCTTTAATATGTGTGTAAATATATATATATGTGTGATATGCAGTGATAATCTATGCATTGATGCTTTCATAGGTTCTTTTGCAAATGGTTCACAAACAATTTTGAAATAATACAGTTTCTAACATGAGATTCAGTGCTTCCTTTTAGGAAAGTGGCACCAAAGTTGAATATGTTCATCTATGCTGAAGTGTTGTTCACTTAGCACTTAGTGCTGCAGATAGTCATCACTAATTGAAAGACTGGCTAAGAATGAAATAGGTACTTGGGTAATTAATGAATTTAAAAAGTTTTATGAAGGATAATAATTCCACAGTTATAAAGCAGGATAGGGTAGAAACCTCACTGAACTTTACTTGCTGTGGTTCTTCCTTCAGAGTGCTGTATCCTCTAAAAGAACTGAGCAGTTCTCTTGACATCAGGCTGTGGTTGTATACACAGTCTGTCATTACTATTATAGACTGGTTAGTGTGCAGTAGGAGGAGTGAGTTTGGCATCTGGTTAGGAAGATTTCTTCACCAAAAGGGTTCTCCAGCATTGCACCAGTCTGCCCAGGGCAGTGGTGGCATCAGCGTCCTTGGAGGTATTTAAAAGATGTGTAGATGTGGCACTTGGGCATATTTTTTACTGGTGATCTTGGCATGCTGGATTAAAGGTTGGACTCAACGATCATGAAGGTCTTTTCCAACCTAAACGATTCTGTGATTCTATGATTCCTCAAGTGCCTTTTTGCAAGATACTTTACTTGTCAAGATGGAGTATGTTAAGCTGCTTAGAGTAAGCTGAAGTAAGTTGATTATGTATGTGAGCTCTAAGAAAAGTGGTAATTAAGTGTTCATGGTATGTGTAGGTCCTAAACAGCTACTGAGTTGCCTTTCTTTGAAGGTGACAGACTTGCCATGCAGCAGGGAAGATTCTGCTGGTTGTAGGATGTGAGTGCTCTCACCTGTCTCTCTGGTGCACTCTTCAAGTTGCCCTGATGAATAAAGCAAAAAGGCTAAGTGTGCCCCTGGTTTAAGCATGTTCAAATGTTATGATTTCCTTCTTTAAACAGGGCAGTCTTGTGAGGTATTGGATTGCTTCCTGTATTTTTGAAACATAACAAAAGCTTTAACTTTATTTATTCCTCTGAGATTGAAGAACTGTCTCCTGGTGAAGGAGAGGGGAGGGATGGAGCTGATAGAGAATATTGTGAGTCTTAGAGACCAGAGAAGACTCGGGGCCAGAGGCCACGTTTGGCATAAGCAAGGAGGAGGTGGAATTCTCTCCCCAGTCAGTCATTTGCCTGTTTTCTATTGGTAGAAGCTCCAATGAGAGTAGAACTAAGTGGGTAATGCATTTTCAAATGTGACTTTGTACCAGCCATCATTGTAGTCCAAATGCCATGATCAGGCTGGGTCCCAGTAGGTGAGGATTGATTGCAGAGTCCTCCCTGGAGCTGACTGTGGCTCAGTCTGTTTCCAGAATGCTTGAACTACTTATGTGAGCTGCAGAAATGTGTTGGAAAGCTCATTAACTACACTTGGAAAATTGTTTCTTAATTTAGTCTATATTAAATTTTGTGTTTGATATGGATGCTTAGAGAGATGGTGTAAAACTGAACAACACCCTTAAAAATGTTATTTTAGAGAAGAACTGCCTTTTAATGCTTTGTCTGGGAGAGAATTTGTCTTGTCTGAGCAAAAGCAGAGATCTGCATGGTCAGCTGAAACTCTGCATTGTAGCTTACCCTGTATAAAGGAAAACCAAGTCTGTGACTAGTTCTGGAAATGAAGAATATCCTGAAAATTACAACAAGCACCATGGTGTGTTATGTTAGATGTCCTTGTGCTTTTGGCTTCATAGTTCATATTGGCCCTTTCCATCTGTGGATATTCATCCATTCCAGCTTTTCTGGAGTAAAAACACAAACTTGCATTGACCTCTAAAAATGTTTATTTGTTTTTTTTTCTCCTAGTGTTCTAAGCTTCTTTCAGACACAACTGTAATCCAGTTTTATCCAAGTAAATTTGTTTTAATTACAGATATCCTTGATACTTTCGGTAAGTATCTACTGTGCCAGACTTAGTACACAATTGTTAATAAGATTAATTTTTTTGTAACGTTAGAAAGCATCGAAGTTATCCAGAAAGGGCTGAAATGACTTGTAGTTTTAACATGGAGTATTTCCAACATAAACATTTGGACACTGGTGGTAAACATGGTATATAATTGTCAAAAAACTCCTAAGAGCAAAGCCTTTAAGATAAAAATATTTCATTTTGTGGTTCTGTGCTTTATGTATTAATGAATATCTAGAACAAAATGTTAGGAAAAATCATGATCTCTCCATTTTGAAATTTAAAACACGCTGTTATTATAAAAGTATTTTGGATTTTTGCAGCCTTTTGACTCAATCTTTCATTATTTTTGTATTTGAAGAATAGAAGTCAGAAAGTTTTCTTTAGCTGAATAGGGACTGTGAAGTGATCCAAATGTTGTTACTGATCTTTTTAATATATTTTTAAACTTGTAAGTGAAATTGTCATCCACTTCATGTGACTCTCTTGTTTTTGTGCCATGTTATGGAAAAGATTTACAATGGCATTCAGAGTTGAAGGGTATTTTGGTGCCAGCAGGATATGCTACGACAGAGATCTAATTGTTTTTTCAGGTTGTGCTTCCTCTTTGTGCTCCTTCCTACTTGCTGAAAGCTGCTGGAGATAACACAATATCCAAACTCAGCAAAGTCAGGCCACCAGCTGTCCTTTCCTGGCCTGGGAGAAATCTGACCTGTGTGTTACCTCGGCACTTAACAGAGCCAGAGAATTTTTTTATTGTGCTAAATCACACTGAACATTTCAGCCTCACTAGAGGGCAGCAAAATGTCAGCGTTCTAGGAAGTTTTTTCCAGCTAATTTCATTGTGTGTTGGAAAGAGAACCTTTGTACCAACGTTTTGTGTTTTACAGTTTGTTAATTTGTTATGATTATTATTATTCTTTTTTTTAACCAGGGAAACTCGTGTATGAAAGAATTCTGTCAATGTGCGTGGATAACCGAGTCTCTCTGCCAGGTAACTTTGTGTTTGTTTCCACTCCAGAAAAAAATCATATCCAAACTTGAGGAAGGTTAAACCATTGCTACTCTGTCTCCTACAGAAAAATGTCTCGTTTCAATCTAGAAGTTTTTAGTTTTTAACAGAGTAGAATCCATTGCTTACAGCTTCCACTATTCACAATGCTCATGCAAGTTTACATTTCAATTGTGAAGGATATACCTAAGTTATAATAAAATGTGCTTGTGGCTCTGCTGTTACTAAATGTAAACTGGGTCTTCCTGACATTTGAAATCACAAGGAATCATGTGTAAGTTCTCTAATACAGAGTTTATTAGGGGGAGAGAGAATTAAACAGGAATGGCCAAATTAGATGAAAGAGACTTCTTTTCCTTTTTTCTTAGCATATGCTCTCTTCTGAAAGTATTACAGTTTAGTAGCTTAAAGTTAATGATAGAAATGTAACAAAGCCGAGAGTCTCAGTTTTTGGTAAATAGATGTTTTTGTTGCTATGCTGGAAACTTGATAGTTTTGTTTTGATTAAGGAGGAATTTTGGAAGTAGCAGCAGGCTGCTTCTAGAATAATCTTTCTAACTTGGGCCCTTTTTATTTTTTCAGTTGAAGTTCCAACACAATGTAAAAATATAATTTGACATTTACAGTACAAATGAATGTGAAAGAACCTCTTTAGCAAGATGTTGAAGCATTCCGTGGAAAATGCAGGCATTTCCTTGCAATTTGGAGTGCATTAAGTGCACATCCTTGCAAGATGAAGCATTCTGTAGTTGGCAGTGGAACAGTACCATTAGTTTGCAGTTAAGTCCATAGGATTGGAGCCATAAACTTGAAACCAACAAATACTGAAATTTGAAATAAACTTAGAGAAAATAATTAAGACAAATTTGGTTGTTGCAGATCTGACAAACTGCTCTTACAGGCATTAATGAAGGCAGACAGTTCCCACAGCACATCACAATTTCTGGGCCCAGTTACCTCTGTTCTGGAGAGCTGAGCTCCTGCTGCAGCTGTACAGCTGCCAGAGGCATTGCTGGTGGGAACTTCCCAAGCAGCTCTGAAAGTGGGAGGGAGAAGGAAAATCTGTGCTGTGCTGACTGTGCGTGTGAACCTTTGGGCATTTCAGGCCCAACCTCTGAGCCTGTCCTTTGGGAACCAAGGGAAACAAAGTTCAGTGAGAACTCCTGAGGTCCTAGATGAGAAAGATACTGACTGAGTGCAGGAAGTTCTAATGTGGCTTCTCTTGTGCTGGAAGTTGGAAACTCTCCTGTGGAGCTTCTCACCTTCTGGGGGCAGGAGTGGGAGAGCACTGGTATTTTAAATGGTTTCACAAGGAGTTTATAATAGGATGTGTTCAATGTTCAGTGTACAGAAACAAGGTTTCTGTCTGTGTTGCAATAGGATTATTTAAAATTTGTATTGGCCCTTTAAAGTAAAGAATTTGAGTGCTTAAAAATCTCTTTTGTATGTTCTCTAGTCATTATAGATTTATATACATGTGTTTGTTACAGATTCCCTGTATTTTCTTTTTTTACGATTTCTGCTTTTGGAACAGCAGAGGCAGAGGTTGGATTTCTCAGTAGCAGCTCTGAGATGAGCTCTGAGTGCTTGAATTCAGGTTCTGAAATGTTATTTACTACAAAACTGTTACCTTTTCTTGTTATGTACTCAGCTCTGACTGCTGCTCAAGAGAGCTGAGAAGCAAATTTATTGCCTAGTTTATTATTGTGCATTTAATTTCTTGATGAATGGAAAGAGAATACAGTTTTAAACCTAGAATGAAAAGTAACTTGTTTCCAGAAAGAATGTAACTATTTCTGGGTTGTTTTTTTCCCAGATAACTTTTCTCCAGAGAGTGTTAATGATACGGCGAAAGAAACTTGCTTAAACTGGTTTTTCAAGATTGCTTCAATCAGAGAACTCATTCCCAGATTGTATCCTTGTCAGATGAGACCCTCAGATTGTGTCTGCAGGTTTTTTGTAGATTTTTCCAAAAGTGAACATGTTTGTTTCAATAAAACCCACAGGATCTGATGTTTATACTGGCTTTGTTTTGTTTGTTTCAGGCTGTATGTTTTGAATGTACTTTTGAGTCATGTTGCACAGTAAACTGAATGTTTAATTATTGGCTCGGAGCAATTTGGCAGTGCCAAAGTAGAGATGATGCATGAAAAATTTTGAAACAAAATCTTGTAGATAAATTGTAAAAATCAACAAAGTGTAGTGACATTAATTACAGAAGGCCTTAAAATAGTTTGTTCAATATGCATTTGGTATATGTTTGCTTCAGGTTTTTCAATGGTGTGAGTATTAGTTTTGTTCCTTAACTTGGCTTCAATTTAGTTATGTGGAAGCAGCAATACTGAAGTGCAATAAGTTCCTATCCAAAACGTAAGAATAACGTTAAATGTGGAAAGGAAGTGAATGGGAAGACTTAGGAACTAATTCAAGGAATTAAGCATGAGAGTTCTGTGATTAATGGTGGGTAGGGTCTTAGTAGAACTGAGAAGAAGGAGTACAGAGAGGTTTTGGAATTTTTAATGAAAATACCATGAAAAAAGTAAAGGTGAACTGTGATACACTCTGAAATACAATAGTGCTCTCAGTTCTCAAATATATGTACAGTTGTGATATCAGTTGTCACAAATCCCAATGCAGATTGGAAACCAGTGGTTTGTGATGGTGGAGGGGGAAGGAAGATTGATGACATAAGGAGTGTGGGAAAAAGACAGGATAGAAAAAGGAAAGGAAAATATTGATGTCAGATTGGGAGAGAGAGTCGGAGAAGTATTTGAGGAGCAGTGAACCACCATCTATTGAAAACCCTGGTGTAAGTTTAATGTGTTGCCAAACAGTGCCAGCTGCTGAGCAGAAAATGTTCCTTCGTTTGTAATTGACTTTCTTCAGTTATATTTTGAAATGAGCATTGGAAGCCAAATTGCTACTCTGGTGACAACTTTATTATCCCTAAAAAGCAGTTCTTTTACTGGAATTAGTGGGCCTCATATCCAGGCACTAGTACAGCTCTGTCCAAAAGGACCTGTGGGAAAATGAGACATGGAAGGACTTCTGCCAGTTCTGCTTTAAGCATCTGCTTTCCTTACGTTGAGTCACAGCTTTTCCATAGCTCTGCTGCTCTCCAAGCTAGAGGGGGAGATTTTTGGTTTTATTTGTCTGGCTCTGAATAGCAACTATTGCTATTTGAATATAGGATATGTATTATTGTACACATAAATTTATTTTATAAGTAAAATTTTTTGTGCTGGTATCCTTTTTCTTTGATAGATATTTCTATAACTCATGCTCAGTTGTTAGTCTACAAGGCAGCTACTGAAGTTATCTTCAGTATTTTCAGTTATTCAGTAGGTGATGTAATTCTGTTATTGACTATTGAAGCTCATTTTCATTTCTGATGAAAACAGGGGGATTTCGGAATGTCTCCCACGGTTAACATCTATGATTAGAGGAATTGGAGATCCACTGGTTGCAGTCTATGCCAGAGCATACCTTTGCAGGGTAGGCTGTCATTTACCTCCTCTGATCTGTATCAAAGATTTACTGCAGCCAGTGTTGTCACTGCTTTTATCTCAAATAGTCAGCAGCCTGTCCCTTCCTTCCAACAAACAAACAAAAAGTAATTTCTCTTCTGTTTTAAGAATGGGTAATCTCTCTTTAAGTGTTTGTAATAAGTAAGAATGATTTTATGTGCTGCTGTAGGCTGTTGCAGTGCACTGGAGTAGACACTGATTTTCTCACTGCTTACAGATACTTGGAGCTGATGTTAGGATCGTGTTCAAATACAGCTGTAACTGCCTCAGGGTAGTTGTTAGTGGACATGACCATAATAGTAAGCAAGGAAATAATCAGTCAAAAGCATGTGATTCAATGCTGTTGGTTGATTTGATGTGTGTAACTTGGGTGTAGTCCTTCAGCAAATGCGTTTTTGTCTCAGTCTGAAGGAGAATTGATAGATGCTGATAAAATCTTTTTCTTTTAATACAGGTTGGGATGGAAGTGGCACCACAACTCAAAGAAAGCCTGAACAAAAATTTTTTTGACTTCCTTCTAACATTTAAACAAGTAAGCAAATAAGCGTTTTATTTGCAAAATCAGATAAATACATTCCTTAATCAACTGCCACATACTTTTAAAAAAACTTAGAAGTTCTCAAATCTAGATTTAGGGGTGTTCCTGTATCCAGGTATAGTATGGGAAATTTTACATACATTCTGATAAGTTGAAACTGCTTTATTCAGCATGTTTCCAGACTTGAATAATATATGTTAGGAGCTTGATATTTTTTCCCCCAGCTTGCAAGGAATGTTTCAGAATATCTGTACCTTTGTGATACTGTCTGTTGTTGTTTCTGTTCATATACAAACTTTATTCAGTTTATCATATCTCCCATTAAATGCCTTTTCACAGCAACATATTTTTGTCTCTTATTTCAACAGATCCACGGGGATACGGTTCAGAACCAGCTGGTGGTGCAATGTGTGGAGATCCCTTTGTATTTGACCCTGTATTCTCCTGCTATAGACTGGATTTTGCAGTGTATTGCCTACCATGCCCCCGATGTAAGTGAACGTGGTAATGCTCAGTACTAAAGCAAGTGTTGTGGTGAAGAGTTAATTTTGCCTGCTAAAAAACCACTCCTCAGTCAGTTCTCGAGTGTAAAGAGCCTACATAGGACTGTCTGATGTTCTCTTCTGTACAGGAAGAATGTTTGCTTCCACAAAGCTCAAGTGTGACCGCTTCAAGTTCATAGGCAGTATTCCTGTTTGTTTCTTGCTGTCCTTTAGCTAGTTTAGTCTTTATTTCCTGAATTCATCAGTTTCTTCTGTCATACAGATATAAAAATGATTTGAGTAACCTGTAGCTTAACATAGTGAACAGGCTGTTTTAATCTGTCAGTATGGTTTGCAGTCTGGCAGAATTTTCACCTCTCCTGCCAGAGATAACTGACCTGGCTGGCAAATAGTGATTACCTGGAGTAATGGCATGGATGAAGGATTGCAGATTTGGCTTCCATAAAATGGTGGTTTTGATTGAAATGCCACTGTGTCTGTTCCAGAGGATGTGTTTTATGTTGTGCTACACCATTGTTTTCTTGTGCTGTAAATATAGGATAACACAGGAGTATTGGAATGTGTTGGAGAGGTAATTAAAACAGCTTTTAGTAGATTTCAGTACAGCAATTAAAGCAGACTATATTTGCAAAGTCTCTATTCACTAATTTTAATAAGTAATTTTTCCAGGTTCTGCTTACTGAGATGATGGAGAGATGCAAAAAATTGGGGAACAAGTAAGTGTTGCAGAGTGTAGAAGACAGGAGTCTGTAATGAGTACCCGTGAGTCCCTGGAGTAATGTTCTCTCTCCCTCTTTTGGAAGCAGCTTGGATGCATAGTGTAGCTTTCATTCTCCCAGTAGCTTACTAAATCATGATTGAGCATCTCTTTTCCAGAGATGAATTCTAAAATACAGTGGATTACTTGTCAAGCCAAAGTTAGTTAGTTTAACTTGGTTGCTGCATTTTGGCTCCTAAGCCAAAGTTTAGGACATGTAATGTGTTCTCCATCAGCCATGTCTCTGATTCCTGGTTTTGCTTCATTTTTCTGGGTTTTCCTCCCCTTCCTTCCCTCTATCCTCCACTAGCTACAGTCATGCCATACATGCATTCAGAAAGGGAAGTTGTAAAGCAGCTGGCAGCCTTTGGAAGGTGGTAATACTTAGGGGATTTGCTTTTTTCAACATTAAAATTGATACCTCAAACGTCTCCTAGAAGTCTGTGTGCAGGGTAATCCCCTTCAGTTCAGGAAGATGGTCTGGTCTGAAAGTTGAATGTACTTTCTGGGTTTTGTGATTGCAGTCTGGCCTGCTGATGGGCTCCTCTCTGTTCATTTTATTGGGTAGTTTGGCTGAGATCTGTAAAAGTTTTCAACTATCTATTGTTTTTCTGATGTGCTTTGCACAGTCCAATTCTGCAGCAGCTGAGGAACTAAAATATGTTAATCACTTAGCTGAGGAATGCCAGCGTTCTGTGACTGAGCTAAGGAGTGTGAGGAAAGCATGATTTAAAAAATGTGCTGTGAAAATGGTATTGTATCAGAGTGAATAGTACACATAAAAATAATCCACATCCTCTGATGTACAAACAGTTTTGTATAGGTGTTGATTTGTTTTGTGGAACTTATTTTAAAATCAACTTTTAGCCGTAAAGATGGGCTAGATTCCTCCTCTTTGTTCCTCTTTGCTCTTTGAAGAAAGGATAAGATGTTGAGTATAATGAGGGCTCTTTTAAAAGAAATGTTTTTGGGACATGTCTTTTTTATTGGGAAGTTGAGTAATCCAGTTTAAAACAGTAGTCCTCTTTCAAAGTGGAGTTCGGTGTTTTTGTGTCTTCTCATGACTGTCAAGATACTACAAAGCAAGAGGCATCAGTGTATAAATCTTTCAATAATCTCAGTGTGTTCCATGAGCTACTTTGCAGCCATCTAAGTGAAAAGTGACAGCCTGCTCTCTGTATTGCAAAGCACAGGCCTAGTGAACTGGAAGTGCTTGTCTAATGATGAAATGCAAATTCCAGTCAAATTGTGATGGGACCACTAAGGCTCAGGCAGAAACACTGAAGCTGCTGGGCTATTTTAAGCACATAGAATTTCCCTCAAGGTAAACTGCCCTGTGTTCAAACTGTCTGTTTCAGACTAGTGAAGGGCACAGTGTTTTATGAGGCAGCTTCTTGAGCTAACTCATGGCTGAGTAAACTGGATCTTACAGTGGTGCAGTGAGTTCACTCTTCCACTGTGACTTCGGTTTGATACAACACAAATGCCTGTCTGAATGGTTAATCATAAATGTCTAAATGTCATTGCCAGTTATCCCATGACCATGACTTTGGGTTTATTTTAATCCTAACAATGCAGCTGCTAGAAATGTGGCTTTTATAATTCATATATATATATATATATATATAAAATACATATTATATTAATATAATTAATTAAGAAAAGTTTCAACAGGGATTTGCCCTCCCTAAGTATTCTTCTGAACTGTAGTTGAACAGAGAGTAAGTTTCTAAATGTCAGCTACTCCTGGTTTGCTTGATATTTCTTGTAAACTGCTGCTAAAATGAGGGTTTCACAAACACCTGTGTGGAAGAAGTATTCTACAGGCTGGGTTACCTTTTCCTTATCTGGTGGCTTCATGTTTTCTTGTTTTGCTTATGCATTATTAATCCTCATCAAAGCAAGCTCGATTTGTGTGAGGGTCTTTTCTTCCTTATTCTCTTGCTTTTTAAAAAATTTATAATAGATGCTGGACAGTTGTTAGTCTAAGAAATACAGATTAATGTAAAGGCAGGGACTACCAAATCTGAGTTGCTGCTGAGCTGCATTGATCTGTGTTGTGTTCATTGCAGTGCTTTGCTGTTGAATTCGGTAATGTCAGCGTTCAGAGCAGAGTTTATTGCTGCGAGATCAATGGACTTCATTGGCATGATTAAAGAGTGTGATGAGTCTGGATTCCCAAAGGTAACATTTTGTATGTAATTTGTAATGATTCCTTTTCTTTGACAGAGGTCTTTATGCTCTTAGTTGCTGACATAACTTGCATATTCACTCGAAAAAAATTATTCAAGTGATTTGATCTGAAAATCTTTCTGCACACTGTACCTGCCAGACCAGTCTCAGATGGACATGCATTATCTGCTTTTAATTAAAAATTTCTCATTAACTTTCAGCATCTCCTCTTTCGCTCCCTGGGCTTAAACTTGGCATTGGCTGATCCTCCTGAAAATGATCGTCTTCAAATATTAAATGAAGCCTGGAAGGTGATTACAAAGCTGAAGAACCCACAGGTGAGTTACTGTCCATTCTGTTTACTACTGATTCCATGTTTAGAGCAAAGTTGTAGCAGGTTGTTCAGTAAGCATGTGCTTAGCATGGCATTGTTTACCTTTTCTAAATACACACAGCTGCAAAAAAAATGTTATGGCTGGTCATATGTTTAGATCATCCCTGCTTTTCTTAGTTTTGCTGAAGCATAATTTAATTTTACATAACATTATTACACAAATGTAGCTTTTGAGTTCTAGATCTTTAGGGCTGCATGCATGCTCAGGAGTTACTTCTTTTAAGTGTAATTTTTGCAAGTGTATTTTTCACAGTCTCCTGCAAATATTGGTAATCATAAGACACGTGTATTTCTAGGATTATATCAACTGTGCTGAAGTGTGGGTGGAGTATACCTGCAGACATTTTACGGTAGGTGAAAATTACTTTGTTTCCTTTGAATTTTTCTGATACAGACTAAGTGGCTGTAGTTTGGTATTAAAGCAGTTTGGTATTAAAGATGGAAAGGCTTTAACTATTCAGTGTAAGTGTGTAGGAATGAAAAATTGTGTTTCCTTTCATGAAAGATGAATGAGGACAAACGATGCAGCTTTGAAGCTTTACCACCTCACAGCCCTGAATGTTTCTTATCCTTTTGTTTTAATGGCAGATGGACCAGGTTAAGAAAGGATTTACTGGAGATATGGCTAAAGTTCTTGGCTTAACGAGAGCTCTGTAAAAAGCTGATGCTTTGGCAAATGGAAGTAAATGATCCTACTCAAGTGGTGTTTAGTGACTTGATTTGTTTGCCAGTTTCGTTCCTGTATTTTGTAACCTTGATTTTTGCTACACAGAAGCGAGAGGTCAATACAGTTCTGGCTGATGTTATCAAACACATGACTCCTGATCGAGCATTTGAAGATGCTTACCCACAGGTAAAGAACTTATTTTGCCAAATCTGTAAAAATCTGATGTGCATCTTCTTAAATGGAATTAATTCTTAAACATTACTGATAACTCTTATAACAAAATAATTATTTTTAGACACTAGCTGTAATTTGGGAAGCCTCTTGGAACTCTGTAATGCTGTGATTTATTCCTCCTTTTTTTCCATGCACATCAATCTTTTAATTCTGAGAAATGCTAAACCCGAATGATTTACGTATTTAGAAGTAGCAATAGTTAACTCCTACATCAACAATGGTGTTTGCTGAAGGGAATTAGCAATCCTGGTAGGCTGTTTAAACAGAAGTAAACCATAAAATAGTCTGTCTCTACCTGGCTTTGTTAAGGCTTCAGTGAATTATTGTGTCCAGTCCTTGAGACTGAATTCCAAATGAGATATGGATTAGTTGAGAAGGTTTTTGTGGTTACTTGGAGGGTAGAAAAAGTGCCTACAAAAGAAGATTTAACAAACTGGTTTGGGGTTTTTTTCATTGTTTATTTGGCTGAGTTTTTTAGTGCAGAGAGCTGGAGGACATAGAGACTCTAAATTGAAAAAAATGTGCCTAACTGTGGAAGTGAAGAGCAAATAAAGCCTGGGCAGGCTGGTCAGCCTCTGTTCAATATGGGTTCTGAAGGGTGTGTTGGAAAAGTGTGTAGGAGCAGCATAGTCTGTCCTGCTTTGGGGAAAGAAATTACATTGATGAATGCTCGAAGCATCTTTCAAAAGAGTTTACTATGAATAACTAGAGAAGAACAATCTCTGGTGTGGATAGTCTTAATTTAACTCATATTACAATAATTTCCCTGGTTTTTTTCACTTTTCCTTTTTCTCCCTTTTAGCTGCAGTCAATTATTCAGAAGGTTATTACCTATATCTATGACTTTGCTCTGCTTTTTTCAGTGGTAAGTGATATTCTGTTGAATAAATTTTTAAGAAGAACTGTTTGGCACTGTTTTTGCAAGAGAATTTACCTGACTGGGATATTCAGATTCTTTACAGGTTCACAGAATGGAAGGATTTTTTATCAAGTAGCTAAGTGCAGAAATATTTTGTGAGCTTTCTGCTGCTTACTACTTAAGTACTTCTTATTTCAGTTCCAATTTTCTCTGCTCTTTTCATTAGGCTGTTAAATTCTCTGAGTTTGTTTTTTTACTGTGGCATAAGTGACAATCAATGCAAGGTAAAACACCATTTATTTGTGTGTGTGTGTTAATGTAATTGCTGATAGCTGCTTCTGTGTTATGATACATGCTTAACATGCTCTCTCATAGCACTTACATTTGGCATTGAAACAAAGTGGAACTCAGAGAGGTCAGAGACTGTATATGAGGTAGAAAAATAGAAACAAAGACAGTACACAGGGTGTGTCAAAGTACAGAAATCATCTGAAGTGTAGAATTCAAGACTGATGCTATGAATTTGGAGTCAAGTCTTGTTCACAAATTGCTTGGATAATTTGGAAGAACTTACCCTCACTACATTCTTGAGATGATACAGAAACGAAGTATTTTAGTATGTTAACAACTTAGACCCTTATCTTTGAAAGGAGTTTAAATGTCTTAGACGTTCTTAACTTGCTCTGGGTACATGCAAAATTGTTGATGATGTGTAGACTGTTTTAATTGTTTTTAATATCTTACCTTTTTTTTCCATAGCTGTCTGAATGTGTCATGATCTTAAGGCATTTGAAGCATATAATTGCTTTTAAAAATAAAGTGCAACATTAGTTTCAAGCAGTTCTGTATTTTGTGCTCCCTTCTGGATCTGTGCAGTCAATAAATTGATACATCTTTCAGCCAGCAGACCCTTTCCATTTGTTCCACTTTTTCATCCTTTGAGATGAATTACTGTTTTCAAAAAAGATGAAAATAATTTTACATAAATAACTGTGCTTATAAAACTTATCCAAAATATTTATTGTTTTAGTGTGTTGTTAGTAACATACCTGATTTTACTTGTTTATGTATTTGTACTTTCAGGAGAAATTCTTGCCATTTCTGGATATGTTCCAGAAGGAAAGTGTGAGAGTGGAGGTTTGCAAGTGCATTATGGAATCTTTTATTAAGTAAGTGGGGACTGCTGAGGTGAAATGCACTCTGGAGGCTGAGACACTTATTGAAAGATGGCTAGAGGAGTCAGTACATTGGCTATTTAGTTTGTGAAGGTTTTCCAGGCTATGGGAAAGAAAAAAGAAAATGTGTCAATTTTGTTATTTATTGATGGACTGTTTGACTGTTCACAAAGAAAGCTGAGTTGAAGTAATTATATTGATGCTGACTTGCTGTGAGTTAACAGAATAGTTGTTCTCTGAGCTTTTTTTTTCCCTTGTGTTGCCTTTGTTGGTTTATGAAATTTATTTCACATTCCAGTTGCTGTGACAGCACAGAATGGAGTACTGCTACAGTTGAAAATGAACTTAGAAAATGAAAATATATTCAGTTGCTCTGAAAGTCAAGCAGTCCTTTTCTTTTCAAATAATTAACAGGTTTCTTGAAACATTTTTCTCATTTTCACCTTCCCTTCAGGTATTTCTATTCACTGCTGAGCCTCCCAATCCTTCTCTCCCCGGGGGCTTTGCTCATATGAGAGATGGTGTGGCCCCTTAATCACCTTAGTGGAGCTGCAGTGCACATGTGGCTCTGTACCTAAACATGACACTGATCCTTCCTGTCTGTCCCTAAGTAGCTGAGGAATTATATTATATCTTGGTAAATCCAGGATTGTTTTGTTTTGATGTTCTTAGATTGCCTCCATGTATCACACGTCTGCCTTCCTGTGTCCATTAAGGAGTCAGTCTGTGGCTTGGCACTTCAGCTGTGTATATTAAGATACTATTTCTTGACTGGCATTTATTGGAATTGTACATCTATTAACCATGTGATTGTTGGTGTTCCCTTGGTTCACAAATGAACTTAAAACTTGTGCAGTGTCATACAGTGCTGGTGACTGGAATTATGCATGAAATGGGTGTTATTCTAGTCGTTGTTGTCTGTTTTGACAGAGCAGGATTTTTCACCACTTTTTCTAAATACTTTCTAGGCATCAGCAGGAGTCGACGAAGGATCCCGTTATACTCAATGCTCTCCTGCATATCTGTAAGACGATGCATGACTCTGTGAAGTAAGATGAACTTCTACTAAGAACTCTCATTTATGCCAAGCTGGGCTGCCTGATGTGGTTTCATGTTTCTGAGGCTATTTGTTTCAAGGTGGATTAGGACATGAATCCAATTAGTGCTGAGGGAAGAGCTGTGCAATGAAGTGGCAGCACGTACCATTTGCTCTTTAATTACTGCTGTATTTTGAATACTGAAGCAGAATTTTAAAAGGGAAGTAGCAGCGGTTCTGTAGTTTTCTAGTGAAGCAGAGACACTTCACAATCCAATCTTCAGAATATTTTGAGAGTGAAACAATGTAATCTTTGAGTTATAGTGAATACTAAGCTATTTCTGAGATTCAAGTGATTATGTAGCTACTAAAGCACAGATTGCTGTACAGTTATACCTTTTTGTGGGCCACTATTTTCAGCCATTACAAAAGGGTGTGAAATCTTTAAAAGCATACCTGAAAGATCTCTAGGAACTTGAGCAGGGGAAGCTAGAACTGAGAAGCTCTTGAACCATCTACATCTTTCCCCTAATTCCTCCTCTTCTGTTTTGCCCTTGACTTTGAGAGCTGAGGTTGTTTGGGGTCCCCTGTGCCCTGTTGCACCCTCACTGTTTCAATAGCAGTTGTGCAGTGTGGAAAACATTGTGGTTTGTAGGTGACTTGCAAAAATCACACCAAAATCTGTGTCTGATTGAAAACAGAGCCAGGATCACAATGCTGCAAATTTAACTGTCAGGAGGACAGACCTTCTTTTTTTCCTTCTGGTTTGAGTTGAATTGTAAGGGCACAGTTTCTTTTCCCACTCTGAGCCCAGAGCCTCTTAGTATGACAGATGCTGCAAAAAAATTTTCTCATCCTTGATAGGCAACAAATGCAAGATTTATTGTCAACAGAGGTCAGATTTAGCATGTAATTCCAATTTATACCAGCAAGAGTGCTTTATGTCGGGTTAGAGTACCTTATTTGGCTGTATGTTGCACTAAAAGCCACTTCAGCCTTTAAATAGAACAATATATTTTACCTAAACCAGCTTATTTAAAAAAATAAAGCAGTTTATAGCAATCCATATTTGGTGCTTCCTCTGATGCCTTGCCAAAACAATTTGATAATTTACTGGGACCTTTAAAATCCCTTAAACCAGCAGTTCCTTGAGGTAAGATGGTTGTACGTCTCTTGGTAAATCATCATAAATTCCAATTATTTTTAAGTAACTCCTGCATCTGTTTTTGCATCCTGGTTCAGGAAACTCCCAGCCCATTGTGTAGGGCTCGCTGACCCCTGTAACAGCTGTTGGAGGGTAACAGCCTTTAGGCTGGTAGGGGTCTGATTCACAATTGAACTGGAAACCTATTACTGACCTGGAGATCTCATTACAAGCCTTCTGAGCCTTTCAGAGCCCATCAGTTGACTCCTTTGATTGGCAATGCACTAATGAGCTGATCGTGCTGAGGTTTTCTTTCCTCCCTTACTGAATTCATACAGTAAAACTATTGTTCTCTTCCCATCTGGTGTCTGAGTTGGAAATTGGTAACTGATATACTAAAGGTCAAAGCTGGAGCCAAGCATATAATAGTAAGGGGATTAAATTGTATCAGTTAATTGTAATTTAACTTTTTGTTCATCCATTTTCAGTGAAGCAGGTTTGACTGACTGGATTTTTATGTGATGTAAATTTGTTTCAAATCAGATTTTGGACTCTTGGTGTAGAATAGGTATCTGTGATAGTTTTGAAAAGAAACTCCTTTTTACGTATCAGTTTAGTTCAGTTCTTACCAAAACGTAAAGAAAACCAGCACTGTAGCAAGGTGAATTTAATTATTTCTTAAATTCTGAGGCAAGGTTAGTTAAAACAAAAAACCCTAAACAAAACAAACCAAAGCCCAAACTAAACAATAAACTAATGTTATACACTGTATATTATTTAAAGTGTATTTTAAAAGCTTTACCCCTTAAATAGGATAACTCTTTTCTAAGAATAGACTTTATAATTTGTTTAGGTTTTTAGACTTAGTTCTTACTCAAGTTCTTATGTTGCAACACAAGACTGAAGCCATTTGTTTGCTACAGTAAAAAATATTAGTGTAGTTTCTTTCTCCTCATGCCAAAGTCTAAGTTTTTATAGAATCTAAAGACACTCAGCAATTTTTACTTTTTTAAAATCTGGAATTAAGTTTGGTTCATGGCTGACTTGGTGATATTCATATTAAAATTAGTTTTATACAGAAAACTTTATAAAATATTATGTATCATTCGAACCTTTATAGATAAATAAGATAAACAATATTCTAAAATTTGCCAAGTAATTTTTTTTTTCTAGCGCACTAACACTTGAGGATGAGAAAAGAACATTAGCAGCTCTGATAAATGGATTCATAAAAATGGTGAGTGACAATTGTGTACAATTGTTGGGTGCACCTTAGAGCTTGGATTTTTGTGAGATCCCCATGAGGAGCAGGTGCCTGTGTGGCTGAATCAGAGACCAGTCTCTGACTTGCTTAAGACCAGTGAGAACCCCAGGCAGTGCATTTTAGTGAAATGAGTGTGTGTTCAAAGAGAGGTCGCACAGTGCTGAAGCTGCTGGGGTGCAGTATGAAAGTTTAAAGTGCATGTGTTGTTTATTTAACTGTATTTTCTGCTAGTTTTGTGAACCTCCTGTAAAACAGAGCATGTATTTAAAAGTTAAACAGCAATTGAAGCATCAGAGAGGTCGCTGGTTTATGTGAATGAAGTTCCACTACCCAGCTCTAAATGGAACCAATACCAGCTTTCAAAAATACAAAATAAGTGTAACTTCTTTGTTATTCTAATCTCTGTTTATCTTAATTTAGAAATAAGATCATTCGTATCATTAAATTAGTAGTCCCAGGAGAACCCCAGGTGTTTTGTCTTGAAATTAGTTTTTAACCCATCCCTCATGCTTATTCCAATAAATCTTTTGCTGATCTCTGTTGTTTTCGAGATGTCAGGTTGTTTTAGGGAGACTTTCTCAAGCTTTTTGTATTCTCCAACTACATACTCTCAATGCTTGTTTTTTATTTCACATAGAGCTGACAGGCTCTGTGTCTAGTTGTCCTCTTTGTTCTTTGTTGCAGTTCTATGGATTTACTCTAGATGGTTGGTTTCCTTCAGCTATAATAATTTGCTAATTAATATTCTAGCATAGTTTTGCTTTATTAAGCTTTACATGCAGTATAATATAGTACAATTTCCTTTAGGAGGATTTCTTGCATTGAATAAAATTTGATGTGTCTTGATAGTCCTGGATTAGGGGGAAAAAAATCCCATAGCAGCAAAATGACTAGTTATGAATTTAAACCAGCACACATTAAGATGTGGGGGGAAAAAGCAATTGTAAGTCATCCTTACAGTCAGTCTTCTTTGTGGAAAAATTTATATTTTTAGGGAAGTTTTCTTCAGACTAGGACTCAAGAATCAGCAGTTGTACAAATAGAGGAAAAGCAAAGACAGTTGTCTGTAATGAGAGAAGCATTCCTTTGTTTTCTGGTGCAGTTTCTTTGATCTTTCACTGTATGGATTAAACGTAAATTTTATTCTAATTTTGTAAAAAAGTCTTTTGCATATGACTTGAGAAATAATAAATAATGCAACCTTTACTTCTATTAAAAAAAAATTACATACATGTAGACTGCCTGGAGACTGTTCCTCATGCTCTGCTTTTAATTGACAGCTGAGACACTCCAGCTGACAGCACTCGGGTTTTTTAAATCTACAGGGTTGGAAGAGGGCTGCTCTCACACAAAGGTTGTTCTATGACTTCTTGCCTGCCAGAATGCAAGGTTACAGGCTTTTGCCATATTATATAAGCATGTATTTATTAACCAAACTCAAGGAAAACCTGCTTTTCTTACTGGTTTATCTAACTAGGAAAAATGCTGTTTTCTGTTGGAGGCCCCTTATCAACTAGAAATTAGAGGAAGCTGAATAGATTCACAGATCTATTTCTATTTTCTGGGGTTTTTTGTCTTGCTTTGTAAGTATGGTCAAAACCAAGCCTTTGTCTCTCCCGTAAAGAGTCAAGAGTTCTGCTAGTTTTGAAAATACTTCACAAAACTAGGATTTAAATTTTGTTTTCTTGAAAAATACTTGATCGGTAAAGTAGAACATCATGTGGAGTATAGACAAAAAAAGCAAACCAGTAAAACTTTCATGTTTCCCTGAAGCTCAAGTATTGCAGACAGTTGGAAGAACAGAGATTCTCCAACTGCTGTTTGTTGTTACTGGTGGGTTTTCTCCTTAGCAATATATGGGGATTTTGACTTTTGAATATCTGTGGTTTATCTGTGGGCAGTTTTACCTGTATTTAAGGCCTACAGCAGTAAAGTCGAGGGACCTTTTATCTTTCACAGGTTTCATTTGGCCGTGACTTTGAACAACAGCTGAGTTTCTATGTCGAAGCCAGGTCAATGTTTTGCAATCTGGAGCCTGTTCTGGTCCAGCTGATTCATGTAAGCCACAGTTTATCTACATATCCTTAATAAATGGGGATATATTTGCAGTTCTCCCGTTCCCTGCTCAGATTATTGGTCTATGGCAAAATAAGTCTGAAATATTTTAATCAGGTGTTTCTAAAGTGAACTTTGATCTCACCTGTGGTTTTACCCCCCTAAACACGCTGAAGTTCTTGGTTGGCAGGCATGCATGGTACCCTTGCAACAAAGAAAATGGGCTATCTTGCAAGAGAATTCATGTATAATAAAATAAATGGCACTTTCATCCGTTCAGAATTTGGGTTGTCTCTTCTATAATCCTCCATCTAGGAAAGATTAGACTGTGTTTGGCTGCAGATCCAGGCAGAGTCCTGCTGTGATTAGGAAGGTAAATCTCTCTTCTGTATTGAGTCACAGGTGATCATTAGCTGCATCTGACTCCTTTGCAACATTGTATCTTCCCTTAAATCCTTTTATTATTTTGGTTTATGGATTTTTAATCTGTGTTAGCTAGGAATCATGATTGCTATGCTAGCAAGGAGGTGACAGCACTATAGCTGGGAAGGAAAGGATAAGCTAAAGGCTTGAATAGAACAAGTCATCTTTCACAAATGAAGTCATATTTGCTTTAAGGAACAGTCACTAAAATTCTCCCAGTAAAAAGTAAACAGTACAGTGAGGGCACACTGTATCAGGAGCCTTTGGACACTTGCTATTCTCTAAATGCATGCAGTAAAACATGCAGTTTGTTATCTGCCACTGAGGCTGTGCATTTTTCTTCATGGTTTGCTTTTGTTTTGTGTGTGTAGTCTGTGAACCAACTAGCAATGGAAACAAGAAGGGTGATGAAAGGAAATCATTCCAGAAAGACAGCTGCATTCGTCAGGGTAGGTCTGACTAATAAACTCTGAGCCTGCTTTCTTTGCAGATAATACTGTCTGCTGCCACCTAAGTTTATAGTTTTTGCAAAACCAGTATGTTGGTGGTTTTTGACACTGTAGTCCCATTTTCTCTTGTTACCAGCAGTCTTTCCTCTCTAAAGCCACAAGATGCTGTTTAAGAAAAAAAAGACCCGAACTATCTAATAGCAGCTTTGTGTTGAAAAAGAGCAGCAAGATTGGCTCCCTCTCCAAAGGAAGGTTCACCAGAGAGGTGTTTGTATGAATTCTGGAAAGCTCAGCTTTCCAAATTATATTTGAAATAACATAACAAATTTCTATGTAACTCGGTCACAGAGAGAATGGGAGATGGGGTAAAAAAAAATATTCAAACTTCTGTCTCATGATATCAGTGCTGATATGCTGAAATCAGGATTTGAATTTCAAGCTCCTTTCAGCTTTAGTGCCTCTGAGTCTTTGTAGGAATGGTCAAATGTGCTTTGAGCTATGCACAGGCCATCACAGGATAGCCAAGTTGCTTGTGTTCCCTTCTTCTAACCTGAAACGTGGCAACCAGGATGTGTCCATCTGCATGTGAGGAGCTGTTTGGGCTTCAGTTCATGGCACCTGTGCGTGGTGTCCTGGGCAGAGGATGGCTGGGCTGACACTGGCCAGCTTCTCTCTGCCTGGGGGCTCCTTGCTCCACCCAGGGGTTTGGGCTGTGCCTGTAGGTGTGCAGCTGCAGCACGCTGGGCTCGGTCTGCCTTCTCCCCAGTACACACAGTGCACCTGCTCTGACCACCTTGGCAGATGGTTTGTCCCTGAGGACACTAATCTGCTTTTCTAGTTGGCTTTTGGTCTTGAGCTGCAAGGTGGTTACCTGAGGAGAGAGGAACTCTTTGAGCTACAGTCACAGAGAGTCAGTTTTGAGCTTATCTAGTAATAGTAACAATAAAAAAAAAAATTATAATTATTTTGAAATACTCATTAGAAATTCCAAATTGCTGATTTTGGGCTTCACATAATATTTGCTTTGTCTTGAAAATCTTTCCCAAAACTGATCTGCAGATTTTGATTCCTAATTGTGTATTTAAATCAGTAAGAATTGCTGTAACTCTGAGATAGGAATTTTATTCAAATTTTTTTTTCTTTACTTTAGGCTTGTGTTGCCTTCTGCTTCATTACAATTCCATCTCTGAGCAGTATCTTCACACGTCTTAATCTGTATCTACACTCTGGACAGGTAGCTCTGGCAAACCAGTGCCTTTCTCAAGGTAAGGCATGAATTTGTCTACTTAAAGGTTCTCTTATTTCAGAAATATTTCTAACTGTGAATAATAACTTGGTTGATATCCTAAGTCGTATGTATATTTATGATGCAATTAAAATACAGCCCTGTTTCAAACACTCTTAAAGTAAAAACTTCTCATATTAAAGCAGCTCTTCAGTGTGATCTCAACAGCCAAGACAGCTGACTGTAGCTGACATAGTCCTGGCCATGAGGCAGGTTGTCCTAAATTCCTTAAGAATTATGGAAAGCATGGAATGTTCTTCTCCTGCATAATTATACAAGCACTCTAATCACAGATGATGTGCATTATTATAACTGAAAAAAGAAACAAGCATCTGTGTAGTAGTTCACAGACTGACAAAATTCACCAATGAGCTGGAAAAGAATTCTAAGTTAGGTCAGTGACAGCAGAATCTTGCACATGCATGATAAATGCTTAGCCAAGAAAATGTGCCACTTTATCAGAGTGAAACAATGGGGTAATATCAGGTCATATGAAGACTGAAAAATGTATTTTCTTGGTTTTGGATCTGACTTATTGATTGAACCAGAGCCTGAGCACATTTTCAGCTATCCTGGTAGTTCAGTGTTAAGTAATAGGAGATTCTGACAAAAAGTGATTTGGGGAAAAAAATGGGAGCTATTCTGGCACCAAAATGAGCATTAAGTCTGTATTACAATTTAATATGATCTTGTTCCTGTTCATGTTACAAATGGAAGCCAGTTGTGTATTCCAAATTCTTCTTACACTTTCAACTGCTTGCAGTATTTTTCTTTTGCTTTTTAAAGTGATGTCATTCTACTTTGTTTTGCAATTTTAATCTTGACTTTAAATGTCTGCTCTCCAATGGTAAATGCTTTTTTCCTTTACACGTTTTCAGTGGAGCTGTGAGAGTAATAAATTGGATTACTTTGCAACATCTTTTGTTGTGGCTATTAATTCTTTGTGTTAGCTCTGTGCTTCTTCACGAAAGCTTGTTTTCCAAGCTCTGCATTTACCAGCAAGTTCCAGCTGCACAAACAAGCTGACTTAGGATGCTGATTAAGACTTTTTAGTGCATGGTGACTGTTGTATTTCTTTGTTTTGAATCTGATGTTGCCCATACAGCAAAGCAGAGGGATTTAGAGTAAAGCTGACTGTTGTGTCCAAGTTTGTTGTGCAAATAAAAGATCTGCAAAGTCTGTTGTTGTGCAATTAGCATTGTGCAGTTTCTTTGTAGATAACAGAGTTTATATAAAATGGGCCCACTTTTTCTTCCTATGGTGTTTTATTTAATTGACCAGCTTACCTTATCCTGTATGGCAGTTTTCATTGTTGCTGTGCTGCAGAGCTTCTCTTACTGGAATCAAACCCAAAGCAGTTTTTCTGTAATATTTGGTCTTTGAGGATTATTCTCTGATCATGTTGGGACCCACTCTGTGATTTAATATCTTTCAACTTATAAACTGCTTTTCCACTATTTTTGTGATCTCGTTCTTCTCTCAGTGAGACTCCTGGGCCCCAACAATTGTCCAGATTTTTCAGTGTGAGAGTTTACAAATGTGCACAGCTGTTTCTTGACACACAAATACAGTGCACTCACTAAACAGTTAACAGGATCCCTATCCTGAAGTCTTTTCAGGTAGCAGGTATATGCAAAGTATTATGAACTCAGTCTCTAAACTACATGCTTATTAACCCCACTCTCCTGAATTTTAGACCCACAAACTAGAGAGAGGAGCATTTGGTTCATCTTTGCTTTTGTTAAAATGAAGCAAGAGCAAAACTGATGTTCAGTAACTCACTTCATTTACCAAGGTTTTATTGTTAGGCACTTTTTTTGCTCCCTTAGCAAAGCTATTTTGGGTATAATTTCTACTCAGAGACGTGTCATTTGCATGAGTAATTTAGCATGCGTTAAACAGTTAGGCACTGTCTTGGGACATTTTTTGTGAACTGTCTTTCCATATGTTGATGCACTCAAGTCACATAATGTGTCTTTGAAAGTTACTTTTCACACAGTTTAATCTGAATCTCAACTGAATGAGTAATAAGTAAGAAGTACTGATTAATTCATTACAGCAAATTTCACTCCAGTCAGTTAACTGAGCTAACTGGTGCCAATTAGACACTGATCTACTAAAACCAGTGCAGCATGAAGTGAAGATTTAAGAGCGTGCCATTAATGATAGCATTAGGCCAGGAAGGGAAATTGTGCCTTGTCTGTAACCTTTATTTCATGCTGATTTGAATTAGCTTAATTGGTTTAAAATTGTGGAGAGAAATAAAGCTGAAAGGTAATGTGCCTGATCCACTGAGTCAGCAGTGGTGCATGCATGAGTGTGTGTGCATGCACGTCCTCCTTGAAGATTCCAGCTGTTGTTTTTAGCAAGGTAAAGTCTTGGATTTGTCTCAGTTTTAAATTCCTATGAGGAGTCCAGCTGTTTCAGTGAGTTGACTTTTCACTTAAACACATAACAAAATTGAGTTCCACAACTTCTGTTGGCAATAGGAAGATTTCTCTAAATTGCCAGTGTATCTATCTTGAAAAAGGAGGATGTGCAGGTCATAACAATAAATGAATTTATGAGTCTGAGGATTGCACTGATAAACTATCAGCAATTGGAGAGCCACAGCTAATCTGCTTATAGCTGGAAGAGTTTGGGTTTTGCCTCACTCCCAGGCTCAAGGGGCAGCAGTAGCAGACCATCAGTCCCTGTGTCTCGCTGTTCCCATTTCCTCTATCCCAGCCTTGCCTGCTGGGATTTGCCACACTGTTAATCAAATCAAGTGTTTGAACTCATCCAAATACTTCAGTATTAGAAAATTGTAATTTATTCTGGAATAGATTTTCTTTAAGACAATGAAATTGGGTCAGAACTCTGAATTTATAGGCTCATGAAACTCCAGCATTAATACGCAGACGGATGTCTGAGAATGTTCAGTATGTATTAAAAATGACTGTTGTCTCTTTCATCTCCAGCTCCCAAAACCTGCTTTGAATAAAATGAATTTGTAATTATGTTTAAAGTGTCTTAGGTGGATTGGCCCTGGATGCATAGTTTGTACCTCTGGAGAGCCTATTAAGAGCCCACCTTTGAAAGGAAGATGCTAGATTTTACAGAGATGAGCTTTTCATTTTTCTTAGCTGAGCCACTGAGCACTGCATGCTGCCAACAGAGAATAATAAATTCTCATTGGTCATGCTTTCTGTCGTGGGGCTCCTTGGACTAAATTGAGATTAAATGCATGCTCCATTGTGTCACTCTTCTGGACTTCTGAGATACAGGTATGATTTTAATTGCACATATTTCCTTCCTGTGGAAAATGCTACTTTTGTCTGTCAAAAAAGAGACAGCGTGAGTTTTTAATGTTTGGTCACAGCATTCAGCAGGTAGGTAGAGATGACATAACTTTCTGATAATGTGTGTTAGCAGTATTTTTGTTTTAAAGGCTGTGAAATCTTTGCCTCAGTTGAGAAATAACGTGCTGAGTGAATAAGGTAATTCAGCTGATTCTGTGTGCCTAATTTCACTGGGATATTGTCAAACATTAAACTTTATAAAAATGGAGAGCCTGTCCCTCAGATCAACTGCTGCAGACCTTTGGTTTAGCAAATGTAGATTTAAATTCTTAGTGCCTAATGTACTTCTAGGTATTTGTTCTGTTTTCCATTTGTGCCGAAAACACAGTTACACAGTAGATTGCAAAAATAATTTCTTTTCTACTGCAGAAAATATTACTTTTCCATGAGTGTTCTCTAAAGGCTTCAGTCACACTCTGGAGAAAGTATGGTATGGAATATCTAACAAGTAATTTTAAATCATAGTCTAATAATGGTTTAGAGTATATTCTCAGTAGCATTAGGTAACAGTTTTTAGTATTTCTTCCTAGTCTCCTGAATCTTTATGGATCCAAAGAATATAAATAGAGAGAATTTGACGTAAAGAATTTGGAGAAACAGGAACCTGAAGAGATTTTCCTCTTAATTACAGATACTGTGACTTCTTGGCTCATATTTCTCTGGTGAGATTGGTATATGCTGTCTCTGTTATCTTTTAAAATACTGCTTTCCTTGAAGGCAATAAGAGCTTTGGGAAAAGATTGATGTCATACTGTTTTCCTTACTAGAAACACGAAGTGTTGCTTCCTTTGGACAGAACTGTGACCTCTGCTGTTACCTGGGACTCCCACAGTGGGAGACTTCTCCTATTTCCTGAGCTTTTTCTTGTTCCCCTCTTTGTCCCAGCCAATCACTATTCCGTATGAGGTGAGAGGTGACAGCTCTGTCTCTGTAAGCTTTTCAGACTAGTACTTTATATCAGTTTGTCAGTTCTTCAAGTCTGTCTAGCCCATGACCTGTTTTTGAAAGTGTCTAGTAGCATCTACTAGGGAAAAAATAATGTAGAATGATGCTTCTTGGCTTTCAGGTGCAGGTGATTTAATACATCCTTCAACAAAGCTTGTGTAATGCCCAGGCCATGGTATTTAATAAAATAGATGGACCAGTCCTCAGGAATTTAATTTTTTAAATCAATTTTTACTTTCTGGCCTTTGTAACTTCATGTGGTAGTGAGTTCCACAGTTACCTGCTACTTGGAAGTCTAATGTTTAGGGATTTGTTTATGTTAAATGTTAGGTGAGGGGCTCAGAGCATGCAGCTGATCTGCTGGAGCAGAATTCAGTCATTCCTGATTCATTTTCTTCTTGCTGTCTGTGAGATGATGTAGTTGGAAAGTTCCTGAAGAATTTGTTGTCAGTATTGCCTTTATTCCTTATTGCCAATAAGGAAACAGTTCCATGCCCTAGCACCTTTTTAATCTCTTTTTCCTTTTGGAAATAGGAAGATTAGGACTAGGTTAGATTATTCCAGGTATAAATGCATAACAGCAGTATAAATGATACAATGACACCTCAGTTTTCCATTACTCTCCTAGTGATTCTTATAATTGCCTTGCCTTTTCAACAGCTGTTTAGGATGTAGTTTTCAGGAAACCATCTATAATGACTCCAGAATCGTTCATGAGTGTAAATAGCCTATTTCAATCTTCTCTTTCTATAGTTATAGCAAGGGCTGTCTCTTTCCCCACATGCCTTACTAATATTAGAGTTCATCTGCTGCTTTATTGCTCAGAATCATGAGATCCATCTGCAATGCTTTGCAGTCACGTTCCAGACCAGTCTGCAAACATTGTCACCTCCCAGCTCATCGTAAGGACATGTCTGCAAAACCTTAAGGAATGCAGTTGTCATTTTGCTCCACTGTGAAAACTTGTTATTCCCTCTCCTTTCCCCATACACCCCATCCATTATTAAGTTATGTACCCTCATGAGGACTTTCTTCCTTATCTTCTTTCAGCTTAGTTGTTTAAAGAGCCATTTCTATAAGGATAAATATTAAAAGTTCTTTTAAATCTAAATATTTATTAACTGAGTTACTTTTAAACACAGTCTTGCTGGTTCTTTGGAAGACTTGAGAGACTTCTGAGGAATGATTTCTCTCTGCAAAAACCATATAGACTTTCCAGCCTTGTATCGTGTTTTTCTGTATGTCTGCTCATTTGATTTTTTTTTTTTTTTGGCCTCATAATAACATTAGAAACAATAGTATTTAACTGCAGCATTTATTATTTCAAAATTTTCAGTATTACTGGTGGAGCTTTCTTTAGAAACTGCTGCTGATGTGGTACCTCACAGTCTTTAGGGATTACATGGAATTTAGAGAGGCAGGCTGAAATTTGTGGTTGATTTTTGGTTTGTTTTTTTTCTGGGTGGGAGGGAAGGCAGTGGGGTGGGGTGTGTGTTGCATTTACTGATTACACCTTAAGAATAAAACAATCTTGTGTCCAGTGTCCTTGCTGATACTGTGTGATGGCCCTGTACGAATCTTCCACTTACGCCTCTGCACGCCTTTGAGTACTAATGCCTTGTAACAGTCTCTGATCAAGCCATGCCTAAAACTGGCTCTACCAAGCTTCATCCACATAATTACCTTTTTATCTGCAGCTACTTCATAGCATGAAATAGTATGAACTAGCATAGTACATTCCAGCTCACCAAGTAGCAGTGAATTCATTTTCTAATTTCTGCTTTCTTCCTTCAAATAATTCTTTGTTGTTTCTGGATTGGAAGTGATGTACAGAGAACTTTAAGATGGAGAACAATTTGCAGTAGTTCAAGGGAAAACCACATTTCAACAATGTGGCAAAACTCTCACAGTGACCTCACCAATGTGAGGAGAAGGAGATTCAAATGATTAGAATGCTTGGTTGTCAAAACAGTAATGGATTAATTTATTTAATAGAAAAAATAAGGTAACAAAACTGCCATGCTTGCCTCCCAATAATTTTTTGCACTGGAGTACAAGCTTCATTAAATTTGCAACATCTGTTGGATGTGGAAGCAAAATCTTCAGAGTATTAAATTAGGTTTGACAGTGTTGTAAGACAGGAAAGTGGCGTGGAATGCAGAAGATGTGCATGGTCCCTGGTTTTGTCCTTTGGGTGGACTTAGCCTGGTGTAATTGTACCCGTGACTAAAAATACTTTGGGTAGGTATGTCAAACTCGCTCCCTTTTGCTCTTTGAAGGTGGACTTAAGGAGTTTAATTGTTTTCCCATCTCTGACTTTGTTCCTCCTTATTTTTATCTGCCTGAAATCTTAAATTCGTACAGTTTAATTGGCTATCAGAGATACAGAAAATACAATGCAAGCTGAATTTTTATATAGAGATTGATATATAGAAATATATGGAGGTACATGTAGTTGTGTGTAGGTATAATTAAACCTCTACATGTGCCATCATGAATACTGTCAATAGCAAAACATTCAACACCAATTTCACTTGCTTTTTCTTCTGTGGAAGGCTATTTCTGGAAGTGCTGACTTGGATATCCAAGACTATTAGTTTTTGTAGGCTGAAGGTCAGCATGTATGCTTGGGGGAAAGATTTATAGGATTATGGTACACCAAAATGAAGGAGCTGCTGTGAAAGGATGAATTCAGTAAAGTGTGAAGTATGTTACGTTTGGAGCACCGCACAAGATATTAACAGCAGTCGGGGAAGCTTCATCATGGTGATTTGTTGTAATGCACAGGCTGCTCTCCCCTTATCCAGTGTACAGTGGTTCACTTTAGAAGCAGTATTGTACTTTAGACAGATAAGAAAACAGCATCCTTCATCAGAAGAAGCCTTTTTAATCAAGAATCATAACAAAACATGTTGTGGTTTTCAGTGCTTTTTAAGTGGTTCCTTATATCTTTTGGAAGCCAGGAAAAGCGATGCATGGTTTTGTTTTGAAACATCTCTACAGTAGTAGCAATAGTCTAAAAAATTTTAAAGATGCAGAGAAACCATCATTGCATAACATCATAATTAATGTAATTCAGAATGAAACACTGATGCTCATTTCATACTTGAAAAAATAGCATGTCTGTGACAACTTTTTTAGTGAGCGTCTTCTCCAAACTCAGAGCATGTGCGCATACTCTTGACACCTCTCTGCCAGGATGGTAATGTTCAGAGGACAGGTCATTTTCTGCAGTCTGTAATAAAAGCATTTGCATTGATGTGCATTTATTTTTGCTTCTTATGAAGCATGTATATCTTGGATAAATGTGCTTTTAGTGTTCCAGGATAAAACCATTTCATAGTTAGCACAGATTGGCAGGACTTACTGCAAAATGAACATATTCTCCTTCGCCAGTTCTTTTGGACGTACCAACATGAAATACAGCTGTTTTGTGCTGTATTGCCTTTTTGGCTTTCCTTGCTGCACTGGGTGGGGAAGGAAGGGGAAAAAGGCAAGGAACAAAGATTAAAGTGTGGGGCAAGAGCCTCAGTCTCGCCGTTGTGCTGGGACAGTGACAGTGTGTGGGGTTTGCAGGGTGGCCCTGTGGCCGTGGGGGCAGCAGGCACATGGAGCCAGCCCGGGAGCAGCAGCTGTGCCACTGCCATGGACAGGGCAGATGGAAGCACGGGCACTTTGTGGCAGCACGGGCAGGTCGGTGGTGTGGGCAGGCACCTGCGGGGGAGCCGGGCACTGCTCGCAGCAGCAGGAGGAACCAGGGAGCTCGTGGCTCTGGAGCTGCTCATTCACAGCAACGGCAGGTGGCAAGAAAAGTAAATTGAATCAAACTTCAGGTTTTCAGATTGAAGATGAGAGGTTTTGGGTTTGCACTATGGCAGAAGGTTAGAGCAGAATGTGCAGGATTGTGATTGCTGGGAGAGCAGGCTGTAAATTAGGGTGAGGTACTTTGCAGCTCTTTTCACTGTGGACGCTGCTGCACAGGTCATTCTCGTCCTGTCACAAAATAACTTCAGAAGGCAGGAGCACACACATGGGTACTTTGGTATGCAGATTATTCTCTAAGGCACATTTTTTTCGTTTGTCTGGCCACATGTTTTTATTGTATGGCGATGTGGGATGTGTACTTTTGGTTTTTTTCTGATGAGACAACTGTGGAAGTGACAGCGATTCATTTACTTGTGCTAGAATGAACATCTGCTGCTGCCTTCCTTCCTCAAATAAAGCTCAGAGAAAGATTACATACCTTCCTTTGGGTTGGCTGTCTAAACTTATAAGTTGTTTGAAATAAACATTCTTTCACCTCAAAATAAATGTGCAGAATAAAAGGAAGGACAGTGTTTGATGGAAGGGGTCTGCATTTTAAGCACTACAAAGTCCAGAAGGGCTTGAGCACTTGTATGCTGAAAAAAAAGTAAGAGTGAGAAGAACTACAGTTTTTCCAAAGCACATGTTTCCCTGGTATTCCTCATAAGCTTAAATTAGATATCAGTTGGTACTATATTTAGCAAATTTGCTTGGAGTCTCAAATGAATTTTTCCAGAGCAAGCTGCGCTCCTGGAAATGCCCATGCCTGCCTGTCAGTGGTATCTCCATCCCAGCCATGTAACACCTCGTGGCTTTCACCAAGAATTCTGCTTTTGCCTTTGATAAAATCTGATTACATGGCCTTGGTCTGTGTTCCTGTAAAATAAAGATACGGTATTAATTCTGAAGGATGCTTTGAAGTATGTGGCTCAACAACTTCAGTGGGATGTGGATACTTGGATATTCTGAAATGTTGCCAAGAAAGTGCAAAACAATGTTGCTGTCAGAAATTTTTTGTGAACTCAGCATATATGGGAGGTCTTCCAGTGTAAGAGGGAAAATACTGTTGCTTTTAATTTGTGAATATTAAGAAACTGAGGAATAGATGTTCGAGTGTTTGGAATTTATATTTTTGTAAGATTAGAGACATAATACAGAGTTTGAAAAACCTCCTCATAGCTATTTTGCCAAGGCTGTAATGGTGGATGGTTTGTCTAATTCCTATATTGTGATTCTTGGAAAAATTTCTTTTATCTAGGTAACCAGCAATACCCCAGGTTCTGGTCCTATATTAATATTTTACTTTTAGGGATTTTAAATAATTCGAAAAATGAAGTTGTTGGTATTTCCTTAGAACTTCAACAGCCTTTTGTGAATGAATTGGTGAACAAGATTGCATGAGCCTTTTTCCCCCCTTTGGATTCCCCATTCTCCTGGCATAAGCATTTCTTTGATAAGTCAATTTTGAATCATGTGCTAATTTCTTATTCTATATGCAATACATATGAAATGATGGTGTCTCCTTGTTATGCAAAGGAAAAGAGTTATAATTTCAAAAGTCTTGAGTGATGTGGGAACTTCCTTTGGAGAAACAGCATCATTTGATTTAACACAGATTTCTCAAGAATCAGACCACTGCTGAGTCTTGGGTTTCTTTGCAGTTAAGCACGTTCATTTTCTGTAATCTATTTGAAACAAATTCAAAGCAGCCATTGGGTCAGAGGCATGACTGCCACCACAGCTGGAGCGATGTAACAGCAACTCTATTTTTATTTTGCAGCTGATGCTTTTTTCAAAGCTGCAGTGAGCCTTGTTCCTGAAGTGCCAAAAATGATCAGTGTAGATGGAAAGATGCGACCTTCTGATGCCTTCCTCCTCGAATTCCTTTGTAATTTTTTTTCCACATTATTAGTTGTTCCGGTAAGTTGAGTGTGTATGAATAGCTCATAAGTTAGTACAGACTATTTTGACTTTCCTGTTTAAAAATTTAGAGTAGACTGGGCTTCTGGAGTGGGAGAGGCAGTGGTTAGTTTTCCATGAAAAGATGAACTGATCTGCTCATTGGCTGCAAAATCAGTCACCCCAGTGCAGCATGAGGAGGCAGAACAATTGTGTGGAGGTGGAGGTACAGCAATGCCACTCTCAGTAACATCTCTCATAAGTGGATTTGGGGTAGAGTGAAATCTCACCATCATTTAATTGTGTAAACATCACTTACTGATTTATTAGCTAAGTACTCAAGAAACTCTAATACATGAGGATGGGAAAAAGACAGAGCTCTAGTTCCTATGAGTTTCAGTTACTTTGTTATAGGTTGCCTAATCATTTGAGTGAAAACAATAATTGGAAAATGTGTTTTGGCATAACCTTCCTCTTCTGATGAGTATTTCACAAAGTACTACCATTCTACACTCTTCCAGGTTTTAACTAATTGTCAAGTTTAGAGGGAGATGTCATTTTCCCTGCAGTATTTTCAGTTATATCTAAAAGATGAGGGGAAATTGTAAATTAATCTGGAAGAACAGAAAAAAAAAAGTTTCATTTGTTCTTGGAGAGAGTGGGTTGTTCCTCCTTGCTGAAACCTCAGCGGTTTTCTCCTTCCTTGTTCCTTTGACTGCATGTTTGGTGAAGCAGCACCCAGCATGGTGGTGTCCCAGTCCTTGTTGTCAGAGCTGTGGATTCCCCCTAGCCCAGTGGAAGGGCTCTCCCAGGCTGTGCACGTTCAGGAACGTGGAGGAGCTGTGTTGTTGGAAGGGAAGGGGAAGGTGCCCCTGGGATGTGTCATTGCTGCCCACTGAGTGCAGAAGTCAGGCTTTGAAGGAAGGCTGTGGAGTGACTCGGATCATGAACGGGTGATTGAAGAAGGGAGTGATACAACTCTCAGATTCAGTAATGAAAAATAACTTCTTGTGATGAGATGCCAGGATTCAGAAATTAGCTTCCCTAACTTTGTTCCCTATTTACAGAAGATCAAAAGGAAATGTCCTCTGTGGACTGTGATTTGTCCCATGTATCTTGGTGCCGCTGCACCAACTGCCGGCTGGAATTAGCCCAGTGCAGTATTAAAGCTCCTTGTAAAAACTTCCAGCTTATGCAAAGCAGAGTCTTTCTTTTCATTTCATGTTAAAAGATTGTTGATGGTCTGTAACTGACTTCCTAGTGTAGGTGTTCTTCTGAAACTCATAATTACATGAGTAATACACTACAGCTTACTGATACTGTTTTAATAACAAAACCCACCCAGTGTTTAATTTTAGAGGCTTAGCTGTTAAGAAGCTGACAATTAATTTTCTACTGCTCCCCCATGACTAGAAAACAAAGCATTTCAAAGTTTGTCTGTGGAAGCTGCCTGGATCATGTTCTGGTTATGGGTCAAATGGGTGTTTTAGATGGAAACTGGAAAAAATCTTTAAAGGATTTGCAGGAAGCACACTTAAGAAAAGTAGCTGTCAGCTTTAATTATATTGTAGTTTTGCTTTTGTAGAGCTCATACTGTGACTCTACACCACTGAATGACTGCAAATAATCCTATTTTTGTTCCAGGGTTGTGGTGTTGGTTTTGACCTATCTTTTTTCTTTTCTGTAGGACCATCCAGAACAAGGAGTGTTGTTTCTTGTGCGAGGATTACTAAATGTGATCCAGGATTATACTTGGGAGGATAACAGTGATGACAAAGTCAGGATTTATACTAATGTTTTGCATCTGCTCTCTGCAATGACTCAGGAAGCATATATCTACCATGTAGATAAAGGTAATACTTAAGGGGGGCTCTGGCTCCTTGCATTCCACCAGGACATTTGTAGTATTGTCTCATCACCATAGCCAGTTAATGAAGACCAGTGGTAATCAGTCTCACAGAATGGATTATTCTTCTATCCAGTTCCAGGTACTGTAACTTAAAATAATCCCAGGAGCTGGCTTTAGAACAGATGCACAGTCTGCTCTTTAAAGTGAATCTGTGCAGAGTGGGTTACTTAGTTTGCTTCTGGTGGTGTTGGTGCAAATGCTTATAAATGTGAACTTTTCAAGTAAAGATTAGAACATTATGCATAGGAAGGATTTTGTTTTAATCTAAAGTTTATAAACCAACTTGATTTATACTTATCATTGGTGTTTCATTCACATTTATTAACAATTCCAGTTTTCAGAAAGTAAAGCCTAGTCTTCATCATTTAAATGGTGTATTTGCTGCTTTGAGGGCAGGCTTTCAGTTTTGGAAATAGCAGTAACTTACAAAAATCTTCGGAATAACTAAAAAATTTTAAAGATTTTACATTTTAAAACATAGCTATCATCTTTTTTGTAATAATTTTTGGATTATTTTGATATGCTTTAAAATTTGAATATTTGCCTTCTGATTATAGAGTATTAAATTAAGATAGAGTAATAATTAAACCTTTTAAAGCATCCTGGAAGATTAGTGAGTCAGAGAGGCCAAGCTGGTTTGACTTTTTCTTTCAGTTGCACAGGACTTTCACAGAGGGGCAGGCTGGATTATGTTCTGCAGTTCTTTTGGTGAATAGTTTGTCAGATTTACCACCCATGACAAAATATCTCTTGCAGTTAGCAGCACAGAAAATAGCTGTCAGTTGAGCTGCTGCTCTGTAGTAAATCTGCTGTTCAAATTCTGTAAGGAAGTGTGGTTTAGCTGCTTTTTCTTTCACTCCATTTTTTATATGACCAAAATAGCTGCATAATCCCAAAATGAAAAATCTGAATTAATTAGATTTTAATGGAGACAAGCATGGAAATATAAATTAGTAATTTTTCCCCTGTATAGTATGGGGATGGGGTTTTTTTCAAGATGGACTTTGCACCTTAGCTTCTTAAAATGAAGTTTACTTGAAAATGGGGGATTCATCTTTTATCTTTTCCACTTTCTGATTTACCTAGAATATACTTAAACATACAAATTTCTTTTAACCTACTTCTTAATAGAACATAAATAAATTAGGGCAAAAGACATGTTTAAAATCACAATTATATAAGCTGTAAAAACTTCAAGAGCTCTCTCCCTCCAAAGAAACCTTTACGGTATTTGAAACTGAAAATACACTTTTGAATTTCTATCCATGACTTTGAGGTAATCACGGTTTTATTTTAGGGAAAAAAAAATAAAATGCAGTTTCTTTTGAAAATCTGGTTATTTTCACTAAATGAAACGCAAATTGTTTGGCCCAGTGCTGCTGCCATTGAAGGTGATGGCCACACTCTTCTAAACTGATGAGAGCAGGGAGTTTTTCTCTGTAGAAAAGGTGAAAACTGACATTATGTGTTGCTTTACATTAAGTTTAGCAGATATTTGTGAGCCTGGCTGCATCCAGGAATACAGGAATGGCTTTAAGCAAAAGATTCTTCTCAGTGTTTTGTTCCTAAAATCAAAAGGACATAGCAGGCAACCAAGTGGTGGGCACTTAAAAAACATTGTTCTGTTCGTGCTTCATGGAGGAAGGTCATTTTATAACTTCCAAATGTGGTCTTCTATCAGTATATGATGTTTTCAGTAGCAAATAAATGTGTAGCTCTTCAGCCAGACCTAAGCCTGATTTCATCTCTGCAGTTGATTCCAATGATGCTCTGTATGGTGGAGACTCCAAGTTCCTGGCTGAAATCAATAAACTGAGTGAAACAGTGGTGTCACAGATCCTGGATCATCTGAAAACCCTGGGAAAAGAGGAGGTATGTTCTTACTCAGCTCGATTCAATACAAAACCAAAAGTCATCTGGAGTTGAAGGAACAGACCACCTTTGACCAGGAACTGGTCTTTTCAGAACCTTCAGGAACCTCGTAACAAAAGGAAATTGGGTATTTTTACTTGTTTAGAAAGGGAGTCCATCATGTAGGCAGGCTTGTGGTGGAGACACCTAATGATGTCCAGTTCTGTAATGAGCAAAGTGAGAATTCACAGTTAGTCTATTACTGGGGAAGATACAATGAAAGTCACCTATAATTACAAAAGTTTCAGATCCCAGGCACTAGGATGATCTCAGGAGAGGTACAGAGGGAAGAAAAAGTTGTTTTGTCTTTACCCTGACTTTAGTATATTTGTTCAATATAAAACAAAGAAAACTCTAGGCAGCTTATTGGATTTCTTGATTGGAATTCAGAGGCTCTGAGGGATCAAATATAGCTTAATGGATTGTATGTGAAAGGCAGGTGACTAATGTTTACTGAAATAATGAGAACTCACTGTTCTGTTAATGTACCTGTTTCTGAGAATGGACCCTTCCACAGCTTCCTAATCACCCCTTACTGGATGGCTTCTATTGATAGAAATCTTGTGGCTTGTAGCCTGGAATGGGAGGGCAGGGCATGATTGATTTGATGGAATTTTTTAGATAGACTGCTTGCACAGAAGCCAGAGTGTTTGCCAATACAGAATGTGTTAAGTGATACATATTGGGAAGACACTGTGCTAAGTTTAGCCTCTTCTCTGCTTTTGCTATCCTGTTTGTCCTTCTTTGAGCAATTGCACAGATGTAAGATGAATATATCCTTCGCTCAAATCCTCTACATCACTGTATGCCTCACCACAGTGAACAGGAGTTCTTTTTCAGAACAGTAGCAGCAGCAAACAACCATGCTAGGACAGCTAAGAATGTCCAACCAGGACTTGGAAGGAAGTTTTTAACAGTTTTCAGGACTGTGGGTTATATATTAGAGATTTTTTTTCCATCTGACTCCTGTATGGAATTTGTGGGTAGGAATGTTTGTAGGGTTTGAAAGCCATGGTTTCTGAAAGGCCTTTTTTGTTTGTTTTCTGCTTTCAAGCACGCTTTGAGTAAGGAGGTGCTGTGTTAGGTCACTGAAGCTGTTGTTGCATAGAAAACAGGATTTAAAGCTAAGCAGCACAGATAGAGGTGCTTGGCCTGCCTTTGCCTCTGCAGCCTTGGATTTGCTGCTCTGCCCGTCCTTATTTACTGAGAGGGACCATTTGTTTTGCTTTGTTGAGTAAAAGTCATTGAGAGATTTAGATGAAAATTGCTTTGTAAGAATTGAATAGTTGTTTGAGGAAGTTGTTGCTGAGGAAATAGAAGTGCTGAGAATATTGTCAGAGATCTCTAATTGTGCTAAAGTAAAACTGGTCATAAAATCACTGGTATTTGGATTGCTTCCGTGTTGGTGACCTTTTATTAGTCATCTTCTTGGCTGCTCATTTAAATGAACAAGCCTCTGATGATTTTGTGTTTTTATTGGTTCATTTCCTTTAAAAGCTATAAAGGAAAATCAATTTTTCTCACAATAAAATCCTTTCACCAAAATGGCAACTTGGAAGAGAACAATGCATCTTATTGTTAACCCAGTGTGGTCTTTTCACAGGATTAGAGAATGCTTCATTTATGTGACAGTGCTGGAATGGTAATTTTTAGTTCTGGACAGTTCTGTAAAGTTCAAGCTGTTTCTGGTCAAGGGAACATGTAGCACTGAATCCTCTCTGCTTTGTGTGGGGGGAATACTGCTCTTACACTCCTTAAGGTCCCTCCTGAGCAATTTTAGGGGAAGTAGCTACAAACGTAGTGCAAATATGTTCGTATCACCAGGGCTTCAGTGAAAAGAGTAGCAGGGAAAAAACATCTTTGGTTAAATAAATAAATAAAGTAGAACAGACTGGGGGGAAAAAAACCCTGAAGTTGCATTAATTTAGATTGATAATAGTGGTCTCTCTAAAAATATATAGCTATGGTGCTCTAAGTGCAAGCTTGGTTGGTGGGAGGGTGATTTCAATGAAGTCGTAGGGAGTCTTGAGTTACAAATGTGTCAGACCTACATACTGTGCTGTGCCAAAGTGGCATGAGATGTAGGAGTCTTGTGTAGTTATTTCATTTGCAGCAGCTTATGTTGATTTACAACTACTGCTGTTTGTTGCATTTTGAATGGAATATGAAAACTATGCCTGTTCTCTTATGTCTGTAACTACTGCTGTGTGTTACAAACCAAGTGTCCTTTGAACGTGTGAGAGTTCAGAGAACCCGGTGAGGTTAAGCTGGCTGTTTTGGGATGACTATAAAGTAATATGGGAATATTCTTGTTCTCATCACAGTCCCTGAAGCGGCAGAGCCAGCTGGCACTCTATTTCTTTAACACCATTCTGGCTCATGGGGACCTACGAAACAACAGACTGAACCAGCTTTCAGTCAATCTCTGGAATCTCTCTCAGAAACACGGCTTCGCTGACACCAAGACTATGGTAAGGGAGGGAAACAGACTATGCAGAGAAATTTTAGTTCTTGGTATCTTTTTCCACTCTTTATTTGGGAAAAGGTAACATTTTCTTGATCTGAATAAACCTCATGTCTTTACAAGTTAATATCTTAAAAAAATCAAAATTATCTTAAAAACCTCAATGAGTTATTTTTCTAAATGCTGCTTAATGAACAAGCACCTTCTCTTATTTCAAGCGGTCTGTATCTTTCTAGCATTTTAATAGTATGTCAAGCATTAAGAAACCTGAAAGTGTTGGGTGCTCTTTGTTCAGTACAGAAAACTGGCTTTAAGAGAAATACTGCATCTTTGTTTTGGGGAGGAACTGCCTGGTGAAAGCTTGTAAAGTGGCATTTGAGAGCCTTTAAGAAAGATATACATGATAACGAGCTCTGGGGTAAGCAATGCCAAGTGCTCATGCAGACAGTGAAATTTAGGGAAAATCCTGAGACTGTCTGTCTAAAACATATTCACCAAGATGAACTGATGGCCTGTGAAATGAGAAAAGACCCTAAAAATCTCCAAACCCCTTTGTTTTCAAACCCAGGTGAAAACCCTGGAATACATCAAGAGGCGGAGCAAACAACCTGAAATGAGTCACTTCACAGAGCTGGCCCTTCGGCTTCCTCTGCAGTCCAGGACCTGATGAGTGCCTCTTGCAAGGAGCCACCTGCACAAGGGAGCACGGAACCAAGGCCAAACTCACTGCTCCACATTCTGACTGGAGGAGCTCTGTGTATTTTTACTTTCTCTAATGAGACACATTTACTTGGGCACAGTAAAGGTAAAACTGTTCTGAGTGCAATAATTTAACCTGAATTTCTGTATCCAGTTTTACCATAGTATTGTTATTTTAAATGCTGATTTACATTCAGTAAGCAGTATTTTGAACCTCTATGGTTGCAAAAGCCTTTTGAGATCTAATCTGTTGTAATTTTAACAAAAAAGGAAGAAGATAACCTGTACAAACAAATTCACAGCCTCAAATGTTCATCCCTCTTGCAGGATAGTCTTTCTCCTCTGCAGAAAGCAGCATTTCAATGTAATAATCAGACTAAGTTGTCTCTCTGCTTTGGGATGCTGCCAGCATTTGTCTGGCTGGTTCCAGCAGCAGAGAAAAATGGCTGAGGTGTTACTGTTCTAATTTCTACCATACATTTTCACAGACATGTTTATGTTTTCCTTTTAGTCCAGTGGTGTTCTGTAAAATGGAAAGAATCTTTTAAGTGTTGCAAAGGAAAATGGAAATGTATGCAAAGTACTCTGTATTTGCAAAGTACACTATCATGGAATAAAACAATTTGCAGTTCATCTGTGTGTTCTGGGGGAGTTTGTGTATACAAATTTATCACCTTACCCTTGTGGAATTTAGTTACATGTACTGTTATTATTTCTAATAAAATTTCACTCTCACCACTTCTGCCCCATGGTAAGGAACCATGTTGTGACCTTACATCTATTGCTGCTTTTGCTTAGTGGTAAGTATTTTAATGTGCTAAATCCTTGTACAGATATTGAGATGTATTTTTGCACAAAAATCTTTTTGTTTTGTTAAGGCTAAACAATCTGTTTTGCTAAAACCATACATTTAAGGAGTTAGCAAGCTAATGAATACCACCCAAATTATTAAACCATTCTTGCTGCATGTTTATCTCTTCAGTGGTTACTGAAGCAGGGTACATTTAATAGATGTGATTTTGTGTTCAGGCTGTAAAGAACCAAACGAGGCCCCCTTGGTTCTGGTACAGACTGCACAGATAAGCTGAAAACACTGCAGGAGTACAAGGTAATTGTGAAGTGCCATTAACTGAGAACACCACATTTCCAACCTTTACTACATGGCTTTTAAAATTATACTGATTTTCCTTAAATAATTCTGTAGATAATGAAATTATAGTACTTCATATCATGTTATCATGTCCCATTTCAATTTAGCTTTCCTTCTGGCTGCACTGCACAGAAAACTCTCAGCCAGGATGATTCTTCCTGTTGGCCTTGGAAGCATAAACCATAAACTGGGTAAGTGGATCAACCTGGGAGCTCTCTGAACTGCCAGCTGGTCACAATGAGCAGCTGTGGTGTGGCAGAAGTTGGCCTCTGGGGGCCAGTGTACTGCTCCAAACCCCACATGGAATTGTTCCAGACTCTGGGAGATGAAACTCAGCAGGCTTACGAAGGGCCCAACCATTCCTCCTCCCCAGGCAGGCACCAATTCTTGCCTGCTTCTTTCGAGCACAGTGTAACTTCAGTTTCTTTATTGATGCAAGACTGCCATGAGAAATGCTGCTGGCTGTTTTACTGCTTTTTATTAGTGCAAAAATAGCTCAAGGACAGGCAGAAATCTGGTTAGATACCAAGAGGAAAGTCTAAATATCTAGCTTAGAAGCTAACACAACCACTCTGAGAAACTGGACATGAGAGATGGTCAAAACCAGAGCTGCACTAAAACTTAACACCATCTGCCATAACAAATGGCACAGCCAGTAATAAGGTGTGTGAGCTTTTCACTACTTTTTGTCACTTCAAGCAGTACATGGCCAGACTGCTCTGGCCTCCTGAATTCTGAACACATACACAAGTGTCTTGTATTTTGTACTCTTGCTAAAAGGCCAGTTCAAGTACAGGTTGTCTGAAAATCCAAAGGTCAGAAATTTCATTCAGACTGATGCATAATGAACCCAATAAGCACATTATTAAAATTATGTTGCTTTCTATAATTTAGTGAGTCTAGATCCAGGTATTTGGTGCTGCTCTCCAAAATGCTTTTACTTTCATTTTCAGATAACAGCTGCTGATTGAAAATCCAACTGCCAGAGCATAGTTCAAATATAGAGGATGTTCAATGCTATCCATCACTCTAAAGATGTTCGTTTCTTAAGAACTACTGAGTTAAAAGTCTGCCCTCATCAAATTTGAGGGCACACCACTAGTGTGTCTTCAAAGTAAAGCACCATAAAAGCACCATCACTTTGTACCACTCACCAAAAGATACGAAGATTTTAGAGAACAATAAAATCCTTTTAAATCGATAAGATATAGATAACAGTAAGTTTATTAAATCAGCATTTAAAAAAAATTACCAAATTCCAGCTAATTGCAGGCATGGCACTCATCTTCAGTCTTTGAAGGAGGCTGTCTCTTGCTTTGTAGAACAAACATGGTGAAGGTTTCAAAACTTTACTGTTCAGATGAAGTGTGGACCCAGCTCCACTGGTATATGCAGTTGAAACCTTGTACCTCAAGTACCTCACAAACTAAATTTCTTGGGCATTTTGTTATTTCAAGTACAAAGATGTGGAAAGTAAAAACAAATTTTGTTCTTTTTATTATTTCAAGAGTTTTAATCTTCAAGTTTTATAGATCTAGATGCGTACTTGTCTATGTATACTTTTTTGTTGGCAGTAGGTTGAAATCCGAGACCAATTCCTCTGTGTTGCTTCAAGTCCATTGCTTTATCAAACTCCATCTTCAGGGCCTGCTGTAACTTCTCCTCCCCTTCCTTGTTCAGAGCCATGTTTGGTTTGTTCATAGTTGCTGAAAGATTTTGGATAGGCACAGAACCCTTTTTAAAGCCACCCATAAGTCTAAAAAACTTCATTTGTTCCTCAGAACTTCTGAAAGTAGCTGTACTCCACTGTCCGAGCTTCGTATCCTGTGAGGCAAAACAGGGTTAACACTAAAATTAAGAAATACCAAGACCAAGGAAGACAATTTCTGGCTGTGTACCGTGAGAACAGAACCAGCTACAAAAGCCTGACAGGGTGACAGAGCTGGAAGCTGTTATTCCATGGGCAGCACCTGTTGAAGGATATGGTAAAAGACTGACCTAACTCTGCCTGAGTGCACCTTCATTAGCATTTCAGGCCATTTAACCTGGAGACAGGGGTTAATGTGCTTTGAGAATCTCCTTTCCCTCTGTCCTTAGGAATCTTGGCTTTCTGCTATCTATTTACCCAGCTCAAAGAGCCAGACAGCATCTCTTATTCTAAGAAAACTGTCAGACTTAATCCTCTTTCACTGTCACTTTATATGGTTATCTTTTCATTTTCCCACTGCCTAGTTAGGGAGCTGTTGTTTCCAGCAGTGTTTTGTAATGTTAGTTGTGGAGACAGTTTTTAATCTGGCTTAGAAGCTTTAAGCCGTATTTGCATTCTCATCCCACTAATTACAACTAATATTGTAAGCATGCACAACCAGAGGGCCTCCCCTATCCAACAGGACTGAGTCTAGTTCTCTAAAAGCCTCCCCTCCCTTGCAGTGTGCCACGTTCTTTGTATTCACTGTATTTGCACTTTATTCTATGAACTAGCTCACCCCTTCACGATTTTCCTTCTGTCTGCAGACTCTGGGTCCTTTCTGAGGAGGCAATGTCCAGGAAAATGATGTTTCAGTTGTTTGTGGAAAACCCCAGATACACTATAGGATTTACAAAGTCCGTGAACTTCAGCTTACCTCAGAACAGGCTTCATTATTAAAGGGTATATTTGACTCCTGAGCTACAGCTATGCAGTCATTTATAAATATTTTTGGCAGGATTTCTGCTCACAATTTTCTCTTTAAAATTGGGCACAATAATAAATGGCAGAATGTCTGATTATTAATTAAACAGACTAAGCTGGCTACATCCAAAGACAAAATGTGAATTCAGTGGTATGTTGATGTCAGCCTGAAATCCTTCCAACAGAACAGTTGTAGCTTGCATGAAACAGTCACTCTCCAGCAGACAGCCAACACGACACACAGCACACTACAAAATACTGCAGGCAAGCTACAGCAGGGTTTTTTAAGTTAAAAGAAAAATGCAAGGGTGGAGTATCATTCACCATCACAGGCCAGAATACCTGGTATTGAAAGGAAGCTACCCATAATACTTCAGTCTTTTGGCCTTGCACAAAGGCAAGCTGCTGTGTGAGCCCAGTCTGTGACAGATACACACAGACACACACGAGCCACAGACAAATAAACCCAGGTCCTCCCTTTGCAACGGGAGACATCTGCACAGATGCAAATATAATTATGGCTTGTCAAAACTCTGGTTTTAAGTGAGCTGCTGGCAGGCACTACACACAGCTTGTGCTGAAGCATTTCCAGCTCACTCTTTGTGGAGCTGATGAATTAGTTTTCACAGCTTCTATTCTTCTGCATGCTACTAAACAGAGACAGACCAGTGCCAAAGAACTGAGATCTCCTGCCAAGGATGTCATTTTTCTCAATGACTTCAGAGACTATTAGACAGTTGCAGCTCCAGAGCTACACAGACTCCTTCCCACTATGTTAGAATCTACAGAAGTTGTTTCTGGCATTTGTTTGAGGCATATTCCAGCTTTCTAGGCATTCTGGCAGTCTTGCAAAACAGCAGGAGTCTGAATTACTAGCAAAGCTTTCTCTCCACCTTAATCTTCTTACCTCTGGCTAAACACTACTGCAAGCTTCCACCACCTTACTGGGAATCTGTCAGGAGCCAGGCTGAGTAGGATGCAAAAGCAAAGAACAAAGAATCATCTTTCAAAGAGGTGGGGCAAAGATGCAGAAGCCACGAGAGGACTGACTCTAAATATCACACACGTGTGTTAACAGCTGTCAGCCTTCACCTTTCCACGTGTCCCTGCTGCTGAATGTGTGCAAAGCCTTGCAGGTAAGAAATCAGATACACTTCAGTGACTGCTGCAGCCACAGCCCAGACATTACTCGTATTTCACAGCAAAGCAGAAAATGCTTCTGTAGCAATTTTTGATGGCTCATTCTCCAGGGGAACCAGAGAAAATACTGTTTTTGAGGCCTGATGATGGGAGCACTGTACAATGCCAGCGAGTTCGCTGCTCAGCTCTCCGACTCTTGGCACTGTACCCACTTGTTCTATAGCCTGACCTTAAGCCTGCAGTCAGAAGGAACTCTGTTGTGCCAAGCCACATGCAAAGAAGAGCACAGTGTTTTTTATGGGAGCTTGCCCTGGGACACAGCATTTCCATCGGGTCAAGGCCTAAGCTCACACATACCTGTCCCACTGTGGAACTGAAAGCCTTGGTTCTGCCAGATTCTCTATCAATTTCTTCTTGCAGGGCCTGCCGCCTCACCTGGTGTGCAGAAAAATTACACATGCAGCATTAAGGCACTGTGTCCTGTGTGCTACATGACAGTTTAGTCACAATGAAATAATAAGAGAAGAATAAAATAATTAGTTATCTTCAGAATTTTGCAAGGATAATTAAAAGTTGCATGAGATCCTTTCACACACTCAACACAAGAACTGTAATTTTTTAGTGATATGTTGAATGAATGTTTTGCTGTATCAGGTTAATTTTCTAACTGCAGGCAACAGCTATGCTGGAACTGCCAACACTGATGAGAGGCAGAGAAATGTGTATTTAACCTACTAAGTTACTTAGTTCTGACATTGACTGGAGCTGTACATTTTGGACTTAACCCATGCATAAAGCACACTTTAAGCAGAGCTTAGTTTAGTGAAATCTACGCATAGATAAGCAACAAAGCAGTTTTTTTGTATCAATTCCTATGCATATGTTAAATGCTGACTTGCTTTAGATCTTACCCGATTAAGACAAAGCATACCTTGTCTATGCTAATTTCATCACAGTTTCCTTTCTTTTCCTGCACAATAATTACACCATCTAGATGTTCCTGTAAAACAGGAAAAAGCTTGTATGATTATTTTTATCCATTCTGGTTAATTAAAATTTACACAGCTCTTACCACAAAAGTAGTTAAAACACTAAGCACTCAGTAGTACTGGGGCAAGAAGAAATAGTCAGATCTAAAATGAAAATGCCAATTAAATCTCTGTATTCCTATGGAGAAACCTCACAGAGATTTTTTCTTTTAATCAAGATAAATGATTTTTAGATTCACACATTAAAAGGGAGGGACCTGCCAACAACACTGGCACACACAGTAACATTTGCAGGCAGAGTAATTTCAGATGAAACCATTTCGTAGAAGCTTAAATTTATACTTGAAGAAAGGCACAGAGAGAATGAAAGTTAAAACAAATTAGAAATTGGAGGTAAAATAAATAAAGGTCTCTCTGAAACAAATAAACAAAAACCAATCGAGAGGCAGCTGCACTGTGCTCCCTCATGGATGATGGTCCCCAAGGAGCTTCCAGTCTGGAAGGAGCACAGGGAGTAGCAAGTGTCATCCATCAGGTGTCTCCTACAATGGCAGCAAACAGGACACCACTGCACATTTGGGAGCCAGGAACAGGGAGCTGATGGAAGAGACAGAGCAGTTCCAGAAGGAATGGATGGGCTGGATGGCAGGATCCACAGGCAACCAGACACTGGATCACACTTCCACAAAGTGCAGCCCTTCAGCAGCTTTTGCTCCCAGTGGATGGAGTGCCTAGACCACTGCCCCCAGCCTTGCTTTTCCAAATTTGTAATTAGGATAAGCTTTTGGGACATCCAGTATAACAGGATAAGTAATAAGTCCAGGATAGTGGCAAATGAGAGCCATAAGCTTTAGGCCAGCCTGCCAAAAGTGGCCAAAGGGAAGATCTATTGATACAGCTAACATAATAAACCAAGCATGAACCAGCCAGGGAAACGACAAGGAAAGATTTGTAACGTACTTCAGTCAGCAGAACCTGCTGTTACTTTTTTGAGGCTTCAGTTTTATCAAAAGCCATCAATGCTTTACCTCATTTTCCAAAAGCACCTCTTACACACTGCTTTCACACACACAAGTACATGCACTATTAAAAACACGAGAACACTGCAGGAAGGAGAGCTCATGCTCTTGGATGAAAAGAAGAAACCAAAACCAACCCCCAATTTACTTCTAGATGGCCTGCTACTGTCTTTTCAGATCTACTAAAACAAGCAGGAAAACTGTCCTGACAGGATTCTGCAAACAACTGCAGCATATTTTTTTTTTTTTTAGCCAGAAGGAGGGAGCACCCCCATCCATGCTAATTCCCAGCACAGGGCTGACCTGCTGAGGGCTACTGAGTGGAAAAAACTACCCTCGTGGAGGTGTGCCAAGCCTCCTCCACCTTCATGGAAAAGGAGCACATTCACATGTGGTAGGGTTATGCTGTCTGCTGGCAAACAACATCACAGCTGAGTCCTCACTCCTCCTCACTCTGCCTGAGTTGACTGCAGTGGCATCCAATGAGAAAAACACCAATCATTGACATTAAACAGATATCACTCCACACTGTCTTTAAAATTTGCTCTTTTGCTTGTAGCACAAGCCCAGCAAAGGATTTTTCAAGGCATGCAGAGTGTGTGACATGCTGTAGACTTAAATGTTTCGGGACGATGGCACAGTTAAATGCAAGACCACATTATCAGCCATTTATTAATGCAGTGTCTTTTGGCCTGGCAGGAACTGGAACTCGCTAGAGCTGATTAACCCCAACTTCTCAATAGTCAGATTTTCTCTTAAAGTATTTTTTTATTATTAAAGGAGCTGCCTGTGGGAATGAGCAACAAAATATGCATCACCCTACTCCCTTCTTCTCAACTGTTTGCAAGGTATTTTTGCTGTGGTTTCCATTTTAACTGGGCATGCAAGTTTACATCTCATGGTAGGGCTTATCTTGCCTCTACACAATGTCAGCAGCTGCAAGAATCCAAATAATGTCCAACAGTCTCAAAAAAGCAATGCCAATTTAATTAGAAAATATATCCAGCAATAAAACCACCTCGTCCTTTTGAAAGGTCAAAAGGAGAAATCCAAGCTGAAGGCCCCAAACATCTGCTCACCTCATGACTGATAAGCATACACAGTCCCCTCACAAGCCCCTGTGAAAAAGCCTGTATCTGGGTCTCCACATAAATCTGTATTTAATTATTAGCACTGGACACCAGACAGCTGCCAGGTTTCCACAGAACTTGAGGAAACTGCATCTGAGTGCATGACAAAGCAAAGCACACCATGAAGTGAGCTTGAGAAGCAGCTCACACTGTGGCCTGCTCTACCCTTAGTTTACAAAAATCTCCAATGATACTTTATGAACAAGTGCTTGACATTTAAATATGCCAAGCATTGAAAATTCTTGATAAAAAGCAACAGGCATGCAGCTTCCCAACCTATGGAAATAAAAACAACCCAACGACTTGCAATGTGCTGTTTTCAAAGTGAAGTTTAAGCAGCTAAAAATACAGATAGATACCAACTGATTTTCTGAGCATCTCACAGCTTAATTCCTAATGATAACAACAGCAGTTGGGCATGCAGGTACTAACTTCTGGTACCCTTAGCTTTAAAACATGACTCTGAGCAGGTAAAGAAGAAAGATTAAATCTATAAAACATGATCTTAATAATCTAATTTTGGAGAAAAAACCATCAAAGAAAAAACATCTGTATTTCTAATATTTCATCAGCTCCTCCCCATGCTTGTTTTACCTCAGAAATGGCAGTACTGCAAGACTCTGGGATGGGATTTCCTTTAACACACAGTCTGGTTACAATCCCCCTTTTCCCTTCAGTTACAATCTACACAGCTCTGACATCTGTCTGTTTTCTTGCACAGATTTATTCTTTTAATTATAACTGTGTACAGCTCTCTAGTATTTTTCTATCAGAATTTATATTTCAATGCTCTTGGCCCAGCCTACACTTAGGATTCCCAGGATTTCCTCTGAAGTTTTGTCCAAATTAGTCAACAGGTTTTGGCCAACCCTGCCCTTTGTTTCTAACATTACATAATTCCAAACTAGCAGCAGCAAAGCCTGAGGAAAAGTCTAACAAATACAGTTAGATGCACTCATGCTGCCAACATTACCAACCTGCTCAGGGTAAATGACATGGCATTAAACCCCTGTTTTATGAAGAGTGCTATGCTAAGAGCAACTGAACATTTATGAGTGTACAAATCTATTTTCTTTTTGGGCCAATACTTGCTGTTAGTTGTAATATTTACATTTTCACAGCTGAAGCACTACATGATTACAGCAGCAGGCATCAAGGCTTCCCCGTGAGCCACAGGATCAGCTCAGCTGGAGCACGCAGCTGGCAGTGCCCAGGTTGTGCTGGATCCCTGGAGGGGCCATTCACCGAAGAGCTGGGCTCGATGATCCCTGTGAGCCCCCTCCAGCTCAGGATGTCCCGTGCCTCTCTCAGCTCTGGCATGCTGAACTCCATGAGCTGATCCTGCTTCCCACCAGCCAGCAGGGCCCTCAGTGACCTCCATGCCAGGAACAGGCACAACAGCCTGCAAAGGAGGAAACTGCCTGAAAGGCCTTCAATTCCTGAGCAGGAGCGTGCAGAGCTGCCCTCCTCCCAAAAACTCACCAGTGACTCATTCCCTGGTAATTCTGTCTTCATCTTTTTTGCATTTGCTTCTGAACCTAGCTCTTCAGCAAAGTCCTGTGGTGGTACTTTTTTTCTTTTTTTCCCTTTTCTGTCACAGAGCACAGGATTACTATTGCATAATGCCCCATCTACAGCGTCCCCTGCAACACAATGAGCTTGCTCCATTTCACTCTCTCTCTTCTTTTTATTGCTTTCTAGCAGTATTTTTTGGCTTTCAGAGGCACTTTCATTGTTTAAAGAGGCTTCTGAATATGTTGTTTCCTTCTCCTTTTTCTTAGTCTTCTTTTTCTTTTTGCTGACTTCAATATTATCCTTGAAATTCTTCCTGCATTTTCTTCCAGACAGCTCTTCTTCCTCAAGCTCAACTTTGTGCTGTGGTGGGAGATGCTTATAAGGCATGCTGTGACTCCAATCCTCCTTATCTTCTTCACAGACTGAGGAAGAAATATCTTTGCTTCTCTTTTTCTTCTTCCTCTCTTTGATACTCCCAGAGTTCTTAATTTTGTCCTCTTCCTCTCTGCTTGTCAAGGTAAATTCCCAGGAATTATGTTTCTTCCTTTTTCTGAAGTCACTTAATGCAATGGGGCTACCAGGAACTTGATGTATGTTGTCCTGATTATCTGCCAGTGGTAAAATGCAGTCAGACTTATCTTTCTTTTTTTTCTTCTTTCTTCTCACACAACTCTCCCCACCATTCTGGGCATTATCTGTGTCACAGCTTTCACCCCTAAAAGCTGCTTCTTGTGCAATGCATGTGTGGGGTTTGTTACAAACTTTTGCAGATTGCTTTTGTTCACTGTCCTGGATGTCCTCCAGTGAAAAACTGCCTTTCTTCTTTTTTTTCTTCTTTACCTCACCATCCAATTCCAAATTCAAAGCAGTATTCTTTCTCTTTTTTTTTAAAGAGGGTTCATTTCTCTTAGCACCATCTGTGTGATGATTTGAAAGCTCCACGGCACTACTCTCATTCTCCTCCAAGGAGAAATTACACTGGACTTTTTTTTTCTTCTTTTTGAGTATTTTAATTCGTTCCTCTGATTCTTCTTGAAGTTCGAAATCCAGATGACCTTTTACATTCACGAAGTTTTCTAAATGAGCTTCTCTGAGTAATTCAGAGCCAACTTTCTTCTTGTTTTTCTTATTATTCTTTGGTTGCAATTTGTGTAAACATTCATCTTTTAAACTGTCCTTTTTCCTTGTCTTCGTTTTTTTCTTGAGGTGGCCATTGTCCTCAGTTTTAATGACAGTTTGAACATCTTCCTCAATTTTAATGATTGTCTTCACCTTTTTCTTTTTCTGTACAGGTTCCTCATGAATTTCTTTTCTCTTTTTCTTTACTATCATTCTAAAAAAGGAAATGAAGATGTTAGTGAACTGCTTCAAAGAGATGATGCAAGTCCTAACCTATTTGGTCTTCCTTTATTCTGAAACCATTCCTTATCTCCCACTGTCCCCGACACTCTTAATTTCAGTCTGCTTTCCATGATGGGGAGCCAGAACTGCACAGAGCCTAGAAAATACTGGGGTGGGGTTTCTGTACTGTTCTTTAGTGTACCTTATCCTACTCAGTTCGCAGCTATTTGTCTTTTTGGCAGTTGCAGAGCATGACATTTTCACAGAAATACCTACCCTCTCAAAAGCTTTCCTAAATGGCAAAACATAAACGTGTGTATGTCTATGTACGTATAGTTAGGGTGGTTTTCCACATACCCAAGACTTTTCACTAATTTAACACTGGACTTCACATCACTTTAGTGATCACATCACTTTAGTGCCCACTCACCATTACAAGATCCTTCCAAAGCACCTGAATTACAACCTCAAATTTGCTTCTATCTGTGGTTTCTTATCGTTGCCCTCCGTTTCTTTTCTCAGGACACTTACACCAATGAATCGGTTACAGCAGAGAAGCCTTTGGCACCTCTTTGCCGACACTCCCCGCCTTTCCTGACCAACCCAATTACTCCCACTCGGTTTTTAGTGGCTAATACACAAGATGTCACTAAGGCACCCTGTCCGGAACATCAATCCTAGCACAGCCC
>NW_008238321.1:12042494-12082694 GCF_000691975.1 Corvus brachyrhynchos | reverse complement strand
GGGGCGCGGGGCTGTGCCCGCCCCAGAGAGTGCCCAGAGGGCCGAGAGCGCTTGTGCTCGTGGGCGTTGTGTCGCTTTTATTGTCGGAGCTTCCCGTGGCAGAGAGGCAGCGCCTCGGGTTTGCCTGGCCGTGCCTCTGCCCCCGCGCTGTGGGGTTGTCCTGGTGCGGAGTTCGGTTCTGCCGTGGCAGAGCGGAGAGGCGACCGTGTCATTGCTGCTACAAAAGTTAGATAAACACAAAACATCTCTTCTCAGAGCCCCATTCCAATAGCAAAACTCATTTTCTGCCGAAGGCTGAGGACGCTGGAAAGCCGGGAGACCAGCGCTGCAGTCCTGCAGTTCCCCCGTGGGCTTCTCTTCATTTAGTGCTAAATAACGCCTAAAGTAGGCATTTTGCATTAAAATGGCCTTTTTTAACGTAGGAATAAGGCTGATTATTCTAACTCAAGACACGTGTAGCACTCATGGATTTGGCGATGCCGTTAAATTACCCAGCTGGGATGGTGGAACAGAGAACCTGCCGGTTTGGCTCTGAGTGCTCTGGATTGTGGAACCTCTTAAGTTTTCTCATATCGAGTCTGTTGTCTTGGACCTCGACTTTTCTTATCCTGAGTCACTCATTAATCCTTGAGGGTCCCGTACTGCTTTTAGTTCATCATCTGTTTGTTTGTGTAGGGGTTTTTTGTTGTTTTTTGGTTGGTTGGGTGTGTTGGGTTTTTTTTAAGTGGAGACAGTAATACTTAGCAACGTCCAAGGGGTTTAATTGCTTATAGAGGAATCCACCATGAAAAGCAGTATTGTCTACTAGGAAAAACAACAGTTAATTCTGTGCAAGCACGTGCATTTTACTTCTGTTGAAATATTTTAAATTTATTACTTTGGTTAAAAGCCTTTTTCCCAATAAAGGGTTCTTTTGTCACTGAGAACCTTGCACTTGACTTAAAGCTCAAGAGAGGACATGAGAAGAGGCTCTAAAGTTCTTGCTTGTTTTAAAATGTTATGTTAGATTTCATGTTAAACAAATATTTATTACATACTAACTTTTGTTCTTTCAAACGTAAATAAGTATACCTTTAAAAGTAATGTTGGTTTAGGAGGAAAATAAGTATTTTTTATGGTCTCCTGGTAAAGGTACTTTTTTTTACTTTTAGAGCATGAAGCAGAACAGCCTCAATTTTCAGATGTTCTTCAATCAAAACAAGATTCTGAATCAAAAGAAGGATCAGTGAGTACAGTTCAAGTAAAAAATCTGCACAGAGCTGGATTTTAAATATTTTAAACAACTAAATGGGAAAATTAGGTACCCACAGGGTAGACTCATTCATAAAATGAGAACAAAACTATTATTTGTCAAACAACCTCTTTGAACCAACAAATGTAATATTCCAAATAATTGCTTGTATTTAAAGCAACTTGGATAATGCTGTCCTAAAATTAGATGGCCAGCTGTGTTTGGGTTGTGCCTCTCACTGTCTTTTTGATGCTCTGCAGGCAGGGCTCAAGTGTGCAAGGATCCCCTGTGGGTGGTGTAAAGCAGAGCCAGTACTGGAACACAGAGGGGAGCAAGGACTTGGGGGAAAGCCAAGTTCACATATGGGATAGGTCACGCAGCTGTGGCCACTGGAATCAGTGTAATGAAACGTGCTCAGAGGTGTGGCCACTGGAATCAGTGTAATTAAGCATGCTCGGAGGTGTGCTCACTGGAATCAGTGTAATTAGACATGCTCAGAGGTGTGCTCACTGGAATCAGTGTAATTAAGCATGCTCAGAGGTGTGGCCACTGGAATCAGTGTAATTAGACATGCTCAGAGGTGTGCTCACTGACATGAGTGTGTTACAAGTGTAGGGGCCCCATCCCAGCACCTGCTTTTCAGTAGCTCATCCATCCAACTGAATTTGGGAGGGAAACTGGTTGGATGAGAGAGTTTTCATAGCATTTTTCACAGCAAGCTGTAGTGTGGTGCATTCTCGGGGATAAAAGGATGCATCTGCCTTTCTGGAGCAGGTGTAGCTCAGGGGCTGTTAGGAGTATTCTGCTGGCTGACTGTAACAGCTTCTGCACTCCCAAAAACCTTCCATGAAATTGTGGGCTGCCTTTTTTCATGGTGTCAGTAATTGTTTGTGTTTGAGGGAACTTTGGATTTGGATTTGCATCTGCTCTGAATTTCTCTGTGCTTTATACCAAGCAATGTTTCTTTTCCTGAAAACTTGAATATCAGGAGTTCTGCACAATATGAAAGAGACATTTAAGCTTCTGAGTGGAAGATACTTATTCAGAAAATGCTACCAATTTCAATTTCCAAATAATTACTATTTCTTACAATGGATAAAATATTTTTTAAATTGTGATATCTCACCATATTCTATCTAAAGGAGTCATATACCCTCTGTTAGGTTTGGATGACTTTACTGTGCTGGAAACTGAAGAAGTTTTTAAGTGTAATTATATATTTTCAAGTATTCAGAAAATAAATACGTAATATCTGAATTGGAAATTGTAATTCCATAATTTTTAACTGACCTTATGATTTTTCCTGTTGAATTGGTTTGTATATTTTTGTCTAGTCTGTTGGGGTGTTTAGACAGGATACATTTATTTTGAACAGGTGCCTTTGGAAGCAGAAATGTTGCATCCATTACACATGGAACAACCTTTTTCTGCCCCTGCAGCCCAAAATCTGCTTTCCATATTCCAGGAAGCCCCCTCTGGAGAAACCCCTGATCCAAAAAAATGTAAGTAGGAGTACATTATCTTGAACTCTGCTGTGATTATTTTTCTTGCACATAGCAAGGGTTTGTAATTTTTAAAATTTAGAGTGTAAACAGCTGCAACACCTTTGCTTGTGTGGAATTTGCATGGTTAGGCTCCTGGTCTGAAAACAGGGAGCCAGCTTGGCCACTTGGTCAATGGAAGAAATCTCCAATTGTGCATTACAAACCAACAGCATTGACGAGCAAAGGTAGTTCTGTGCTCTTCTGAATAAGTGACTTTTTATTTAGCCATTTAAATCAGAAATGGCAGGCATCTCTTCCTCTAGTTTAATAATGCAAAACTAGGATCAATAGGCTAAAGAGACAATTGAATTTGAAAACTCCTGTCAAAATAATGTCTTTACCCATCAGATTACAAATTAGAATGGAAACAGCTCTGAAGTTTGGTTCTTCCACTTTTATCAATTCCTATACTTTATAGTAAATTTACCAGGCAGCAACGTGTTTTTATAATGCATTTTAGCCCTTCATTTTGTCTTCCATTAATTCTTGCTCATTAGGAATTCCTGGTGCTAGTCAGAAACAGTGCTACCCTTAGCTTTTATATAAATGTGTCCTCCCAGTTATGAGCATTTTCTGGCAGTATATGACCCAATTAAAGGTATAAAGCTGAGAATAAATTCAGTGTTTCAGCTGTGTTGCCGGAAGAGAACACTCCTATGACTTAATCTTTACTGATCACACCAAAACCTGGATGTTTCCTGACTGGAGAGAGGTGCCAACCCAGACAGTCCTTTGATAGGGGAAAATTGGATATGTGGAGTCATGTTAAAATTTCTGAAGGATCTGGCAATTATGAACCAATTATGAAAAAGAAATCACAGCACCACTAAAATATAACCTTTGGTTTTTTCTCTGTCTGGAAATTCAGTTTTATGACTAACTCTGATCATGCAGATTGTAAAGGGCATGAGATACCAAAGTGGTCTAACTGCAGCAGCACTGAGTTCAGCACAGGCTAATTTCTTCCTGTCAGGGTAAATTAGTTCATAGAGCCTTTCACTTCTGTGACTAAACTGCTTCTGGTGTCTGAGCTTATTCACTTAAAAGTGAATCTGCCATCTCTGAGGCACACTGAGTTGGCAGCATTGGTGCACCTTTGGTTTGAAATTCACTCAAGTTTAGGTTGTGTTGGCTGAGGAGAAGTGAGGACAGATCAGTGGCTGTGCCTGGACAGAAAGAACCTGCTTAGCCCAAGCTGTGATGGTATTGACAAAATGATACTGACTTGATAATATCTGATGTTTATCTTTTTGTGACATCAAAGTGCTTAGCTCTAAGTGAAGGCTGCCCTGTTTTGCTCAGGTTCTCCTCGAGAATTCTTGGAGTTTTATATATTCCCAGTGCTCTTACCCGGACTGGCTGCGCTCCTGCAGGAAGCAGAGAAGGAGAAGTGTTTTGAGGTTAGTTTGTAATTTTCATTTCAAATCACTGGCAGGAAGTTACAGCCTTTTATTTCACAGGCACTGTTTCTTTCAGTTTGGTCTTTTGCAAGAAAACCAACCACAATAATATGATATAACATCTCATGGGTTGTTTTGGATCTGGTTTTAAATGTGGTTTTCTCCAGTAATTCAGAACAGAGTACATTCTACATGAACTTGATCATTATGACAATCTCTAGCTCCCAACAAATCGTCCTTAAATTTCCATTTGTGTCTTGCCTAAATAGTGTTGTGTTTTAGAGGAACAGCTTCCTGTCAGATGAATACATTTCACTCATTTGAGGGTGATGTACAGGACTTCAATTTTACTTCATGACTCAATTGTTTTTGCTGGTCTGGCATCCTAACAGAGACAAATTTTCTATTTTAGCTTGGTTTTTTTCTGTAAATTCCCTTTAATTGGAAGACAGGGTATCCAGCATGAATGGGCTTATAAAAATGTACATTTAAAAAATAATTGTTTGCTGTGTGTGTTTTTATAAATCTGTTTTCAGTGTATGTCTAGAGAGACATTCCTCATTGTCTATAGGGAATGCTTGAAGACCCCTAGAACTGGTGCAAAATGAAGCTCATTGTATCCCTGCAGCCTAGCAGGCCTCCAGCAGTACCTTAGGTACTGGGAGCTGGGGGGATTCCCATAATTTCTGCTATTTTCTCCAACCATGGCAATTTCAATTTCAGTTCCAAACCTGTACATTTAATACCAGTTATTTCAAAATTTTCTCGGTCTTCACAAAATTCGTGTGTGTCTATAAACTGATTGATTTACAGGTGTGTATATGTATTTATAATCTGTGATGAGTACAGGTGAGATAGGAAAATGGTCCATTTACATGACATCTGTGTCTGTCATTCCTGCCATCACATCTACATTAGCTAGCCAAGAACAGGTTGGACATAGATATCCAGAAGCATGTATCCTTTACCAGGACAAAGGCATGTCCTACAGCTGGTTTAAAATACAGGGTTTGAGAGATGTTAGCTATTTCTAAAAGCAATAAAACTTAAATACAAAGATCTTTTTAAAATATTAAAATTCTTAGAAATATTTCCATTTCAAACTCAGACAAAGTAACCTTAGATTTGCTCTATTTTTAATCAGTGAAATTTTGCAGATCTTCAGTGGTGTATGTATTAGAAAGTGTGTGTGCTGAAAATGGATTTTGTATGGGTCTGTGTGCTGCTTTATGGAAAACTACTAAAATAAATTATTTTTTAATGCATAGAAACTTCATAAAAATGAGTTCAGCTTATAGAAAACACACTTATGTGAAGAGATGCCCAGCTACTGGGGAACCAAGCTTAGGAAAGCAAGCTGATGTCAGGTGATTGTTTTCCACTGTGACCTCATTTCTTCCTCCTTTTGAACAATAACTAAGAAAACAATAGCTCTTTATGCCTGCCATATAATTGAATATTTGTGTTCTTTTCCGTTGCTGTCCAGGTGATTGTACTTGGACATTCTGTTTCCTTATCTGACATAAATACATGATTTCTAGTTACACTTGTGTTTGGTAAGATGGATTTGGAACTCTTTGCAATTTGTGTTAAAATGGTTAATGAAATTTTAGGATCAAAACCAGAGTCCTTAGAAACCCAGAGCAAAGTAGGAAGAGGGAGAAAGGGTCTTGTGATAAACACATTGGAAGATAGTGTCCACAAATAAGAGGGCAACAGAGATTCAAAAGATTCATGGAATTCTTGAGACAACAGGAGATGAACAAGATTAATTGTGATTAAGCTAACTGAAATCATGAAGGATGAGAAAAGAATACTGGGTTTGAATTCTGGCTAGGCATGAATCCTTATAGCCTGTAAAGGGCAGTTGTATAGAATAAACCAGTGGAAGATAAATGGAAGAAGCACTGGAAGGAAGGGAGGAATGCTCAAACTGACTGAAATCAATATTGAATGAGCCTGGGAGAAGAGAGAGGGAACGGTGAGAGAGAATGAAGAGTGGGATTTTGATGAGAAGGACTAAAGGGTTTCATGTTTTGAAGGGAAATTAAGATGAATGAGAAGAGAATGGAAAGTTAAATAGGAGAGTTTTTGAGCAATTGAAATTGTGTTAAGGGAGATCAGATCATGGGGCCAAGAGAGGAATTCAATAAGGAGACCAGAGAAGGTGCATCCATGTCTGGAGAGGAGGAATTGTACAGTCACATGGGAAAGTGAGGAAAGGGAAATGGTTTTGCTGGAAGTAGGGAATTGTGTAGGAAAGATCTTTTCTGGAAGGTGATAAAGAAACATAACAATTTAGATATTTAATTTAAAATAGGCTCTCTTGCATTATGTGATGCATACAAAAAATCTGAAAAGCTAAAACCTAAAAAAACCACCAGCTGCTAGATATATGTGCAGACTTCAAATATGAGAACAGTCTGCAGAAGCTTCATTTTTAAATTAGACATGAAAGAAACCTATTAGGTTGCCCAGTGTATTCCCTCACTGGTTTTTTTTCCACCATAAGTTCTCCTGTGTTTTATCCCATCTGCTGTCAAATGCCTACAGGGGAAAGACTATTTTCTTCAATCTTTTCTCTCATGAGAACTGACTAATGCGTTCATTTTTCAGCATTAAAACTGAACAATGCATAAATGTTTTTATTAGCGTAACTCTGACTTTTCTTTCTAGTTAGCTATCACAGGAGGAAGCTGCATCAGGCTCTGTAATGGAATATATTTAAAAGTATGATAGATCAGGGAAAGGGAATGGAAGAAGGGTTCCTAATGACTTTGCCATTTTCTGATCACCAGTATATTTTCATGGTTATTACCAAGCACATCATATTTAAACTGACAAATGGAAAATGAATTTGGAATATAAACAGTTTATAAACACATCTGCAGGTTAACAATGCACATTGTGCAGGTATTTCCTGTTTTTATCCGGATTCATGCAGCATAGGTGGAACGTGTCAAAGGCAGGTCAATTCATGTAATTTTTTCCCTTTATAAATGTTGACTGCTGTGCAACTAATGATTTAATTCACTAGCAAAATAAACTGCTTCCTGGCAAAGAAAATAAGGTAAAAGAATATTCAGCTTGATTGAATTCCTCTCTGCTAAGTTCACTGCCTCTAACAAGGATAAAACAAGATGAATTGGATTCCTTTGGTGATAGCTGTTTTGACAACCCTGTTCTGATAATTTTTCCCATTGCAAAGGAAAAGCAATTTACTTAAAACAGATTAAATTACAACTGCTAGATTAAGTTGAATTTTGTTGTCAAAGTGTAGAATTTATTCTCGGAAACAATTCACTGAGTAATGGGACCCAGGTTCATACTGTGATTGAGAATAGCTGTGCAGTGGCAATCAGACTCTGCTGTTTGCTTACAGATTCTGTTCAAGTCAAGATTTGTCCATTTAACACCTAAAATGACTCATAGAAAGCGCTGCAGTGAAGGTATTGGTCTCTTAAAGTTTAGGTGTTTGGCTTCTTGGTACAGTATCTGGTGTTAGCATAAGTGTGAAAATTGTGTGAGGAGCTGTTTCTTCCCAGCCAAGCACTTGATGGAGCCCTACCTGAACCCTGAAGCTTTGGTTGTCACAAAACAGGTCAGAAAGGCACAGGTGGCTCAGGATTGATAATTGTTTTATGATGATCTCTTCTTCTGTTCTCCTGCTTCCTTTTTTTTTAAGCTCTCTTTTGGTTTTTTTTTTCCCTGTGGGAATCAGACTGTATTTCTACCAAGGGTAAGGTTCTCCTAGAAAAGTAAAAGCTTTCCTGGGTATTGTGTGGGACTGCCCTGCAGTCTAGCACTGAACTTCACACTTGTCATCCCCCAGCTACGTGGCTGCCCTGTGTTCTTCCCTGGGCAGTCAGCACCTCACACAATGTTCCTCTTCCACCTCCCCTGTGGCTGACCCCCAAATTCTGACATATACCATGAACTGAAAGAATTATGCTATGTAGAGCTTTTTTCCTGCCTCTCTGTTTGCATCTGAGGACAATGCATAGAATAAAGTAATTCTTCACGCATTAGATTTCCAATTACATGGGTTTTGTATTTTCCTTAGCAAGTGGTATTAGTATCTTAATTTCCTACATTTTAGTCAAGACTCCAGCCTCTTTTGTGACATTAAGCAGTTTCACAAAAGCATTTGACCAGTGTGAATTGTTTTGCTCAGAAGCAGTAATTACAGCTGAATCTCCTGTTTGACAGGGTAAGTGTTGGGCTGGGAGCTCAGTTTACCCTTAGCTCAGTGGCTGCTGTGGTGATAAAGCACTTGGTGCCTCTGGGCTTTTAGGGTTCACTCTGACTGTGTGCATCCATAACACATCTCATGTCAGAGGGCTTCTGAAGATACTGATCAAGCTCCTCTGTTACTCCAGCCAGAACTCCATGTTATATTCTCCATATTATGGTTACCGTGGTTTGTGATAAGCAGGATGAGCACCTGTACTCATTTATACGTTCAGTCTGTCAAGATGGAATGTGGAGGGGAAATCCTTGAAAAAAAAAAGGGTCCTAATCCCCTCTGGCTTTATCAAAATTCAGGCTTTGAATGGCTGGCTTGGTACTGGCTGCATGAGGCCCTAAGGATAACCTGCTGCAAAACAATTTGCAAAATTCTCTTTTTTGGTTAAGATTGAGAACTGGGAGCAAAAGGCACAAACGTTCTGCTGTGAAGCTCCAGGTTTTGAACTTTTTACCTGGTTCTCTGTAATGTCCATGGTGTCTGTGGCTGTGGACAGACATAAACCTTCCTTTGGTTTTGCCTTCCTTTCTGGACCACCCAGCAGATGGTTTGGTCTGAGCAGGCATACAATACTCTGCTTGTGTGCATTCACATCTTCAGTCTGGTTCCATGCAGGAGGAAACAATATCCAATCAATGTTCCTTCTGTGTCTTGGAAGAAATGAAGTATTTTGAGTATGATAATAGAACTTTAAACAAAATGGCAAGGAGTTTACAACATATTTTCATGTATGAATGAGATCTGTTAATTTCTTCACAATGAAATTGCCACTTAAAAAGAGCACCCTTCAGGGGTATTTGTTCTAGATATACTGCAGCAAATACCAAGATAATTTATGTAGAATTTTCTCACTCATAGTTTGTCTTGAAATCATTCCACAACATTTCTAAAATTTTGGCTGAGCCACTGACTGTTGGCAGTAGCAATAATAAAAGAGTAATGTACTGTATATTTTATTTAATAAAAGCAATTTAGCTTAAACATATGACCAATCCAAAGATAATAAATAATTTGAAACTATCTTCTATCTTTAGGAAAAAAGAAACAAATTTATTGCCTCTGATTTCCTAACGGAGTGGTTATACAAGTAAGTGAATAATGTTTTTTGCTACTAAGTATGTTCATTGGTTCAAAGGCACTAATTTGCAAATGGAATAGCTGAAATTTAAATTAATATGAGTTGTTTTCCTTTTTCTTTAGCAAGAACCCAAAGAAGAAAGATGAGTCATTCACGGAATTGTTTTCCATTCCTTTTGTTAAGGACTGGCTAAAGGACCAGTAAGTTCTTGCAGTACTCAGAGTAACCTTTTCTCCTTTCATTCTTTTGCCCCTGCTATCCTACAAATGTAATAGAGCTTCAGTGTGTTGACACTGTGCCCTCAAAATGCCCTTTACTGTGTGCAACAAAGAGCTGTGTGATACTTTCTAACTTGCTAGTGTATTACTTACAAGGTATTTTATACTAAAATTGGTCACAGAGAAATTAATTTAGAATTACTTAACGTGTTAATTGTAGAGTGCAGGACATTTGAATAGTCTGGTAGTATTATGAACATCTTTGTACTCAGGAGGAGAGCAGTGTTTTCAGTGCTGCTTCCTACTATGGAAATCTTTGAGGGTATGGTCAAGAAATTCTTCTCTAACTGTAAGCAGCTGTTTTTGAAATACCTGTCACAATCCTTGGTGTCAGGATGCATTTCTGCAGGCATCTATGACTCTGAGAAGTGAACACTTGTTTTGGCAGCCTCAGTCATATATTCCTTGTTATTTTTGTAGAACCAAGCAGCACAATAGTTTTGAAAGAAATGTTACTGTCCTTGAGACTGCATTTAGTTTAAAATATAGCTGCTGTGTGAGAAGAGCAAAGGAGTGGTCCACAGTGAGGGAATAAGAAACTAACAGAGGTCAGATTTTAAAGAAAATTTTCCATTTGAGAACTTAATTGGAATCTAGATTGGTAATTGGTGAAAACAGAGGTTAATATCTTTGTACATACATTTACTTTATTACACAATGTAAGTGGAAATTGAGCTTTTTTGAATTCTTGACATGTGACACTTGGAACCTTGAGACACCAATGGAGCAAGAGGAAAGCTCCTTGGCTGTCACAGGTCTTTGTGGATAAGCTGACAATCGTGTTCAGGGTTAACTTTGACTCTCTGAGAGGTAGCCATGTGGTCAGAGTTGTGTAGAAAGTTTCTGCTTTGGAGACCCCTTTGGAAAATGACCCCATTTCACATCTCAGCTCTGATCCCTTCAGCCACCCTGCTGTCCTGCCACTGCTGTTCAGACCTGCCTCTGGTGGGATACGTCTGTTTCATTGTCAAACACAGCTCTTGCCAACAAGATTCCCGTTTAAGGCTGTGATTTTGTGCTTTGGAAAGTGCTCGTTAACTGCAGCCTGATTGTTGTACCCATTTCTCCAGCACACAGAAGAGCCCTTGGTCAGTAAGGCAGTTTTGATTCCATGGCTTTGTGAGGATGGATGTTTGTACCAAAGACAAAATCTCTAAGACCACAGTTTTACAAACATTTCTCTTGGAGGTAAAGCTGGATAAAATGTTCCCTGCTCTCTCCTGTTCTTCACCCCAACCTGCTTGAAGGCACCCTAGTATCACCTTGCCTTTTTGGTCAGGGCCCTGCTCTGAGTTAGGAATCTCTGTGCCAAAATGTGTGAGGAGGGTTTGTACAGCTATTTAAAACACAGATGATTTCTCCAGTCTGCTTCACCTTGGAGAGTGGCAAACCTGTGTATTGGCACAAAGAAAGGATTAAAATGAAGGGCTCAGGGCAAGGTGAATTAGAACAAATGAGCTGCTAAGATAGAGAGGTGGTGGCAAGAACTGCTTAAGTCAGCTTTGCCAACAAGAGAAATACACTGTGGAATCACAGCCTGAATGACTCATAGCTTCTGTTAGTAGTGGTGCTCCTAAATAATGTAGTGACAGCTCCACAAGGACACTGGAGTGTCAGAGTCCTACTGAAGTTGATACACTTCACCTTAAATCCTCTAAACAAGTAGGCCCTTAAAATAATTATTATTAAAATTATTATTAAATAACTACTTTTAGTGAACTTATCCTAAAATTACAGATTTAACAAATGCTGTGTATGAAGCAAACATTATTGGAGCAAAGCGAAAGACTGCAATATTAAATAAGAATAAAAATAAGAGAATTTATGATTATTTCCTTCTGGATAGGTCATAAATAGTTTATTATTATATCCTTCCAGATATCACACTTAAAATGTAATTGATTCTATGCTTTTTATTGTCATTTCCACTTCTATTTTTAAAGGAGTTTTCACTTTTTTAACAGGATTAAGAATATATGAGACTAATAATATAATAATAATATGCTAAAAATTGCTGGTTAAATTTTGATGGGAAACATCCCAACTGTTTAGATGGGTTTATCAGTGCCAAGCAGTCTTAATGCTTAAAAAAACCCCAACAAAAACCACCAAAACAAAAACACCACAGAGGAATATTGTTTTTCTTCTATCAGAGATCCAGTTTTTTTAATATATTCCATACTTGAGTATGACTTTTTTGGCTCTCCTCCAGTGCCTCCAGTTTCCTCTTTGAAGCTCAATTTTTTTTTAAGAATAGTCAAAGCCACAGTCTTATGAGCTTCACTCTCTGTACAATGTGTTTCTAAATGAGATCTTGCAGCCTACTTTTCCCTTACAAGGAGACCTAAATGCTGCATCAGTTTTTCAGAATTTTACATGCAAACCTTGTACCTTCAAAACCTGGTTATTGTAGGTGAAGGAGCCTGTAAAATTTGAATTTGTTTCCAGCTTTAGTGTACTAATTGCTGTGGCATCTTAGTATAGGTACCTTGTCTTCCACTGAGTTCTGTACGTTACCAGTAGCGCTGACAAAATACTACATCCCTTGGGAATCTTCAATTCCCAAAGCAGATTTCAAAAGCAGTAGAAGGAGCAGCCTCAATGCTGACTTGTAATCCCCATTTCACATCCCAGACATTTCTGTTGCCTTGAAGGACAGCTGTACCTTTGAGAGGGCAGGAAAGTGGAATTTGAGCACAAAACCAGCCCACGTGTGTTGGGCACTTGCTGAGATACAAAACTGCTGTACCTGTTCCTCCCTTTGAGACTGCTGATAGAACCAAGTAAAGGAAATAGAACCAGAGCTGGGAATGTTTTGTAATGCTATAAATGTGCTAATGAGCACCACAGTTGCCTTTTGTCAGCGTTTTCCAGTGGTGTTTCTGGTTGAACAGCACTGAAGCTCACTTGCAGGTAACCAAGCTCTGTGGGCTGAATCAGGGCCAGGGGAAGTCAGCGAGCTCTGATTATGCTCTGATCCCTCTGAAATGTTACTTTTCTGGCATAGATACTCTGAGTAACATGGCAGTATCATTTCCCAACCTTCCTGAATGTATTAATGAAAGAAATATGAAGAAACCAATAAAAAAACTGTTCCCCTGCTCTGAAAAACAGTGATATCATAAAAGTCTGTCATGTGAATATAATAATATGATAGCATTGTTCAACATAACCCTCAACCCTTACATCCAGTGAGAGAGAGTGGTATGTACATCTACATTAGGAACAAGTGTAAGTATTTTCCTGGCTTTTGAAGTTGAGATAAAAAATAATCCACTCGATTTTTTTTAGTCTGAATTTTCTTCTTTTTTATCAGAGATATTTACTTGCTACTCAGTTCAGAAGGACACAATTCCTGGTTTAATCTATCTGTGTGTACCAAAACAAGTGTGCAGACACAGAGAAAATAAATTTATCATGGCTTAACTGAAGTGGGCAGCTAAGATATAAATTATTACTAAATTTGGAGTAGTGGCTTTTTGCCAAATATCTGTATACTCATATATAGTACTATAGGATACATTGATTATTTTTTACTCCCTCCCCCAAATATTTTAATTGGGTGAAGTCTGCTGGTCTCAGCTGCCTTTACAGTTGACTTCATTGTCAGTTCTCAGATGGCCAATAGGGGTAATTTTACACGGGTGACTGATTTTTTTTCTTCCCATAATATGCCCAGTTTCTACAGGCTGTGCTTTCTGCACACATATTCTGCCATATTTCATTGGTTTGTGTCTAACCCAGCCATGTTTGGAGTATGCATGATTTGCCATATATTTTCTTCTTTAATTTTCTTTAATAATTTGAGCTTCAAATAAATGTTGTTACATTTTATTGTAACAACAGAAAAGTCCAATGAATGTGTCTCTATGGATGTTATTCTGTGTGTTTCCCACAGAAAAAAATTGGCAAAAAATTGTCATTCAAGTAATGTGGCAGAATTCAAATTAATAAAGGAGAAATTTTTTACTTAAAAACAGTGTGTTGAAAAACTGCAGAAATTTTCTGTGTAAAATATTTGTATTTTGTAATGGTGCTTTCTGGGCTTGAAGGTTTTATGGCTGTAATATCTGATGCATTAAAAAATGCTTTAATTTATGTAACAGTTGTCAAAATGGCAGTGAGAAAACTGAGAACTTATTAGTGCTTTGTGACATCTTCCTAAGGTTGCTGTTGGAGCACTACAGGGAGTTTTTAGTGTTTTCAGCATACAAAGTCTGACCTAAAGTACACAAACATAGATGGAAATTTTCTTGTTGACATGAGTGGCCTTTGGAATAGGTCCATGTTTGGTTTCCTTCAGTCCAGGCCCACAAACACTCTCTCAGACTACATAAATATTGGTCCTACGAGAGAGAAAGCTGAGGCAATGCTTTGTGGCTTCCAAAACATGTAGCAAGTAGGCAAGCACAGGAGAACTGAGTTGTGGCATTGAAATGGGCATGTCCCCCCAAGGAGAGAGCATCCTGAGGCAAGAAATCCACTCTAATTTTCAGACAGAACTGAAGACAAAAGATTCTTGCTCTGCTATTTTTTGGCATGTTCTCACTACAGAGACTTCTTACCCCTAATTCCTCTGACATTCTTGTTACACATCACCTGTTCTGCCTCAGTCTCCTGTTGGTTACATGACTCTGCTCCCCACATAACAACTTTCTCATGTTAGTTCCACGCTGTCTTTTTCTTTGTGTCGTGTCTTCTCTTCATTATAAATAGATAAGCAAGTATATAAAGAGTTAGGATGTGTTTAACAGTTGAATGCATATTATCACTATGGCCCCTTTGGTAACACTCTCAAATGTATTTGTAATATTTTTACATTCAATTTGATATTGACAGTATCAGGGAGCTTTTATTTGGACAAGGTGATAGAGTGGAAGAGTTCAGACTTCTCCTAACCAGCAGGATTCACACTTTAAGATGTCTACCTGGTTGCAGTTCCTCTTCTAAGAGGTTTAAATTTGGTTATTCCCACGTTTACAATCCTTCAAAAACGTACTCTTCGTATAATGAATGCACTCAAATGTTTTCTTGTAAGGATTTTTTTTTTTTCTTCAGGTGCTAATAATCTTATTCTAGTGCATTTAGATTGTTGCAAAAGAAAACCAGTGATTCAGAATTTATTTCTGATTGTGGAATGGTTGTATTAATACTGAAAAAGGTTACAAAGAAAGGTCTCAGTTCACACTCTGTTTGACCTGTTAAAATGTTCCAGAGTATTTTTGTCAAGTGTTTGTGGGAATATTTCTCTGGAAACCCGAGAAGCTCATACAGTGCCTGTGTAATATTTGATCAATATATCTAATTGATTTTAAATACCAGGTCAGATGAATCAGTACTTTAGTGTCTGATTGCTTATGAATCACCTTTTTCCTGCTTTTTGGGTAAATGACCTTAGTAGTATTTATAAGCAGAGATTTTTGAGACATTTATTTTGGATCAAAACAATACTTTTCCATTATGCACACTTTTGGAGATCTGGATAGGCATGTAAGAAGAAAGACCTGATGAAGGTAGATGTTGCTGCAGTGTTTCTAGATTCTATGATTAGGAATAAGAAATAATGAAAACATGAAAGAGAACTACTTTGACAAATTTCCAGAAGAATTTTTTTTGGTTATTCAGAGCAGCATGTGATTTTTTTGAGTACTTCCCAAGCCAAAGACTTTCTCAGAATCCTTTTTGTAAGAGTTATGCAGATCACTATGGTCATTTACTTGTATGTCTTACATTTATCCCTGTTCTTTGGTCTGTTCTTTTAGATGATGAATTTTTCAGTGACTCTGTCACTGCCTGTGTTCGTACATGATCTAAATATTCAAGAACAATAACCATCACAGTCCCACTAAAGGTGAAGTGAATGTGGCTGTTGTACTGAAACTTAGGAGGCCTCATCCTTTTCGTTAGGGTTGCTTCAGTATTTCTGGAGAAGAGCTTTCTAAAAGCAGAGAGAACCCAGACCATCCTGTGACTGCACCTGGGTATTCCACTCTCACCTGCACTCCCTGAGCCCCAGGCACTGCTGCTCTCTGCAGGCACCTGGCTCTGAGGCTGCTGCTTAAATGTGAGGGCTGTCAGTGTTAGGGAACAGACTGGAACAGGGAGAGCCTTTACAAAATCCTGGATTACATATACTGCAAATTTCCTTGATTAAATTTTTCCTTAGATTTCCTTTCCAAGGAAGGAATCAGGCCTATTTGTAGGACAGATTGGGAACGTAAAGGCAATCAGAGTTTCTGGGCATTACTGTGTGGAAGTAATGCCTGAATTCAGTGACTATGAACACAGTTTGTCTGTTTTGGAGACAAGATAATGGAGGGACTCTTTTCCTACCTTCTTCAGAATTCATTGAGAACTCCATCTTCTGTCCATGAGCAAATCACATACATTTCTTCAATAAGAACCTTCTTCAATGCCTCCTACGTTAATTTAATGCAAGTCTGTTTTGTATCTCCTGGGTGCCAAGTTCCACTTGCATCATGTCATATAAGTAGTGAATATCTCACAGAACCAGGATCTGTACAAGTTTGCTCAGACAGCAAGAAACGTGTTTCTGGAATTTAACCTTCCTCTGGTCACTGTCTGTTTTATGCAGATTTGGTAAAATGAAATACTTAAGAAAAAATCGTTTTACTGATGTCTTTTACAGGTGCAACTTATATTAAACAATATATGTATATCAAAATAGATATCACTGTTTCACGTGTGGGCTTTTAAGATCATGCATAATCAAGGACTAAATAAGCAGAATGTGGTTAGTGCACGTTGTACTGTCAGCTTTCATCTTGGAGGCATACAGCTGTCTCTGCCACAAATGACAGACTCCTCTTGCCCTCGTTCACTGCTGAGGGGTGATTGCCTCTGCTCACATTCTATTTTTATTTGACCTGCAGCCAACTGTGTATATTCTCCATTTATTCCCTCAGACCAAACTGGACCTGGCACGACTTCTGGTCTTCAAAGCTGTGCCATTGAAAGGATTGATATGTGCCAGTGACTGGCACACTGAAAATTAAAGCCTGTTCTTGCTTGATTTTTTTATATTGATTTCTCAGTTTTAGTGTTGGATTATAAGCTAGACATTTTTATAATTTGAAAACGAAAGCAAAGAAATGCTAGAGTTGACCTTGCAGGCTAGGAGAAATCTCAAGCTGTTCTTTGGAGATGTACTTAGAGAAAGTTCAGTGTCTTTGATATAACCGCTGTAAAATATGTAGGTCTTCCTGTGATTTTCCCTAAATTTTGGTTTTCAAAAAGATCTAAAATAGAACAGAGGATGAAAGCCTACCAGGGAAACCAGCACAGTCCAACTTCAGATTTTTATGTCTGATTATAAGAAGCTGTTAGCTCAGGCAGCCTTGCTTGTCCAGCGCTTATGATTTCCCCTGAGCAGGAGAAATGCTAATTAACGTTCACAGCGCTAAGACTCTTCAGCTCAATGGAGAGACTGCTTTTTATTTTTGCCTTATTTCGACTTTTCCAAACAGACCAAGGTTTAACTTCACATGATAATAAATGTAGGCCAAAACCCAGCTGACATGATGATGAGACCAATTTAGCTGAGTACACAGACTAAAATGGTGTAGTCAGTGCAGCATTAGATAAGAGGTAAGGTTGTGCTCTAAGTTGAAATGCTCCTGCAGTGGAGACAAGCCCTAAGAGAAAGATGTCAGAGAGCATAGGAAGCTTACTAGGGCAGAGACTAATATGAATGAAATTAAGTGAAAGGAAAATGTAAGCTGTCAAGCCTCCTAGCTTGGGCTGTAATATGCCCTAAATAAATTTCCAAAAGATATTGCAGCATTTTAGCCAGAAAATATAAGACTGCATAAATAAATAGTTATTGATTTGCAGTGTATGTGTCTGTACAGTATAAATACCATCGATCATGTTCCTGCATGGGCTGCATGTGTCTGCAGGTGGATGCTGCTTCCAAATTCATAATGTTGTGTTCTTCCAAGTCAAGGCTGGGTTCAGTCTGTTCCCCATGCAGGGAGAGTGGCTCTTGGCAGCCATTCTAATGCTGTGCCAAGGCTTCTCTTCATAACTGGTATTTTCATGAGTTGCAGTGTTATTGCCCTATAGTTCATTAGCTTTAAATTACATTTCTTATTAAAGACAGTATAGAAACTAATTTTGTTTTTTCCTTTCCAATGGATGATTTTTGATCATTGTGTCTGAGAAATAAATCAGTGTCCATAGAAAATGGCTTTTGGGAAGCAAGATTTGATAGTAATTTGAGATTTTATTAGTGATGGCTGAATTTAATTACTAGCTTGTTCCCATTAAAATTGGTAGCAACAGAATCACCAACATGCCTTCAAACTACCAAATATTTTGGCTGAAAATGGTTGAGTTCACAAATGTATTACATTTTTTAATTAGCAAAAGAAAGTGTATATACTATCAAAAGTAAAATTTCAGCATTTTAAGAACTTCTTTAGACATGTCTAAGTATGGATTCATGCTATGCAGATATGCTAATCATTATTTTTCAGCACATCTTAATTTACAGTGACATCACAACGTAAATGAACGTTCTAAGGTATGTTTATATTCTGTGTATTTCATGGCATAAACATTTACAACATAAGTCTGTTCATTGTTGCACACACACTAAAACCTTTGCTTTGCCAATGGCAGACTGCTTCCCTTGCCCACCTCCCACTGCCACCTCAAACCTTACCAGAACAGGGGGAATTTGAAATATGTGTAGAAGAATAAGAAAGATGACTGTGCATGATGTGCCATTTGTATATTATTGTTTTAAAAAGAAATTATTGTAGTGTATATAACAATATATTTGTAATGGAGATATTCTTTGTGCGTTTTATTTCCTGAGCAATAAGAAATTGTGTCTTTCAGGCTCCTGAACAACATTTCTCTTTTTGATAAAATATATTGTTAGGGAAGAAAAGGTTTTACATTTACAGGCTGTCTGTTTAAAAAAAATATTTTTTTTAAGTCCTAGACCACCAGTTCCTCTATCTCTGCTTATATCAGAAGAAGAAGCAAGCATACTAATTCAATCCTTCTGGAGAGGTTATCGGGTAAGAGTAATCTATAATTATTTTGCTTGATGTTGAAAACTGTAGGACTGTGAAGGCCCCAGGGAAAATCCTTACATAAATTTTAAGTAGGGGATACTATAAATAGCTGCTGAGACCCCTATGGTTCATTGGCTTTGGATGTTGCTCTGCCTTATGCCTAGTGACTACAATTTTTTCACAGGCATTTATGCTGATGTAATCTCACTGTTTTCCTCAACAACAAAAAATCCACAGAAATTCGATTTTCCAAAGTACAGTTAGCCCTGAACAATTTTCTTTCTTTAATTGAAAGTTTCTCTGGGTGGTTCTAAAGGATGAGTGTTACTTTGCTTCATGCAGGGATATGTGGGTGAGTGTGGAGGTGCACAAGGAGGATTGCTGAGGTCTGTTGAGAAATAAAAGCCTACAGAAAGAAGGGACAGGGAGCTGAGAGCAAGAATGAGACAGGAGATTTATGAGAGGCATGGAGGCTGTTATCCAAGGAACAGGGAAACAAAATGGCAAGCAGATGTTGTAAGGTGTACTGGTAATACAGCACTAGTGCCATTCCCAGGTTAAAGCAAGGTGCATAAAATAAATACAAAGAAAATTGTCCAATACTATTATTTTGGAGGCTAACAGCCATGCTAACCCTATGATGCTAAATAAATTGTTTTGAAAATCCTGAACAAATTCTGTCAATTTTTTTTTTTAAAGCTCCAATACCTTCACACCTCAGGAAGAAATGGATTTGAAATTCAGGTGACTTTGGTGAAGAAGAAATGTCTTTGACTTCCTTTATCAAAACTTGAGCTTCTAAATAGCCTCTGGATATAGCAACAATTTTGTTGTGACGGACAGTGAGACATCTCTGGGTGTCAGGTGTTCTTTAAATAACAATCAGTATAAAACACTCTCTGTTAAGTTCTCTACTATTTTTAACAAGCATGAATATATAAGTGGCTCCTATAATGTGCTGTGCAGCCAAAGATGATGAAATACCTTGAAATGTTCTTCTTGACTGATGGATTTTTGTGATTCTGCTTGTTTGTTTTCCTTTCTTTTCCTTTCTTTAAACAGTGACAGCATTGAAACTAACATTAATTAGCACTGACAGTATCCTGCAGGCATCCTTACATTACCCAATAACAGTTATGTTTGCTGAACACTGCAAGGTTGCTCAGATATCTTCTGCTTCTCTGAAAGCTTGTGAAGGGCACAATCCTTCCTGGTATAGATGAACTTCAGAATTCTCACACTGGTATTTATCATTCTAAACCAATTCCCAGAAATGAGAGAAACTCTAGCTATAAAAGGTAGGAGACATAAAAAATAATTCAGGCTATAAAATTAGCTATTAATGTTTTACCTTATTTGAGGTGAAAGAACATGGGGTTTTAAAAATTAAAAATTGCAAGCAGAATATAAAATAAAAATCGTTAGTAACAAATTACTACATAGGGCAATGTGTTATCCTTGGGCTTGCAGATTAAGAGAACACTAAGCTTAAATGGGATTTCATCACTTTAATGATAAGTATGTCATGAAAAATAACCAAAGAATTCAGACTATTTGCTTTTAAAATAAATGGCTCAGTCAGCTAACACTGATTTAATGTTAATAACCAATAGTAACTGAACATTTACAAATAATGCCTTTTTGCATTTGAAGGATATTATGGTGTCAAAATTTTCAACCCTTTTCTGAATTCTTTCATTAAACCTTGTTTTATAATTCAGATTTAGGACTTTTAAATACTGCTTTTGAAATAAAAATTTACACAGTGTGATAATCCTGGATAATTAAACATGAGCACACAGATATGTGATACTGTGATGGAGAGACAGGGTAATTCATCATTTGTCTTCTGAGACACACCTTCTATGGACTCAGACCATTTCTTGAGGTCTTTTTTTGACCATATTGATTTAGGCAGTAGAGTTTATCTAGTTACATAACTGACTGAGCATCATGTCTTCCCTTGATACTTCACTTGTTTCTGCTACCTCCAGCTGTCTGAGCATGCCAGTATCAAAAACACATGGCAAGAAATGCAAAAATGGATCAGGCAGTAAAGGCTTTTCTATGTAAAGGGGAAAAAAAAGCTATTGGTGCAGAATATTGAGAACTCTGATAATGAAGCATGATCGAAACAGTACATTTATCCTTATCTGCAGCACATTTCAGAAAAACACTTGCTTAATTGTTGTAGTAATAATTAATGGCTGCCATCAACCAAGTCCTTGCTGTGATCTTTCATACAAAGACACTGATGGGCACTCTGACAATTATTTTGGGTTTAATCAAGAACTGAATTCCAGAACAAATAGCAGTGGAGAATACAGCTGCTGAGTTCTCTGAGGAGATCACAGAAAGGAAGACATCATCTTGAGAGGGCTCTTTGAGGGCCAGGAGGAGCACCCAAATAAGAGTTGAGACAGCTCTGTCATCAGAATTTTTCCTTTTCACTTCCCACCATCCTTTTTACTGAGGTTCCATTCATCTCTCACAGGCCAAGGCAGTGTTCAGATAGGTGTCAATTTTCCAACAAAAGATGATAAATTCCTTCACCCCTCTCCTGCAGAATCCTTGGTTAGTGCCACTTTTTTAATGGGGTCTTTTTAATCTTTAAAATTTGCATAACTATTCTAGACTAACTGTAAGTTTTCATTGATAGAATTTCCTCTGATGTTTCTGGGTGAACCTTTAGTGTTACCCTTATCTGTTGTGCAACATGTTCTCACCTAGCACTGAAAGCATGTTTTTTTTTTCTTTACTAAATCCTGTAATATCCTAGAGTTGAAATTGGACAGCATTATGTAAATATTCAGTGCTATTCTATACATGTCCTTTGAACAAAAGTTAAAGACAAAAATGCTTCAGTTTTGCTTTGTATCTTGCAATGTGTAGTTGTGCTTTTGCTGTCACAGTTTTTATTGCTTTCCAGCAAGTTGTGGCTACCAGCAAAGGCTGAAACCCAGACGGTCACACAAATATTCACTGTTATTTACAGCAAGTGTAGAGTCAAGGGACTTGGGCAGGAGTGAAATCTCCCTTCAAAGCTGAGACCCCTCCAGGGAGGGCTTCAGGCATTGCTGGTCTGCAGGAGAGACACAGAAGTTGTTTGGACAAGATCCTTGACTCCCCCTTTATTTGCCTGGAGATTTTGCTGCTGATTCATGGCTTTTTGATCATGGTAGCTTTGCACTCCAGTTTCAAAGCAGGAGAACTTTCTAAGGAATTACCTCTGTGCTAATCTGTATTATAGCTATGCTAAACTATAATCTATTGAGCGTATTTGGAAGATTTTGATGAATTTTGTTACATTCCTGTCACCTGTTTTACTGCAGGTGGCATGTCTCTGTTCGTTTTTCCTTTTTTTGGTCACTTTTCTAAAAAGACACTTTGTTCTGGGAGCTCATTTTACTGCTTGGATTTAATGCTGACTTTGGACTATTTGAGTCTATCTGCCTCTGCCTTTATCTCAGAACTCTGTATTTCACTCTATTTCACTGCACTGTCACTGGTTTATTTGCTTAGGGAGACTAAACAGAATTGACTATACTTGCCTTTAAGAATTATTGTCTTCATTTTCCATACACAGAGATCACTTGGCCCTGTCATGGGCCCAATCCAGGTGTTACACAGCTGAAGTTGGAAATGGACACATCATGTTTTCAGAAATTTTATATTTAGGTACAGAGGTAGTAATTTCTCTATCTCCCTGCCTCTTCACTTCTGTCATTTGTATGCTTGTGTCCCAAAAGCATTCCCTTAACCCTTTCCTGTGCAGACAAACTGACTCCATGTAATAGGGAATTATTTGGTTTATAAAAGCAGACATGGCAGCATAAAAGAAAAAAAAGTCTCTTGCAAGCCTAAAAAAATTATCCTGTGTTTTGATTATATTTTATTTTTTCAAATAGTATTTGATGGATTTAATAAAAAATTATCTTATTTTTTTGTATAGCTGCAGATATCACTAGTATCTGTAACTTCTTTAATTTTTAAAATTTCATAGCAACCTTGTAAGAAATCCTTATAACTTTTACAGAAGATATTACAGAACTCTATCAGTATAATGGGGAATTATTGGAGGTTTAAGAGGTATCTGATCTCAAGTCACTGAGTAAAAGTCTTGGCTGTTTTTATTGATCGAGTAACCTTGTATTGTATTTCTGCTCTGCCAGTGCCTGAAACAGAGCAAGTTATCATCTCCTAAGTGGATTGAAAAGTGCTATGGGAGTTCAGCTACTGTTTGCTGCATTCTTAGCTGCACCACAGAGGAGAAATTCTGGGTGGAAAGAATACTTTTGATAAATAATTTATACTGTTTTCTTTAAGGTTTGGGTTTTTTTACAACTAGTGGAAAACTAAGTCGTGCTCTTTTGCTCTGTATGTATCTTAGCAAAGTGGGAGAAAAGCAGAGTGTAATGGAGAAGAGCATGTAATAGAGTTCAAATCACAGAGCAAACTCTCACCATATCCTGTAAGAATACAATAAATACAGTTTTATTGAGAAATTTTCTAGAGAACTAAGTAGTTATCTTCCTGCAAGCAACTACACCAGTACAAAAACAATACTAGAAAAATTCAACTTACATCTAAGTGAAATCAAGGCCTTTGACTATTGTAATTTTTTGTGGAAGCAGAATTATGCCTTTCATGGGGTGATTGACTGGCAAAGAATAGATACCATGTAAGGCAGTCCAATTACTTTAAATAACAGATTAATGGCTCTCCTGTTTGTGAAGATTGTGTGGGTGGGATTGCCAGTCAGCCTATTTGCAGCTGGTGGCAGGTGTGAATCAGGTTGATGGAATAAATTTTCTTCTGTATGACCCTTCATGGTCCTCGTCTGCTCTATTATTTTGGTCAGTGGGTTGGTTTTATAGTGTTGTGCTTTTCTAAAGGCACTAATACCCTTCAGCATAAGGCTTTAAATTTTAATTAACTCAAAGAATTAGCATCTCACTGCAATCTCATTCTCAGGAGTCCTTGGTAATCAAAGTGATCCCCTAATAGACCTATTTATGTTTTCAATTGGATTTGTCAATTATGTGGATTTTACTTCTGTGTAAGCTGAAAACTGTAAACCTCTGGGATTGTGCTTTTACCTCAGGCCCAGCAAAAAGGATGGCTGTCACATGTTTGCCCAGCCACAGCCTTGTGAAAAAAATTGTACCCTCAACCTGGGTAACACAAAGGTATATGATTTTAGTTTTCTTTTCTGCTTCCCCTGTCACAGGTGCGTTGTGATAGTGAAATACAAGAGCTACGTCAGTGGCAAAAGAAGTTGAGAGAGGAGAGACACATTAATAAGATAGTGAAAGAATTCTGGACTAAGCAGGAAGCCAAAGGTAAGTGAATTAAATTGTGGGGTGTTTTGGTTGGTTGGGGTTTTTTTGTTTGTTTATTTGTTTTTACACTGTGTTGAATTTTTACTTTGAGTTGTGTTAAAAAATAGGCCACACAGTAGGACACCAGTCCCGAGAGAGAAGGTAATGTCTGGTGGAAATGCTTGGCTGTGTCTTTACAGTCACTACTTATTCCACTTTAGTTGCCTGTGCAGCTGAAAGCAGCAGTGAAAAATGCAATATAGGGCCAAAATTCAATAATTTCAGAAGACTATTACAATTTACTGGCAGAGTATTTCCTAGGGCAGGATTAGACATCTACCAGCTACTCATCATGTAAATGCTGATTTTTACCAGATGGGTTGTAGTACAGTTCTTCTGAACTCAGGGATTTCTATCTGGTAAATATTCTATTGGCATTTTCCTGTAGTTATTTACAGCAGAACTTGGCCTGTATAGTTCTAAAAAAAAAAAAAGAAAACAAACCCAAACAACCTAAAAAATTGCCAAGGGAAATAAGGCCAGATTGCTTCAAGAACTAGCACTGTAATATGTTATTTTTTTGCCCTGTTTGTGGAGAAGGCTTTACTGACAGGGCCAGGTTACCATTCACTTAGGCACAGAGGTTTAATTGTGATTATTTGCCCAGCCTCTTCGTCTGCTAATGCAGGATTCACTAGCTCCTCAACCAGTCTGCATTTTAGCAGCCTCTGTGGGCTGGCTCAGCCCTGATGCACAGGGGAAGTGCCCTCCACAGCCAGGGCAGGAGCTGAGAAGGTGTGAGGCTGTTCAGGGGTGGAGGAGGGCAGGTGGTGCTGTGGCAGTGAGCACTGTGTGCCCTGCACTCCGAGGGCACTGGTGTGTTCTCACATGGCCAATCTTTGCCCTGAACTACAGGGGAGTGATAATTTTAGTGATAGGAGTTTGTTGCAAGGGCTCTATGTAGATTCTCCCAACATTTATTTATATTTATGTTGCAGGTTTAATCTATGAAAGATCAGGTTTTATTTACCAATCCATGAAATTGCTTAAGGGATATTTTATAGCTGAAAATAATGAATTCTGAGGAACAAAATCATACATCACAAGAGGGGAAAACTGTGTTTATGTGTGTGTATTTATATGGGGTGTTCATATGCAGTAAGGGAAGTAGAATTCTTGGTTTTAGTAGCTTAGACCTAGAAGGTTAAATCATGTAGTAACAGTGCACAAGAATGATGAAAAGATAAAATCAGTGAGATATTAAGTTGTCTTCCAGCAGACTTGACTGACATATAAAGAAAATATTGGCAGAGCAACCAAGGTTTCCTTCAAGTGGGATTTCACAGCCTCTCTACTACAGTCTATTATGAGTTTACTTGGCAAAAAAATGTAGGCATCTTTTTTTTTTTAAAGAAAACGCATAGGTATGTGGGTTTGAATATCTGAAAACGGTGGATTCAAATTTCCTATAGTAAAATTATTCTCATTATAAATGTAAAACATAAAAGATGACTTTTTCTTTTTGTAATACATGGTCCATTCTGTCAGTGTTAATTGTTGGAAAATTGCATTCCTGGAGATAATGATAGAGGTTGACCTAGCAGGCTTGCTAATTGCTTTTAAGCAATTGCAATTTAATGTTTGTGGCTTGGACTCTGTTTTCAATTTGTTAATATTTAAATCATCTCATCAAAGCATGTTTTTTCACACATTCCATTGTCCACGAGACCAGTAAGAGATGCATGTTTCCCACTTCTAAGAAATAAACCTATATATTCACACCAATGTGAAAAAGGATGAAGATGATATTAGACTATTAGTCATAGTTTGCAGTCTTCCTGCATGTAAAATCTTAAAGGTGAAAATTACAAGTTCATTTTCAGAGGACATGGTGAACCCATTCCCAAAATGCTGCAACTAAGAAAAATAGGGGCTAAGGGTGGACTGTGTCATTTGACAGTTAAATTGATTAAAAAACTCCTGTGTCTGAAGAAATCGAATCTTTCTATAAACTATACTTCAGTTGTTTTGGAGACTTATGTAGTGATAAGACTTCCTTTGCCAATTGTTTCAAAAGGACAAACAAATTTCCTTTTAATCACTCTCACAGAGCTTTCCTGTCATCAAATCATTTATTTTAGGACTCTAGGACACACAGCTGTTTTACCACTTCAAAGGAAGTTCCAAAATTGCTCCTTTTCGTTTTTCTTAAACCAGTATAAGTTTATATTGCTTATATCACATCAGCTTTCAATATTATCACCCTGTTTCTGTAATTTCCCAGCTGAGTGCTGCTAAGTTAATTTAAGAGTATCCACACATCAAATAGCCTTGGGGCCCAGACAGATGGCTGTTTGGAAACAGCTGTACTAGTTTGAGAAGTTACTGTCCAGGGGTTTTCATTATCAATCTCAGCTGTGATGCCATAATTCATTTTGTTAGTGCTCCAGCTGCTCTTATTTCTGCTCTTATTATCCTGCTGTTGATTAGTGTCGTTAAACCCTATTTCATTATAAAGTCAGCAAGGTTAGTTAAACTGCTTTTACCAGTGATTCCATCCAACCCAGCTGACTTCATGCTGAAATGGATTGTGAACACTCACACAATAATAGCATAACACAACTACTTTTTAGCCTTGTCTCTCTATGCATTTTGTTTAACTGAATTCTTTAATTTGGTTAACTCAATTAATCCCCTTTCATTAAACCACTGAACTCTTTGTATCAAGCAGACAAAGCATTTATTGTTACTGAAAACTCAGATATCACAAATAAAGCATTACAATTCGTGGTCAAAGGAAAAAAAAAGTAACATTTTAAAGTAGATACAGCATTTTATTATGAAATTAACCACATTAAGAAAAATAATAAAGGGTCTCTTTGATTTGTATATAACTAACTCTGTTTATTAGATGCTGTAAACAGTGTTGAATCTAACTGTAGGGGATGAATGGTGAGCTGCCAAACAGCTCTTAGAAAATGATGACTCGAGCAGTAATGTGATTCTATTGACACTACTAGAAAGATCAGCATACCTTCCATGGAAATATCAGCCAAAGACTCAGTTAATGTGAGCTAACAGGCAGAGCCTGCTTTGTTGGGACTTTCAGCACAATGCTATGTGTACCTTATTGCAAGGGTATGTTCTAGGTAAAAACATAATTTTATGAAAGTGTGTTTGTATATGATACTTTAAAAAAAAGATAGTAAGAAGACATTGAAATGTAAATTGATTGTAATTAAGAAATCCAAAGGAATTCTTAATTTCTTTTTCTGGTTTCAGAAAGTGTGTTAAAACATGCCCATTAATTTTGAGACAAACAGTTGAGTTTTCATTAGAACAACGCCGGAATGAAATACTTCTGGAGGGTCCTTTCTTTTTCAAGTAGAGACCAAAAGTCTCATTTTTATAGGGTGATCCAGCAACTTCCCCATTAGGAAGGCAGCCCTGTGCTTCCTTGGCCAAGGCTTCTGCCGTGCCCCTCTTCCCTGGCAGTGGCACTCGTGGCTTCACGGTGCGTGAACGGCTCCTCCGCTCTGCTCCGCTGCCCCTCGGGAGGCTTTTCTGCTGCATCAGCCTGATAAACTGACTTACCCAGTAGTGACACAGTCCTTACATCCAGCAGAGGGGAAATGGTGCACCAGTAATGCAGGGAAGGAGAAGTGCCCAGCTGTGATGGGCACTCAGTGTCAGAGGAGCCGCTGTGCCCTGTGAAGCCGCGGCCACGCTCGCTGCGTGGTTTGTAGGCAGGGCTGTGATGGTGCCTCATGTGAACCACTGACTCTCCCCCGCTTCACAGCATGTTAAACATTTCTATCTTTTCCTCTAAAATTCTTTAGTCTTCTCTCAGTCTCTCTTTTATACTCTTTATTATTAGTTATGCAAAGTGCTCTAGGATAGAAAGTGTGAAAACTGCATGAAAATTACTTTATGCATTAATAGCACCTTGCAGGACTGTCGACCTCTTTTAATGCATATGCTGGCAAAATTTCTTTTTGAGTGCAAAGAAGAAATTGTGTTCCTTTCAGCATATACCCAGGATCATAAAGCTACAGCATTCTTGGCTGACATTTTATTTGCTATACTGCTCCACTGCTGTGTAAAATTACACTCCACAAAATGATCTATATTTAAAGTATGACAGTCCTTACTGTCTGAACAATTTCAGACTGAAAATGTAGAGATAAGCATAACACTTAAGACTCACTTTAGTGGCTCACAGCTTTAGACTTGTAGGGAGAAAGAATTTTCTCTAATATAGCACAACTGATGGGATAAATTTGTTCCAGAATTTTTTACAGATTAAAAAATTGTTTGCCTTCTACAGAAAATACAGTTAATTTAAACCCAACCTGTACAGAATGTGCGTGAATAGCAGATTGTGGTTCTGAGCACTGCTTTGTGCAGATTTAGTACTGATGGGACAGCACTGGAAATGAAAAAGTGTCTGTCCTACAGTGAAAGGAATTTGAAAAATATTTAACTTTTTAATGAAAATACTAAAATCTTCATTCATCACTTATGTGAACAAAACACTTTGCTGACACTGTTGCAATGGTTACTTCTCTGCTGTTGGAAAGACTGTTGCTGCTGTTACACAAGCAGCACTTTCAGCTATGGTATGTCCTAAGGGCATTCTTTTCTTCTTCTTATCTACATAAAATTTGTAAAATTTTAGTTTTAAAAAGCAGTGTTCTTAGGGAACATAATAAAAGGAATATTCCTGGTTTTATAGCAATACCAATTGTGACCCTACTAGCTGGCAGCTCTTAGGAATCAACCATAGCCTGGGCTTTGCAAGGCACTTGTGTAACAGAGAAAGCACAGTGTGTGGAAAATCTAGTTAAATCAAAATAAGACAGAAAGTAATCTTCACAGCAAGTGAGGGGGGTGATTTCCAGATAAAGGAGGGAATATTCTTCTACATTCCATTCAATTTTCAAGCTGTATTTTTCCTTTGGCAGTAGAAGTTATTACTCACCTATCTGGAGAGATTTTTAAAATACTTCTTTCATAGCAATAATCTTTTCCCTTGGGAAGATGCATCCAGCAATACTCTGAAGAACTCAAAATTTAGGTGTTCTGGAAAATCCTTGCAAATATGAGTGAGATACGAGGGAGAACAGGCTGCATATTTTAGGAGTGCTAGAGCAGGAACAGATGCACAGTGTCAAGCAGCAAGGAAATGCAGTCACTCACTCCTTATACAGCTGTGATGTCTCCACCTGAATGATGAAGAAGGATTCAAAAGCTTAATATCAAGTTAAGCTGAGCAGGGGAGGTCTAGTCTGCATACTTTTGAAGGATGCCTGTATGCAATCGTATCACATCAAAGTAGAATTAATTGAAGAAGAGAAAAATGTAAAATTCAGAACCCAGAAAAAAATGGCTACATTGTGAAACTTCTTTAAATTCATTCCATAAACACCCTTAGTATTGGGGCCATAAATGAAGTTACAGCCACATGCATGTTTGCAGGACTGAGTCGTTTCCCAAAGAAAATATTGAAAAGAGGATATATTTATAAATGGGGAGATCTTACACTAGGCTTAAAAAATATTTAAAATTACTGTAGGTAATATTGTTGGATTAGGAAAAGGCATAGTCTGAATAGCTAATGGATTTCTTAAAGACTGCATCTCTGTGGTTTATTTAGGAAAATTCAGCCCTGTAAAATGTAAGGAATTACTCAGTTTTATGTGAGAGTTTCTTTCTCCCCCCGCCACCCATTTCACCAAGGGTGGTTGAAATAATTGAGGAAGATTTTAAACAAAATAATTTGTTGCTAATTTCATCTGCCCTCCTTTTACTGCAGCTGTAATTCTTTAATTAATCTCATAATGGAACTCTTGTAAGTGATGACCTCCTCATATTCAATGGTTTTACATTTTTAATCTGTTCTATAACATTTATATACATACACAATATATATTAAGATCTTTATGTTGAATGTATTTCTTCTAGTAATTTGGTTTCAAACTAAGCTTTATAAACAGGTTAAAAGTGGAAGGCTGCTTGCTGTTAGTAGGACACTGCACTTTTAAAAGAATTTCACTCCTTTTTTTAAAGTATTTCTGTATTTACAGTATTTGGCTTTTTCTTTCTGAAAGCAAAAGTGCTGCAGTCAAAATGGTTTAAAATGGGGGCATATATATGATTGCTTTTGATTTAAAAGCACATGTATAAAATTTGACTTACATGGAAGACCTTAAAATTTCCTTTTTTTTTTAAGAAACAAAAAAGAAAATCAAAGAACAAAGCAGTACTGAAGGCCGAGTACGTGGTGGTGGTTTTCATCAAGCCTAATTCAAAATGCTTGAGATGTTTCTGAAAGTTTAATCTTGGCACTAACAGCTGAGAATGTAGTGATAAAAGTCATAAGACTCAGGATACAGAATCCAATTTATTGGTCCACACCCTGGACTCAGACATCTTTGAAAATTTATAAAGATTACAGTAACATTTAATTTCTGAAACTATGCTGGGAATGTTTGAAAAAATAAAAAGGAAAGATGATCATTTAGATAAACTACAGCATGTGATGATCTGAACAGTGCTTACACAGGCACAGCAGTGGGTCTGTGAGCACAAGTCTGAACTAATCCTCCAGTACCAACGCTGTATTTTCACTCATCACTCTGCAGTTGCTAATAATGATCTGTAGTGGAAAAAAAGGACAATTGCAATTTGGCATTTTTTCTTTGATTATACAAACATCTTTTCTTTGGTTTTGTTTTTTTGGTTTTTTTTTGTTTTTTAAAGGAGAGCAGAAATTCTTCATGGGTTCTGCAATCTTCTTTGTTTCCTTTTTCTGCTTTTAACCTTAACAGTGAAAAACATTGGAGCATTTTTATTGAAAATGCTGGTGGTGTATTTTGTAAGCCATTTAGATAAGCAAACCCCAAATTTTTTATTTATAGGTATGGGATGTGCTAAAAGCCTGAAGAAAAGGCTGTCACCAGCTGAAAAATAAAGCCTCCAAATAGTCCTGCAGCAAAACTAGATTTGAGACTCTTGGTTAAAAAAAAGAAGGGGAGAAGTGGGGCAGGGAAAGAAAGACCACAAGCTGTTAGGGGAGTCTTAAAACACAACTCAGAGAATTCAAAGGAGGGGGTGACAGATTGTAGACCACAGGAGCTGCTTGCCCTGACTCCCTTTAAGCCCTCCCTGTGGCATCCATCACCCAGGTGTCTTTTCCAATGTAACAGTCTGTTTTCTTACCTGGTGCTTTGTTTTAGTCTGTGCAAGAGTTTAAATCTGGTAACTTTGCAGAACCTATCACATTTTGCAAGTCAGAATCATGTCAGAAATAAGAGGGGCTAATGGGTATAAATGCAGTTTTCATGAAGCTGCCCAGCAAATCTGGAATTCTGGGTTTCTGCCTGTGTTGGTTTCTGCCTGTAAATCCCCAAATGCTTTTAGCTGGGGACCTGCCACTCTGGAATGATTTCCATTTCTGGTCAGTTCTTTCTGTTTTCATCGTTCTCTTTTTCTGTCTTGACTACTTACATTGAAAAATACTGCATTCATCAGATGCTCTGGAGATGCACTGGTTGCCTTCATTCTGGATTTTCTTCTCTCAGTCCAGGGTTGTGTTCCATAAAGTGTTGTGTTTCTGTGGCTGTTCTCTTCATAAATCTCAGGTCATTGAATGATTTGGAGGACACTTGAATAATTGTAAGCAATAGTCTCCAGTACCTCTAATTCTCTGTAGTTTTTTCTCTTCTAACTCAGGTGTTCATGTCAGTTGTTGATCTCCTCTAATACTTGTATCTTCCCATATTTCCTTTTTGTACATCTTGAATTGTAAAAATGCCATTCAAATATATTCTAATGAATTCTGAGTCTTTCTGTCAAAATATGAGGAAAGCAATGGTCCATTGCACAAACAAATTCTGCTAGAGATCTTTCAGCCCTTATTTCCTATATGCATCTGAATGTTGGTGTTTGGAAGTCTCCTGTATGTCAGCTCTTGCTTTGCTAATCTGATCCTAACTGAATTAAAAAATGCCCTGAAACTTTTTGTCCTCTACAGTCATGAAAGAAAGACTAAGCATTTGACAAGCCCTGCTCCTCATTTGGAGAATTAGGTTTGTCCTGTCACATTTTAAAATCCATCTTGCAGAAGCCTCTTCTGCCGAGTGATCCTCTGACAGTTCCATTTCAGATTCATGTTTTGCAGGAGTGTCCATGGGCATAATTTCCATTTTATCATTTGTTTGTTTAATGTATCTGTATTCAATAGATCATTTTCCTATCACTAGTGACTAAGTATTTCCTGGAGTGAAAGGTTTCACTAATAATTGTATACAGGCAGGCTTCCAATAGTAAGAGGCTAAAATTATAAACACTTTATAAAAAAACTGTCTCTTTAAAAGTCAGGTCTTATTTCAGCAAGATTGCTGGTGGCTCCAATTTCATGTTCAGGCTTCTCTGGCATTTCATTGGGAGGCTAGGGTGAAACTCCTTTCTATATATATATTTTATTCTAAGCCCCTGCTAATAAGTTATTCCAATAGATTTTCTTTAATGGATTTTCATCTTCTTATAGTCTGAGTCTATAGTATCTTTCATTACTGTTTTCAACTGTTTAAATTACTAAATGTAGTCCTTGGAGCTCTATGAAGAAGTGCACTCTATAGAAAGTGTGGGTGTATAAACCTTTCATAAGCTACTGTCACAAGCCAGTTGTGTTACACAGTAGTGCACAAAGTAGGTCATAGTTTATTCACTGTTATGCTGAAACAACCAAGTGTCAAACCAGAACATCAGTCCTGTACATTAAGATGAGGGAAAATGATGTCTGCCATCCAAATTAGATGTTAAGGATGTTTGAACTTAGTGCTTATATAAATAGGACAAAAGCCAGCCCTCAGACAGCTACAATACTTGCAGATCTTTGAATTTTCCCTTCTCAGGAGCTAATGAACAGTAAACCCAGACACTTTCCAGTGCTTCCCTTAGCCATCATCTGTGCCTCTGCGTTGCAGCACATACATGATAAACTGTGTCAAATGAGCTGCATTCCCAAGGAACGTGGCAGACCAAGCAGTAGATGCCTTTATTGTAGTAGGAATAGCAGATCAAAAATAGAAATTAACAGTTGTGCTCCTCAAGAATAGCCCCCACCTCACCTCCAAAGAAAGTTATCACAGTCCCCACCAGTGCTTATTATTGCAGTGGCGCCTATAGTGTCCTGTAATTTAGAACGTGCATGTGACTAAAGCATAGTTTAATCAGATTTTCTCACTATTAAAAACTAAGAGTAAGGAGTAAAAAGACTGAAAAATACAGTAAAGAGACTGAAACATAGTGCTAGCAAGTTAAACTGTTCTGTCCATATGACCTATTCAGGTAGAAATACCAGTACTAGAAGAAATAAGTGAGATGTGAGATTATATTTTTTTCTTAACTTACACAGTTACAGCACTTAAGGACCTCAGTTCCTCTGTGTCTCAGGACTTCAAACAGGAGCTGATGTTTAAAAGTGCATGAAATACTGATCATGCTGCCAATGAGCATGATTGTGTTAATTCTAATATTGCACCTCCTTAAATTAGGCATTCTCTGTAGATAATTTTCATACACTCAGTTACACAAACACCTTGAGATTTCAAGTGCTTGTAATTTTTATGAATCCAGCCTTCTGTGAGAACAGTTTCCTTGGCATTGCCCTGAGACTGGCAGCAGCTCACAGTTGCAATCCCCACTGTGTAAATGGCATCCTGGGGCAGTTTGTTCTGCCCAGTTATGTCCATACGCCTTTCCCCAGCATGCAGGAAAGCTCAGCAGAGAAACAGGAATGGTGTCCAGTGCAGCAGAATCACAGCTGTGCAGTGGTGGGAGCTGGCCCTGCACGGCTGCACACAGCGACCGCGGACACGGAGGGATGAAATGGGAACGGTGCTGCTCAGGTTCAGCTTTCAATACTTTCTAAAAGCAGCTGAAAACTGAAACGGCTCTCTCCCTCTGCTGAAAGAATGATAGGACTTCTAAGACTGAAATGGTTAAAACTCAGCATAAGGAATGGCACAGCTGTGAGCCAGGTTGTTGATGTTGACATTTACACCATTCATTGCTTTTAGATTTGTGTTGTCTGAAAGAAACGGGCTGGATTATCAGGTACTGTAAGTTGTTCTAAACATCTTCCTTGGGCATTTCAAAATATTTTAAGCAAGCTAGTTCTGTGTGAGGTGTCACAGCCTGAAAAATACATTTCTCCAATGGAGATTTCTACTGAAAAAACGTAGCCAGGCAGCTTTGTTCTCCATCTTTCCAGGTTATCTGAATCCTGAGGACATCTTACTTTTCTATCTGCATAAGAAGCAAGTATATGTCAAAAACTATTTACATAACTGCCTGAAATCCAGATTTATGCTGACAGCCTGTGCTTCCTGCTTGGTGTGATGTGATTGGAAATTGTTATGCTTAAGTAACACAGGTTATGATAAGACATGGACACTACTGACTAAAAGCACTGCTAGCAGATACCTAGAACACCTGCTCATTTTAATGTGAAAGTGTGTGAGCCCTAAGGTTTCTGAGTGTTGCAATTTTTATTAAATATTTGCAAACGTCAGCCTCATCACATCAAGGAATATTAGATAAAATTCAATGCAATAGAAAGTATTTTGTATACAGGACACTCGTAGTCATGTGGGATATTAAATCCACTCTTGCTTTTTCTCCTTAACAGCTGTACAAACAGAAGCCCTAAAATCCAGAAGGATCTAGTGCCATCGAGGCACTGGGCCTGTGTTGCCTTGACCGTTGTAAAACAGGGTTTATCCTGCTGCTGCAGTCTCATTTGGGGTTTCTAAGGGATTGCTGTGTCCCTCCTCATACAGCACTTTTCCTGTATGCTTTCTGTGAGCTGAGATCCTCCAGGTTGGGAGCACACTGAGCACCTTAAATTAGCACATGGGCCTGCTGCAGCCCAGCATTCCCTGTATGTATCAAGAGGATTTTGTTTGCTGGTTCTCAGTTGCATGCCTTGGAAGGGTAACTAAGCTCTCCTGAAACTGTATGGACAAAATGGGATTTTTTGGGGATTATTTGGCTTTCTTTGCCTCCAGCATAGCTTTTATGTATAAATTTTCCAACAAACTTGCTTGATGTAAAAGGTGTATAGTACAGATGCATCTTCTGAAGTGTAGGAAATAAAAAGCAGATTTTTTTAAGTTGAAAGGCAGTTTGTAAAATTTTAAAGTATTAAAACCAGAATAAGATAGCTGAAATCACAGGAGTAGAATGAGGAACCAGACTGTTGTATCAGCAGAAGAAAAACATTAGGTTAATCTGTATTACAGCATTCTGAAAGAATACAGCTTTGAAAACAGCTTTCACTAGGGGGTGGGACATTTTACTTTTATGTAGAGCTTTTGTTCATTTAGAATTGTTTACTCCAGCAAGCAACCCTGTGCTCTTTGTTTGACTGATTTTTCCCATTTGGCAGACCCTTTGCAATCACATGGATAACATTCTTCTTTCCACTGAGACATAGAAAAACTATTCTTTATTGACCTTGCTTGTTGTCCTAAATGACAAAAATATATTTATATACTAGGTGAACTGTATGATTTCATCACTGACTTTTAAGTGAAAATTCTTCAAAGCAAAAACCTCAAAGAGCTGCTTTCAATTTTTCTTTTTTAAACAATCCAGTGACTTTTTACTAGCAAACAGCTCTGCCCTCAGCTACACATGCACAATTCCCACAGCTGGCACAGAGAACCATGTGCAAGTATCTGAGTGCTGAAGCTGTGTCAAAACACGAAAAAAAACCACCATGCAAAGAAGAAATACGCTTTTTGGGCTGGGCAGGGGATTTTTATTTATTTCTTGAACAACAGAGTAATTGCTGTGCAAGTATGGATGTTTTCTTTTTTGTTTTTCTGCCTGTTAATTTTTTTTTTTTTTGTATGGTTGCAGTGAGAAGAAAATCAGAAGAGCTGGACAAACATACACAAAATCCTTCAACATCTCAATTTTAGTTTCCTCACTAAAACTGCAAAGCACAGAGCTCATGGACTTTGTGATACTGATTTAGAAACTCTCTTAGCATTAAAGCCTTTACTTTTGCATGTGAGGTAAATCAAAGGCAGATTATGTAAGGACCCAGCATGCCAAGACAAAATTCAGTCTTAGTCTAAGTGAGCACAATTCTGTTAAAACAGATGGAATGGTGCACATCTAGCCAAAAATGTTGAATCTGTGTTTATCTTGTGTTCCTGAATGCTCACTTAAAACCTTTTCTGACAGGAACAAAACTCTGGATGAAATTAAACGGGGTTACACCCACGCGTAGGCAAAGTGTTAAAGCTAAAGCAAAAATCTTCATTTATCATAAACTGGACTTCTCTGACTCCTGCAGAGCTGTGACAATTTACACAAATCCAGGCTCTGTTCAGGATGGTTTGATTTGCAGAAATGCTGTGCCCCTGCCATTCCAACGGAAGGCAACGAGAGCTGGGGTTGCTCTGCATTTCTGCAGGGGAGAAAAGTCAAAGGCCCTTTTGTTACCACTTAGCACATGTGCTGAGAAAGTGTAGAATTAAGATCCCAGTGTCAGCATTTTCAGCAGTTTTATGCAGGCTACTTACTTACATCAGGTCCAAGCACCGTAAAAATCAGATTGGGCCCCTTGCTAAGGAACCCTTATTATTTTTTTAACTTAGCCCTGTCAAACATAGTCCTTTATAATTTCACAATTAGAGAAGATAGTAGAAGAAATGCAAATAATTCCATGTGAGTCAAAGGTGTAGTTGTTTTGAATGGACACATGCTAGTGGTCTCTTGCACTTGCTGTGGTTCCAGAGGGGATTTCTTCCATCACTTGCACAGACTTTGTCTTCACTGTTACACCAGTACCCACCCCTTGGGTTTTTTCCTGGTTGGTGATGATGGTTATTACACCAGATCTGGAAAATCAAACCACTTGAAGAAAAAACTCTCATCCTGCACCCTTCAAGCCCAGCTGTATTCTCCTGTCCTCTTCTTTTCCAAGCACAAGCAATTGAACCAGAACAGGAGACTGCTGAGCCAACAGGGGGGAAAAAAATATCCCTTTTGTGTTAAGAGTTTGGCTGCTGAGCTCCTTGACTGGCTCACTGTGGGTTCGATAGGTGCCAGAGCTAAGGGTAAGTGTGGGAATGTGGCCAAAGGTGGAGGAATGTGGTTTAGGAGTCCTTTCCTTCAGTTTAACTTTGCTTGTATTGAGGAACTGTACCAAGGGACAATTCTGTCTGTAGCACTGCTCACTGCAATGGAAAATTTTTGGGTGGATTTTAAAACCAAGTGGACACAAACATTGTAAGTAAATAGTAAAGCCTTTATTCTCGTTAAGAACAGCATTTTGAAAATAAAACATTTGCCCATGCTTTACAACCTTTGTAGTTTTGTATACTTATGTACAGTCATCATGGTACACATTGATTGTCTTGAAAATCCTTTAAAGATGTACTTAATAAGATACCAGTATGCAACAGTCAGCGGGAAAAAGGGTACGTTATAAAACACACGTTAATACATTTAATAAATATATATTATCTATCAAAAATGAGCTTTAGCTCTCATCAATTAATAAAAAGCACCTGCTTTGTAATCCTGTAAGTTGGTAGAATAGTCCAATTGTTTTATTATAAAAGCTACAATGCTCCCTTTTGTATGGCCTTTGGTTAGACCCAAGGCATCGAGCTCAAACAAAGCCAACCAAGATGCCTGTGTTTAGACTAAAAGCAGAAACAGCTACTTCTACAGTATTTCATGTACCTTGTTTCTAGAAACAACTGGATGGATTGAGAGTGCTCTTCTGAAGATGCTACATATTTTCTGGCAAGTGTCAAACACCCTCAACCCATCTGAAAGCAGGACAGGATCTGTATGACTTTGAACTCTTTTCCTGCCATTGATCAAAAGCCAGTCATTATAGATCTTGTTTTGGTAATAGTTTTGTCAAATGCTTTGTGATTTCATTTTTCTGCATGGAAACACCATGAGCACATAACCACCAAGGGCCAACATAGTAGCTTTTATAGTAATAAAAGCTAATTATAATTAGGAGAACTGTGAAAGGCTTGTGCTTACTTACTTATTATGTTGTTCACAGATGCTCTACATTCTAGAAAACTTTCAAAAAAGGCAAAAGTAAATACTGTAACAAAAATATAAGTTAACATAAAGGTGCCTTTCTTCAATGACAGTTTTATTTTGGGGCATTTTACATCACAGACTAGTGACTTACAAAAAAAAAGTTGCTCATTACTAGTTGTATAAAGTTGGGAAATAAAGACCCTCCTAATCTATTGCCACACATTCACCACCACACATTAAACCCAATCCTGCTAATTTTTAATTTTGTGACTGGTCCACATGACTAACACAGTGAGACTGGTCATGTGAATAGCAGTTTGTAGGATCTGGCCATACCTTTGCCTAAGCCCCAAAATTACAAACAAGTTCATCAGAAGCAGGATTGGGAACTCTATTTATTAATTCAGTCACATCTAGAAAAAGAAAAAGAAAGTTTCTTAAGATAACTATTTCTTGTACAGATTTTGTCAAAGGTCTGTAAAATGTGTATTATAATTCATAAGTCTTGGTCGTAGCATGATAAACTTTTTAAAAGAAAACTGTCCTACCATTTATGCCATGGTCATCTTATATGTTTTTACTATAAGAATTTTATGAGGGATTTTTTTAACTGGTTTTTAAAAGCAAAATTTTGCAGGCGAGTGATGGAAAGTTTTTTTTATTGTTCCAAATTACGTCTTCTGGGTAGCTATCATTATCTTAAATATTCTCTTATTTGATCAAAGCTCTGCTCATAACAAGCAAAATGTATTTCTAAGTCACTGGATAGCATGCAATATCCACCCCTACCCTACTTGGTTACTAAGGCCATCTAGTTGCATACAAAATGAAAGAAAGGACCCCTAAAACAAGCACATGCTTCCTTTGCCTTGAGGAGGGGAGGGCAGGGGGGAGCTGACATACTCCTTCACTCATGCATGACAGAAAAACATTGCTTCTGGAGGAGAAGGGCTTTGAAACAAAACCCCATAAGATGATCATGGCAACAACGGCAATATATATTTTTCCATATATATATACACTATATCTGTGTGCAACACTTAGGGACTGGTCTTGCAGCCTCTGTACCTGCACGTAGACCTACTGGTGTCGACGGGACTACTCGTGGGAGTACAAGTCTGCAGGACTAGGTTCCTAATTCAGTAGAAATGGAGGTACATGAGGAATCAGGAAGACTCTTGAAAAATAAAAAGCTTGTCTTTCTTTTGCAGTATACAGCAAGTAACTTCTCTCTGTGAAGCTACTAAGCTATTCGGTTATTTGTATATTTTATTTTTTTTTTTTTAGGTTGAAAATATATATTTTTATTACAGCATATGCAAAGTTTAATTGTTATATGTTTCCTATGCCTTCAAGTAGAAACAATTAGCTTTTAGTATTGACGAAAGCTAAGATTAACATTGGCCAAACAGTGAGGATACAGTGATGTTTTCAATGTCCGATATGCATTAAATGTTAAAGAAAGGAATGATTGCTTGAACATAATGAAAAACCATGGCACAACAAATGGGCAATGGGAACCTTTTAAATAACCTGGAGAAAACAAAGATAAAAAGCTTTGAAAAGTCTGCCTTATATCAACCCAAGAAAATGGATGGGCAGGGGAGGAGTAGGGAAGAAACCACCTTAAATAAACAAAAACAACAACAAACCACCTCCAGCACAGAGATTCTACTCTCTAGGCACTAAAATGCACAACCACATTTAAATGCACAAACAACTGCAGCCGAGGGGACTGGACTGTAGGAGCAGGGGCTCAGGGGGTCCCACCCGCTCCGCTGCCGCGTGTCGCCCACGGGCTCAGCGCTCCTCAGCTGCCCCCAGCTCCTGCCTGACCCTCAGCCCAGGGGGCTCAGGAGCGGCCTCCTGCCCTCCACCAGCACCACCAGCACCTCCTGCTGCTGCCAGCGCCAGCCACAGCCTGTGCCAGCCATGGCTTTTGTAGAGATTAAACCTGTCAGAGA
>NW_008238321.1:12038404-12042310 GCF_000691975.1 Corvus brachyrhynchos | reverse complement strand
CCGCCCCCCCCACCTGGCCCCAGCCATGGCTTGGCAAGAATTCACCCCTCCAAGAACGGCTGCGCCTGCAGGAGCCGTGGGAGCGCGCGGCTCTTGGCCCACGCCTGGGGCTGGGCTGGACACCAGGGCAGCCATCCCACGGGGCCGAGGAGAGCGGCCTGTGCTGGACCTCTGCTCGTCCTCTGTGCCCCGAGAAGCTCCATAACATGCAGAGACCTTTCATCCCTCCAGAACTGCCCCTCCTAGGCCAGCTTTTGAAGAGCAGAGAATCAGCCTAGAGCGCCACGGGGACGGAGGTGCCACAGGGACGATGTCTGGCTACGCACGATGCTGCGTGACTGTACAGTACAGCTGGGGAGGAGCAAACAAGGGACTTCTCGTGGCGTTTGAAATGACAGGAAAAGGAGAAAAATGGAAAGAAACCCTGCGTGTTTTCACACTGTAGTGGCAATCTCTTGTGGCAACATGAATTAAGTTTAGGTGAGAGGAGGGTATTTTGCAGGCAACTGGCAACCACCAAAACCAGGCTTGCCTGGCACACAAGTTACAGACAAGAGAATATCTTACACTTCAAAATACAACATCCCCTCTTCCAATTTAAGGTGTGCCTACTTCTGTTTTAAATTAGATTCAGCTTCAGTGTTACAATTTTGTTTTAGCAATTCTCAGTTCAATGGTGTTCACATTTAGGCAAAATCCTCTGTAGGATTTCGAAAGATCCTGGATGTTTTGTTGCTTTGTTCTGGTACTGTTATGGATTCCTTCCCTCAAAGACACACTGCCAGGGAACAACATCTGCAACAAGGATTCTTATTTTCTACAGCCTATAGCCTTTCACCAGAGGTGTCGTCCAGTGTAACTTGGCGGAGCAGTTGGTATCTGGAAATAAGGATAATAAACCCATAACTGAGAGATCTAGACTGTTCAAAAATCAGTATTATCATGCTACACGTACATGACAGCTTTCCAGATGGTAGTTCTAGAGCAAAGTGATACAAAGAAACTCATCTTCCACCATACAGTGCATTTATCTCTCTGTAAAACCATGGCTATATATAAACATGAGCTTTGTATCCAACTCAGAACAAAGCAAAACAAACAAAAAACCCAAATTCTCAAGCTTCTCGTCCTTTAACTGCCTTCTCCCTGAGCTGCACATTCTGGTATCAGAAAACAGGCAGAGATGAATCCAAACATCAGAAGGATGCAATCCATTACTGACAGCAAAGCCAAGCCTTTTCATTTTACTCAAGTTGACATGTTTCACACAGTCTTACCCACACAGGAGAATGCTTGTATCTAGTCCCTCTTGTTCACTAAAATCAGCCAAAACTTTACTTATTTAAAAACAAAACCAGACCTGCAATCAGTTCATGTTATTTGGTTTTAAATGTAGAGGTTGAGTTATGGAATCAGCTCATGATTCAAAAGAAAGAAAACCCAACTCACATGAGTATAAACTGGCTCATGAGTAGATTTTTAAGAAGCATGTAGATATGCATGGAAAATGTGGGGATGAAAATTCTTCTTTTTTAACAGTATGCCTGCCATATGAAATGTCTTAAGTGAAAGCAAGACATCACGTGAAAAACATTTGTAAAGTCCGTTTGGCATCACTAAACCAATCTTACAACAACCAGGCTGCAAAAATACAGGTCTATCAAAGAATAACGTGCCAAACTATTCTCTAAGGAACAAAAATCAGTGCTATTAACATTAAAATATTCTATATTCTTCTTTTATGAATCCCTTTTCAACAGATGTACAAATCTGGCAGCAACAAATCTGTAAGTTACAAAGAATTACATGTATTTTACAAGAAAATGGAAGATATGTGAGACACCACCATTATCTGCAACAATTATTTAAAGTAATATACTGCCTAAAAACATCTGTGTGACTCACATCATCTTGAAAAAACCCAGGTTATAAAAGGTGTCACTTAATAGTTATGTTAAATACCTTAACACAAAATTAATTTGAAAGGGCCATTGAATATGTTGTCTCACAAAAAAACTTGGTTCACTGAAGCTGCACTGCAAAATGTGAATAGCCAAGTAAACAAATGCAAAATACTTGCTAATTACATATTTTCTAGAAGGAAGGGAAGCATTACATGCATGCTTGCTGCCTTAAATTTTCATTTATAGCTTTCCCCCTGCTGTGAATAAGCAAAAGCAGGTTTCTCAATTAGTAGTGGTTGTATATATCAGTGCATTTCAAAGATTTCTTAAATCATCACATTTTGATACTTACAGTCCCACCATTTAGCACAACTGCCATCTCAGTTGGCTGATAAACATTGCTTCTAAAAGGAGCACTAGGCCGGCTTCCCAAACTGCCGTTTCGAAATCCTGCTGTTCTTAGCGCTGTGTTTGGAAAAGAGAGATTGCTCTTAGAACACAATTAAAGCTGTGCAATCACAGAGTATCTTCCTTCCAGTTTGGTTATTGGGAACTTTGCACTGATTTTAACTTCCACGTTGCTTTTGAACAGCTGTTTCTCTTACACGTTGGGAACGGATCGCAGAAGAATCAGATTTACATTAAATGAACTGTTTGCTGTGGAGGGGAAAAAATTTAATGGAACCGTATTTTTGAAGCTTGCTTAATCTCATTGGAGAGGGAGCTCCATGTCTTCAGTCACTGAACCTGTGATGGATCTTGCACAATGCGTTTCGCACAGTGCTCCCTGTGCTGGGCTGGATACTGTGGGGTTAAGTAAAATGCATTACATTTTGCTTTCTATCAAACTCAGTGGACAGGGATCCAAAGCCTTGCTCAAGCCAGTAAGCAATGCTCACAACCCCCTGAGCATTACTGCAGCATGACTAGCACATAAGGATTTTCCAGATGTTTCAGATTATACTTACTCTGAGAAACTAGAAAGATGGAGTAAATATTGCTTTCCAATAGCTTAAACATGGCAAATGGCTGAAGCAAGAGAGGAGATACTGATTGTCCTTTTGACTGTTTATACCAGGGATAAATCGGTCTCCCCATTAATTTTAGCACAAGTTTCGGTTCAAGACGTAAATTCTGACTGAGAGATATGAATAGTGAGGGATATGCTGCTCTCTCTAAACCAGTCTGGGGACTGGCACATACAAACTCCCTCTTTAATTTCGAGGGTAAATAATGGCTTCACTGAACTCAGACGTGGCCAGGGAACAGAGCTCATTTATCCACATGACGTGCGTGGTCACAACGGGCAATACTCATCTGTCAGCTGCTAAATAGAAACATGCCCAGTTCAGGCACCTGGGGCAAGAATTTCTCTTAGATTTAATTCAAATTAGAATTCTAGAGACTCTGGCTGAAGTCGTGAATGAGCTGAAGTTTATGAGAATTTCAGCACAGGCTTTAATGAAGCCAGGATTTCTCTCCAATGTAGTTGCTCTGCTCTGTGTAGAAGATTTAAATGGATCCTACTGCCATATGCTGTCCTCTATCCACTGCTGCGCCTCTCTTTGGGAGTTGTGCACCAAGAACAATATTGATTTACCATGGAAATTTAGAAATTCCACCCTGCAAATGCTCAGCTGTTGACTTCAGATACATACAGACCCTCACTTACTCTGCATTTTAGAATTACATATTTTTGCAGAACACTGGGAGAAAAAATTACGAAAATGCCTAAACTGGAACTAAGTATTTTTTATTGGATATTTAACCATCTCAAGGTCAGGAACTTTTCTTTGTTTGCTATTTGACTACTTCTTGTGTGATAAACAGACATGACTGCACTGGTATTTGCTAGTACACACCAAGAAAAAAAATCTTTATCGTGCATGCAATCATTGAAATATTTACATATTTATACAGAATATTTACACAAAATATCCACAGTCGTTTCAAAGTTACCTTAAAGAGCCAGTAAATTCACTTTCATGTTGCTAAATTTTCT
>NW_008238321.1:12028401-12038083 GCF_000691975.1 Corvus brachyrhynchos | reverse complement strand
TATAATTGCAAACAGTCTACATTTTTTTGAGACTCTGTGATAAAGCTTGTAGACAAAATACTCATTTGGGATTTTTTTCTCACACCCGTTTTACCATTTTTCTGTGCACTTTTTACATTACTATTACATACAATCACTTGCATAGGGTATGTATAGGTAAAAACCAAGCAGTACTGAGAATATTTGAGCAACTGTGTCAAAGCCTCTTTTTAACACATTTTAAATTTCATTCACTTTGCTTTTAGGCAATGGCTGTGATGGTGACTGGTGGTACCAGAAGTTATTAAATGAAATTTAATGATATCTGAAATTTAATGAGAGCTGCTTGGGCTTGGGTTTCCTGACAGCTGTAGCATCCTACATTGAACATCCAGATTTCTCTTGTTTAAGGCAAATTCTCTCTGCCTACAGAGGTTGCCCTGCTAGTGTGCACTGCACTTCCAGAGAGCACTGAGAACTCAGTCAACTGCTCTTTGTCCAGGCTTTCTAAATACTTTAATATAATTTTAAATGGCACACCTATGAAAATAACTCTTTTGAAGAGATATTTCAACCTATCATATGAATATTAAAATCCCAGATTAGTATGCTGTTTAAATGGTGTTTAAATTACTGACTTTAAAATAGGTTTGCTTTATTAATGGTTAATGTTGTTCCTGGAACAGAGCAGCTCTTGTTGCAATGCATAACTTGAAGCTGCATTTTTGCTAAGAAAGGAGGAATCTAGGAGGACATATGCTTGTTTGTACCTGAAGGCTGTTCAGATTCTTAAAATGCTGCTTAAAATCTTTAAAAAGAGCAAAGTTATGAAATTGTTTTATACAAGTATTAGTGGAAATAACAAGAATTGATGGAAAATATGTTTGTCCGGGCATGTTTTCTGTTTAAAGCTAACTATTTACTGAAACAAGTATTAGTCAGGGAACTAAGAGGTGTTTTCTGTTTATGATGTCTTCCAAAACTTTACAACTAGTAGGTCATCCATTCTTAAACATCATTCTTAAGTATGAATAAAAATTGAAGAAAGTACCCTTCCATTAATTTCTAAACTCTTAATGATGAATTCTCAGATTGAGGCTAATTAAATGGATGAAAGAAGAGAACATTTTCTACATACCTGCAGAGCCAATTGCAAACAGACTCCAGGTGCTTTGCCACTGAACCATCAGCACAGGGATCTGACTTAGCCACTTGGTTATTATTGCCTGTATTTACTTTAAGTCTCTACCATACTACTAAGTTTTGTCTCCAAACCCTGCTGTCCCAAGCCAGTCCTTAGAGAACTGCTGCAAAGGAATATTTAATCTGTTTTGATGTAGTAAAAATTCCTATATGCCATGGGAGTAGGAATGACAGGCATTTATTATGGTATACATTAATAAGGGCATCAGATAAGGAAATCTATTTTGTATTGTACTATAATTCAGATAGATTAAAACAGAAAATAAATTGCACTATCATAGACAGTAGAATGGTTTTATAGTTATCATACATCTATCCATGTCACAAAAAAACTTAATTACTGAATGATTAGATAAAAAAGGAGCTTCCAGTTCTTTTTTTTTAAATGCATCCGTGAATGGGAAGGATACAGAGTGAAAGATCCAATTTTGTTCTTAGATCTGCCTTAGCCAGAAATAGCTTCACTGAAGCCACTGCAGTTACTTTACTACAAAATTAATTTAATGGGAGATGGAGGACAGTAAGAAAAAAACCACCACAGAGAAACAAGAAGAGTGCTTTTAACAGTCCATAGTGCAACTGCCTCTTGCTCTGGAACATTAGGAATAACAACCATTCTCTTATTCTTGGGATTTTTTTGTTTTACCACTGCCCTTACAGTATCTACTCACAGAACAAACTTCCCTACTAGAAGGAGACCTTTAAAGTTCCTGCTAAAAAACTTAGAGGAAAAAATGTCTTCCTGACCTGACACTGTGCCAAACAAAAGTGCTATTCTCCTCCATGTCTGGTCTACACTCAGAGGAAACATCAAACCCTGAGGAAATCAAAGACACATAAAGATGAATAGGAAGGTGAAGTGCCTGGACCACGTGCCCTAAGCCTTCTTTCAAGGGCTGCCAGAGCAATGTGGCAACTTCTGCCTGGGATACCAAGCCAGTATTCTTCTCAATTAGAGTGAATAAAAATCAGTGTGACCTGTAACAAAATCCTTTATCCAGGTGTGGGGCAGCACCAGACCACAACCCCCCTAAGAGCACCATGGGGCTCCTGCTTCCCAGTGCTGGTCACAGAGACATCGCTGGGATTTCTGACGTGGGTTAAACGTTCACCAATGGCTTGGATCTCTGAAGCACCCAGTTGTTGCTGGTCCTTTCAGCGATCACTCAGAAACATTTCCACTGCAAATTTTAATGATGTGTCATCACACATCGTTCTATGACAAGGGAGGCAAATTACCTTGAAACCTCTGTGAAACCTCAGATGCTCAAGCCCTCAGAACAAAGGCTGTCTTTGAACTGTCTATAAGCCACTTGGCATTTCTTCCCCCACAGGGACACAAAGTGGGACTAAATCCATTTTAATGGCAATATAATTAATAATAATTATTTTGTTGCTCAAGTGGCTGAGCATTTTGTAACACAGACCACTTAATTTTTTTTCTGAGGTTTTGGGAAAGTATTTTGTATTAAATGCTGATAACTGCTAATTACAAAAAATGTCATTTAAATTATTTAAAACAGAGGTTATTTTTTTCCACAGTGATTCTTTTTATTCTTTTGGTGTTGGCATAGCATTTGAAATTGTTCAGTTTTTCAAAGAAAAAACAACGTGCAGAAGAATCATTTTAACCTAACACATGTATTTTCTGCATTTTTTTCATTTTTCTCCCTCACTAGGTGTTATCTTAGTGAAAACTGTAAAAGGGAACAATGTGTAGTGTGCAAATTATTGCATTTCTCATGACCCTTATTTTCAACACCTGAAAAATGTCTCATATAGAGAGTTTTCTTGACACTACAGAAATATATAGTCCTTTATAGCCAATTCTTACCTGCATTATGTTCATCCATTGAAAAGGCTTTATTTTCCATGTAGCTCCGAGGAAGCTGTATATCTTCCTCAAAAGCGGTTTCACGCATCCTTGGCTGTGAAGTATCAAAATAATTGGGTGTGTTTTCCTGCTGTGATGGAAGGATGGTACAGTGGACCTCTGGGATGGCGTGAAAAATAACAAACACCCAGCCACTGGACACCAGTGCAATAGCCAGAGTGGGATCACTCCATTTGTCTCTTCTCTGTAGCTCAGCATTGCCGAAGAGGTACATAGTCATCCAGGCTACCCAGATCAGAATGGAACAAAAAAGGGTTATAATGAGGCATACTCCGTTTTTCTTCCACTTCTTAAACTTCCCACAGAGAGTGAAAAAAGAAAATCCCATGGTAAATACCATCAGGAACATAACGTAAATCGAAGCCATCGCAAAATCCATCGGTTCGTAGCTGCAGGCCAGCTTGTTATCTCTGACAATGGTCAGGATCAACCACTCGGTTGCGATGATGACCTGCACTAGCATCAGGCAGATGGCCACCCCAGCCAGATGCCAGCCAGATGGGCTCTTCCCATGGCGAACGAGTCTGCGAAGTCTCCAGGCTTGGGCTAGCAAGCACGAGAAGCACAAGGCAAAGATAACTCCCCACAGAAACCTTCGGGTAGAGCACACCATTTCATCTTCCTGTATGATGAAAGCAAAGGTCAGCCCAAACAGTCCCAGAGTCCCAAAGAGAAAGAGGAAGTGCATTCCCAGGGGGCTCTTCTTCTCTTTGTCCTTGATGAAGGGCAGCCTCACCAGCAAAATCAGCATCAGCAGTAATGTGGTCAGCACACCTGCCCCTGCGACCGCCTCCAAAACGATCCCCCAAATGGCATCCAGGTCACACAGGTACACATACTGAGGGAGAAGATCCAGTCCACACCCTCGAGGAGTGCTGGAGTTTTCTGAAGAGCCATAGCTGATCACGAAGAGGAGGAAGAAACCAACGGCTGGGTAGGTTTTCATTTTTCTGTCTGAGACAACAAAATACTTGTTTAGCTAGAGCTCAGTTTGGAGGATTTCACAGCCACTGAAGCCCAGCTTGTTTCAGTAGCCCATGTTTACAGTTTTTGCACTGGATTTGCAGCTGGCACATCCTCCCCCCAGCCCCCTTCGCTGCCCTCCCAAAAGCTGCATGTTGTACTCAGAATGCAAAATGACTCATTGCTCTGTTTGCACAGATTGAAAACAACATTTCCAAACTCTGCCCCTGCAAATGGCCTAAAACACAGCCAGAAAAAATTATGTATCCTGTTGCAAATATTACATTATCTACAATGCTTAGATAATTACTACCTGTTTAATACTACATTCAAACCAAGGTGTTTAAAGTGTGTGTAAGTTGCACTGGGCCTGATGCAAGTGTAAGCTGTATCACAATGAGACTGTCCCACAGCCTTGCTCCTTTTACTGGAACAAAGGCAGAGTCAAAACCACTTTTTAAATTATCTCTTTTTAAAGGATAAAACAACCCAAGGAAAATAAACATTGTACTTCCTTAAAAACAAAAAAAATCTTGTTTTCATGCTCGATCAATAGGCAGTTATCATATTCACTTCTTTCATCCTCTTCCAAAGTCCAGATTTTAGATTGCATTTGGAAATGGGAATGGTAGCCTAGAAAAATCCCATACTCTGTGACAGTGGTGCTCAGATGCAGTGTCATCAATCAACTAATCAAAAATGAATGCCTCATTGTGCTTCCTAGCAAGTCCAAAGCCAATAACAACAACCAGAGCACCGCCTTCCTGGATCCAGAGAGCGGACAATGGTAAATTCTCCAGGTACACACCCCACTCGATCATCAGGACCAAAAGCCCAGACAAATGCCAACTTAGTTTTAGGAAGAACATGGGTTAGGTGTTTTACAAATACATGGTATGGCATTTGCTTTTTTTAAGCAAAGCAGAGCAAAGGAGATTGTTAAAAAATGTAACCTTTAACTCCCAGTCTGCCTCGGCCATAGGCTCCCTGTAAGGGCAGTCTGCAGTAAACACTGTGTGGAGCAGATATGAAACCTGACTCTGTTAACCTTCACTAGCAGTTAGTGCTGCAGGTTCCAGCAGGATTTTCCTCATTGATGTGAGGAACGTTGCAGACTCCCACTTGTGCTGTATGACCAGGAGGAAGGAAAGGCAGTAACGTCAGTCAATGTGAGTCACAGGCTCATGGGACACGTTTAGGATGCAAAGTGAAAAGCAGAGAAACTATCAGTAGCTCTTTTGTAAGTCATACAACAGCCCTAAATGGTTACCTGTCCAAAGAGATTTCGTAGATTAGAACTGCTTTTAATGAAAACTTGGAAAACTTCAATGAGAGTTGAAAACAATTTAAAGGAGCACTGCAATGTTGCATTGAGCACGATTGGTCATAACCAGCACAAAACCAATTTACACAGGCTGTCTGAAACTGTACTGAGTCTCTCAGAGCTGAGAACGATGGATTTTCCTGTGTGTTACAGTCCTGTGCTTTACAGTCCTGTAATGACCAAAGTTAAATCTTGAGGATCTGAATCTTCAAACTAATGTTTCACTGTGTAATGACCAATGACCATTTTGGCCTCTATCAGGAGACAGATAAGGGAGGTTCTGATGTTCCCTATTAGGGGCACCAAGACAGCAAATGGGCCAATATAAACGTGTAGTGACTCTATGGTCTTCGTTCACACAGGATACAAAACATCCTGTTACAAACCTTCATCTCAGAAGTGGAAGCTGCAACAAATGGTGTGATCTGGGCTTGGACAAACAGGAAATGGGTAGTGGGCGATCTCTGCCAGCCCACAGAAAGTATTCTTTGCACTTTTGGAAGGGCTGCAATGTTCTAACGATGCAATGACCTGCTAAGGGCAAATGATCTGTTTTTTCTATCTACCTGTAATTTGCTTTATGGTGAATTGGTAGGATATACACTTGTTTGTACCTGATCTGTGTAACAGATTCTTCAATGACTCTGTCGCAACACCCATGTTAAAAACACTGTCTTTACAGGCAGAAAACTAATCATCAGTGAAATAGATTCATTTTTGTATTGAATATGGTTACGCTCAATAAATCTCTTTGCCCTTTGAGTACATAATTAACTAGAAGGAAACATTCTGAAGATAGTTCTCCAATCCTTTTATGCACAGGCAATTCCTATTGCAACTTGTGAATTTCCTCTTTAGTGTGTTTGAAACATCCTAAAAAGTGTGGTCAGTGCCTGCTGACACAGAGGGAGGAAATCCACTGGGATCTACTAAGGCAATGCTCCAAACCAGAGGTACCACTTCAAGAAGTAGGAGGTCATGTGGAAAATGACTAAAAATTCATTCTAAATGTCACCCAAACTAGAAACAATAAACAGCCCTTAATGAGGGTCATGTTAATTTTCCACTATCCCATCACTTACACATTATGAGAAGCATGGACTAAATTGCTTTCAATACTAGCTTTGTTTATTAGCTACTCTCCAAAGACCTGGGGGATAATGAATTAAGTGTGAGTATCCCCAGTTCTAAGATATTTTCCAGTTTTTTCATTACTTTATTCATGTCATGTAACCCTCATGTGATTGAGCTATTCTAGGACAGTCTGTTTCCATGGAGATTGTGCTGCATGGGTAAGCAGTCATATTGTCAGGCCATCATTTGTTTCCTCTTCCTATTTGGAAGTGTTTGGGAGGGGGAAGGGAGGGTTAATGAATTTGACTATTTCCCCCTCCATGAAGAAGTGGTTAGTTTTAGGAAAGGGGGAATTAAGCTGTGACAAAATATATTCAGAATTCAAAAGATGTATTCTGAAATATAGAGGTGTTCAACTCCGGAGGAATTTTCCCAAGTTACTTCCTACTTTTGGGAAAGCTGTGATAACCAGTGGTCCTCTTAGAAAGGTCCTAGACAGCCACAATAGTGACCAAGAAATCTCTAGGATTGCTGACAGTTTTTTTTCAGTGAGTCTCACTAAACACTAGATCCTGCCCAGACCACAGCTGGCAAGCAGGGCTCCAAGTCTCCAAAGGAGGAGTCTTTTCCTCCTAACTGCTGTCAATAAAGCAGTCTGTTTCCAGCCTGTTTACTGGCAATTTCTGCCTGACTTGGTAAACACGGGCAATATTAATAATCTACCCCCTGAGACATTACCAGCCAAAAAAATCCTCTTTCTAGGGCTGGTACTCAGCACTGAACAGAAAGTTGTAAGAACAAGGGAAAACACTGCATTACAACACACAAGTCTGGCAAGGGAATACCACAACTTTAGCTAAAACCACAGATTCAATCATTTTAAGGGAAAACTGAGAGGGTTTTATTGCCAGAAAAGTTGTTTTTGAAAAAAAATAAATACATCAATATGCGGGTTTTATTAAAATAGCATTTTCCTCAAGCATGTGCAGTGGGTGGGGTGGCAGAGTTCCGTATCTCTTGAGACTTTGTAGTAAAATTTTTCTGCACATTCCTGCACACTCCTGCTGGTTGTTACCTAAATCAGTAACTGTAGAGGAAGAGTATTTTTACCTCTTTATGTCTAGATTAGCTCTTGCCAAAGTTATGCAACCTCACGGCAGTAACAATAGCGCTCTATTCGGCTGGCACTTCACTTCTCATGCCAGAGAACTACAGTAACAACGGAATCCCACGGAAACGTTCCAGCACAGATACAGCCAGTGGTACCCACACATCCCCCACATACTCGAATGAACTCTTCACAGGGAAGGAAATGCAACTTGAGATTTTTTTTTTCCCCCCAGATTCCTCTCCAAAATTTTATTTCAGTAAAGCCATTAAGGCAACATACCTGAAACCAGAGCAATCAGGAACACTTACAATCAATATTCTAATCAATAAGCCTTACACATTTTAGGCAAAAGCAGCAAACAGTTAGCAGGACAGCTTCAAGTCCAGTACTCAATTTTTGGCTCAAAATCTGCTCTCAGTGGCAGCTTTAATAACTCCACTATTTTCTACAGAGTGAGGTCCTCTTCATTACATTATCTGGCATAGACTCACTACAGAAATTGCAGACACAAAGCTACCCCAGCGGGTACAAACTACAATTACAAGCAATTAAGCAGAAACAGAAAATCTCACAGTTGTCATCAAAAAGTTGTCACGGTTAAAAATCAGCGAGGCTTTCTGTAGCTAAAGTCTTCTCACCAAAGCTTGCAAAGGGATCAAAAAGACACTGCTGTATGCTGCTACAGAATATATATACAGAATAAATCTGTAATCGTGCAAAGATTTAAGGCTAGGCTATTCATGGTTAGATGCGTTATCTGCTCCTGTACCTGGAGTCCCAATGTTAGTCAACTGACAAAGGGAGACACATCCAATCACAGAGAAGAAAAACAATCTAGTAAATATAAGCAATAGTAGCACAAATAGTAACCTGCTCTGCCACACAGGCAGAAGGATGGTTCACTGTGCAATTTCCAAAAGCAAACCGCCCCCACCACAAAGTGTTGTGGAGAGATGCTAGTGAGTGAGGAATTAATCACAACAGAGGATCTCTGCCAGCTGCTTTTGATCAGATCTGAAGAATGAGCTCCAGGACTGATAACAGAGCAGCAACAGCCAAGTTGAGATCAGACTACTCAAGAGATGTGTGTATTTCCAGAATAACAATTAATAGTGCAATTGTGCTTTGTAGGCAAAAATACAGCAGGGATTTTGACAGCCCCTGCATTAGATACACATCATGCTCTGTTGCAGCCTCACGGTTACAGAAGGCAAGACTCCACTCCAAAAAGGACATGTAGAAAAAGTATTGCTTTCATTTAGAAATACTTTGTGATGCTGAATATCCTATGAAATTATCTTTCTAATTTTCTAGGAGCTCAATTCCTTTTGGTCAGAATCTGTGCATCACGTGTACCTAGATACTTCTGACCATAGTGCCTGGTGTTGAATTCACAACCGACAGCAATCAATAACAGTAATCAACGTTTTTATTTTCTTTGCTATTCTCAGATTGTTCCTATTCATGTCATAGCCTTCTAGCAGATGGGTTCTGTCACCTGATTCCTCCTGATGTAGCGAGGCAACACCTCAGCCCTGATATTCCCTGCTGGTAAGCAGCAAGGGTATCCCCGATAAACAGCTACTCGGTACTAGCGCTGATCACCAAACTGGGTGTTTGGGTTCAGCACGCAGGAAATCCTGTTAGCCTTGGGATAAACATTAGGGCAGGTGTAAACAAAGGGTTCACATAAGTGCTAAATCCTCCCTCTGCGTGGCTTTGCGGAGAGGTAACGCAGAGACAGGGCTTTTAATTAACTAGAGAGAAAACTGCTGCGCACCCGCACCCAGCCAGGGCTCCCGCCAGCCCCGGGACCGACCGCGGCGGCCAGGGGCCAACAAAAGGCTCTTTCCTCTCGGCCTCTTCCCTGCCACTGCCCTTGAGCTCCCGCTGGGGACTGCGATGAGGTGCCGGGCTTGGCTACAACTACCTCGCGTACGAACGCGGTGCGGGGCCAAGCGGCCCCTCCGTGCGGCCGGTGCGCGGCTGCCTCCGCTCCGGGCTCCCTTTAATCCGCCTGCAACCTCCTCCTCCTGGACGATACCTATCCCGCTTCAGCCTCCTCTCTTTTGTCCCTTCGCTCATTTCTCTCTTCGGCTTCTTTTTTCTGTCCCTCTCTCCCCCGCCCTTCCCC